>NC_045558.1:19501603-19809103 GCF_009769535.1 Thamnophis elegans | reverse complement strand
AAGATCCAAGTTTTTCATACATATTTATGATAAAGTTTAGGACTAGAATTGGGGAGATCCCCCCTCTCTTTTTCTCTCCCCCCTCCCTCTTTCTCTTTACTGCTCATGGAGGTTATTATGGTGAAGAATGGAGGAGAGAGAATCTCATCTTGACCTCCTAAATAAAAGGTGGGTTATAAACTGAACAAAAACAAACAAACAAACATGGGGAATCAAGCCATATGATTGTTTGCGTATCAATAAAGAAAAATGGTAACTGAAACATGGTTAAAATAAATAAAAGAATGGATGTAACAGGGAAGCATCAAAGTATGGTGAAATACTGTGAATAAATATATATGTAACATAGTCCATACTTTTATGTGGTTCTTCAAACAGTAAAATACTTGTTCAAATAAAAAAAAATGGTGATAAGGCCTTCTTTAAGTGCACAGTATGACTTATTTTATAATTTCCAAACAATGGAGGATACTTTCTGGAAAAAAAAAAGGGGAGACAGATATGCATGATAGAGATAGATACATCTTCTAGGGTCTTATGAAGAAATAACATGATATTGTAATCTGTCTCATCTCTACAGAATCATCATTACTTAACTCCTTAATTTATGAGCCTTCTGGACACAGGCAAAGATCATAAGAAAGGGAGAAACACAATAAAGAATTCTTCCCAATTCATTTAGCTTCTTTCTTTCTTTCTTTCTTTCTTTCTTTCTTTCTTTCTTTCTTTCTTTCCTTTGTTTTTTTGAGAAAAAGAGCTTTTCTTGCTACTTGCTCAGGCTTACTTGCATAATGCCAGTGTGCACTTTACAATTCCAGGAAGGCGCAGACAAGGGAGCTTTAATGAATATGTTAGCGTGAAAGGTATACTTGCAACCACCTGCTATTCAGTCAGTTGTGTGAAAGTCTGGTGCAAAGTTAGCCCCAGTGAGATTTCCTCTCTTATTGCCTCCTACAGAAAGCACTTCTCTGAATGGATTTTGAGCCTCATGTATATCTGTCCAGCTGTGTATGTTGCATTACAAATATTTTCCAACTAGGTGCCTCTTCAACTCTTAGTATAATACTATAAAATATATTAACATTTATTGCATTCATATATAAAATTATATTTATTAAAAGTAATAAAAAATTGCAAAGCAGATAACAACAATAGCAATAGCAATAGCAGTTAGACTTATATACCGCTTCATAGGGCTTTCAGCCCTCTCTAAGCGGTTTACAGAGCCAGCATATCGCCCCCACGGTCTGGGTCCTCATTTCACCCACCTCGGAAGGATGGAAGGCTGAGTCAACCTTGAGCCGGTGAACTGCAGATAACAGTCAGCTGAAGTGGCCTGCAGTACTGCACCCTAACCACTGCGCCATCTCGGCTCTTATCAAAAAATGATAAGAGCAGGAAATCTGAAGAAAAAGCCAAAAGGTTAATTCTGACTGCAGAAGACCAAGGCTTAAGAACAAAGGGATACAAATGCAGAATGGAGAAAGCAGCAATAGACAATAAAAACCACTTCTGCAAAGAAACTGAAAAAACTGTGGACCACCTAGTTAAATGGTACAAGAAGATAATCCAGACTCCTTACAAATAGCAGCATGGAAAAGTAGCAACAATGGTTTACTGGGATATCTGCAAGGAATGTTGCTTGCTTGCCTGCGAGCAAGAACTAGTGAGGTCACAAAATAGACAAAGTAATAGAAAATGAAGAAGCTAAAGTGCTTTGGAACTTTAAAATCCAAACAGTCAAGCACTTATCACAAAATACCCAAGGCTTTACAATTGATAAGACAAAATGTCTGAATAAACATTATACTACCTGGAGAGAGCAGAATAGAACTGGAGAAAAATAATAAAATACAAAGATCTGTAAATAGAAGTAGAATTGTGACAAAATGTAGCAAAGGTAGTACCAATATTGGGGTGCAATCTCAAAACGTCTAGAGCACCAGCTGAATATCATTGGCAACAACAAAATTGCAATCGCAAAAGGCAGTTTTACTTAGAATGGATCATATCCTGTAACAATACCTTTAATACCATCAAATAACAATATTGGCCTATCCCAGCACCTTGGAAAGCACTGGATAGGTGACCTTAATGGCCAGCTGACTCTGTGACCAACAAAAATAAAAATTTGCTTATATGCTTCCTGACTTGATGAGACTGGGTAGCTGCAAATCCCAAGTGGGGAGAGATTTCAATAAATCATATAAAATAAGCTGCAAAAGAAGACATTTTTGAATAGGATTTTCTTGACATGATAAAGAATAAAGACTGTTAAATCACAAATAAGATAAGGGGTGACTCAGGATTTTATGTTTTAAATTGAATAACCTTTATTGTTTTTCTTAGGATTTGTCCTGTTTGGATTGCAGAAATAATGAAGCTATCAATGAAATGAAGGCGCCTTAATCCAACATTTTAATTATTATACTACACTGATCTTCTAAACTGAATAACTTATGATAAATAAAAAAAAAACATCCAGATCCTATGTCTGGCAAACTAAGTCCTTAAAGTCATAGCCTCAGATTGCAATGCTATGAGTACCCCATCAAAACAGTTTGTTGTAGATACTATAAGAGAAGGGTCAGGACCTGGGGGTGGAGTCAAAAGAAGAATCACCCTAGAATCTCTATGTGGCCAAAAAAAAGCTAAATCCAATCCCTCTTGATTTTCATTGATCCTCATTTAACACCAAGAGACTCAGCCATTGTGGATTATTTACATTTATATAATGCCCATCTTACAAGAAGTGACTCTGGGTAGTTTATAGCAAAAATATAAAATAATAAGAATGTTTAAAAAATATTTATACTATTTTTTTTAAAAAAAACATTACAGGTAAGTCCTTGACTTGCAAACATTTATTTAGTGACTGTTCGAAGTTATGGTGGTACTAAAAATAATGACTTACAATAATCACAGCTTCTCCACAGTTATGTGATCAAAATTTAGGTACAGTATTTGACAATTGGCACAATTGCAGCATCCTGGGGTCATGTGATCTTCTCAGGGGGCTTCCAACAAAATCAATGGGGCAAGTCAAATGCACTTATTCATCATATTCACTTAATTCCTCTAGTGATTTACTTAATAACCATAGCAAAAAGGTTGTAAAATCATGTGTGATTCACTTAACAACTACCATGCTTAACAATGAAAATTCTGGTCCCAGTCAACATAAATTGAGAATTATCTGTAAGATACACAAGTGAGTCACCTCAAGTTCTCATTGGTCTCTGAGACCTCCAGGCCCGATGACATAGCCAGATATTGAAAGGCTTCCAGAAAATAATTAGGCATAGTTTCTTCCCCTTAGTTCTATATGATGTTCACCACGGAAAAGAAGGCCCATAAATGTGGCACATAGCATACATCTCATTTGGTATGATGGGATAGACAGGTGTAACCAGGGTCAGGTAGACCCTCAAATAACCTGAAGTCATGGGGTTTCAGTAGTCAAAGCAAGCACCTTAAATTAGATCCTGAATAGATTGGCAACCACTGTATCTTGTGGAGCAAAGGTGTAGCATACTATTCTAAAAGCACACCTCTGGCACAAGCTGAAGTTTCTAGATAAACTTCAGGGGCAGTTCCATGTAGAGTTTATAAGCCATGGATTTCGGCATAGTATGTTATATAAACCAAACTTATTGATGCTTATTCCATAAATTATGGTTAGATAAACTTGTTGTGGCCTGCCAGCAGTCAACGGAGCTGGCAGAAGATTCAGACAGTGAGAAGGCTGGGGAGGATCATGGCCCAGTCATGGAGGCTGGGGAAGGCTCTGATGAGGGCTCTGTGTCAGAGGCAGAAAGGGGGCCAGAGCCTATGCCAGTTATCAGCTGCCTTCAGAGTCAGATATCAGTGAGGCAGACGAATAGCTGGAGCCTGTTCCCAGTGTGCGCATGCGCAGAGTTGCCAGACGAAGGGAACAGCTAAAGAACAGAGGTTGACTTGGGAGTAAGGCCAAAGTTGGATGATGAATGGCCCCTTCCAGAGGAAATAAAACAGGAGCGAAAGGGGAGAAGAGTTTGCAGGAGACAATTAGTTCGCTTAGTTGATTTGTGACTCTCCGAGATTCCTTGCTAAGTTTTGCAGATATTGGCCTGTCAGCTCTCCAAGCCAGATAAGGTCTGTGACTGTAAATCCTCCCATGAAAGACTTTGCTGGATGAGAATGAGCAGAATTCACAGTAAATTAATAAATGGGATTTTTGTTGGGAATTTGTTTCATGCCCTTGGGAAGCCTAGGTCAGAACAAACCTATACTTTTTCATGATATATGAACTCAACAACTGAATTATATGCATTAATTTGATTCTTAAAAGGTTTGCCAAGGAGGAAATAATTATTCAGGTATTAAAACCAAATATACTTTCCCCAATAACAGCTAGTGATGGAAGAAGATTGCTAGTTCCCGTTGACTAAAATGTGAACTGGAGGAATTGCTACCAAGTATGGACTGCAAAATTCTAGATGTTACAAAAGAAAGGCAAATTCCTTGCTATCATTTAATGGTTATCTACTACTAATATATTAGCTGGAGCTGCTACTTGTCAGTTAGACAGTTTGTAGGGTGCTGATCTAACAGACTGAATTGTTTGTTGCTTTCCTGTGCCAGACACTTTTGGCCTCTCTTGCATGTCTTTTTGCTTGTCAGTAGCCAGGTGCAGGAAGCTGCTTCCTGTATGAGTTAGACCTTCCTGTAAATTTGCTGTTGATTACCTTGCATGGTTTTGTCAATTCTGTTCCCTTCAGGGCATAAAAAGAAAATTTTGTAAGTCATCGCCAAAACATAACTGACAGAGAAAGATGATTAAGGCAGGCATCTTGAGAAGGAATATCAATCAAAAGAGCTAAAATTAGTTTCTGAATTTTCCCATATTTATGCTCCAGCAAGAAGCTCAAATTCATAAAAATAGATGAGGCTTCTCTAAATTACAATTAAATCTTGTAAACATAGGCTTTGACACTATAATATCAAGCTGATTGTAGAAATGTACTTCAATATTTTTTTTTTTAAAAAAGAATTTATTATTATTTTCAAAACAAACACAACATATAAAATCTTCCTTCTTCACATACTGTAGAAAGTGAATCAGTTGGTTACAAACGGCTTTCGTGCATCTCTTCCACAGTCATCAAGCATTTCATATTAACTCAAGTATTTTAACTCAAATATTTATACATGTTACCCTTATACCTCCATTTTTATTTGACTATAATTATTTAAACGTCCTTCATCATAAAATATACCAAGATTTAATACATAATCACATACTGGCATTTCATTTAATATTTCTAAAATTCTCCAATAACACTGAATCCTTATGTCCTATTCTAGCTAAACATCCATAATATTTAATATTTCTAATCCTCCTTTCCAAATCACTGTTGGCAATTTTCATCTAGTTTCCTTATATTGTACCCATACATATATATAGGTTGTCATCATTATTCCTCCTTTATTTGACTATATCCTGTATCATCACATTCCCCGCTAATTATCAAAACTTAACTGTATCTAACTTAGTTCTTTTTTATTAACCTTTATATATAATCCAAAGGACTTCAATATTTTTAATAATTTAGATATATTTGGCACCAGATTGATCCCTGTATCTAGAATTACAATTAGGCACATATGCATGCACAAATGCGCATATGTTCAGTAAGCAGTTCTTGAATTTTGGCCTATACATATCAGATTATACGGTATATCAGACTACGGTTCAGAAAATTTGTTCAAGCATGTTGGCAAAAATTCAGTCCAATTGTCAATTGTTTATTTGATTAGAAATGCTTTAAAAAGAAAATGTTTAGTTAATGGAATGCACTCATGGAATGATGATAAAACAATACATTCTTTAACTGTAAGGTGGGGATTAACAAAAGGTACAGACTAGGATTATGGATCAAGAGCCTCAAATGATGTGTTCTTTGTTCATGGACAAGGGGAATTATAATTATTGTCTGGTAGAAGAAGTGAGGAACTAGGATAGAGTTCAAAAGTTCAAGAATCTGAACTACTAATGATCAAGGAAAATTGGTGCCAAATAAGAATCAATGGACTTCAAAGAGCTGGGTTTACATCTCTTATGGAGACACAGAACAGAGGTGGTATTCAGCTGGTTCTCTCCAGTTCGAGTGAACCAGTAGCGGCGGCTGGAGGCTCCGCCCACCTGCCCTTCGAAATATGTGAGCAGTGTCCATACCCAGAAGGTGGTACACATGCACAGACGTGGCACCTGCACTCACATTAAGGTAAGTGAATCCCACCACTGGCACAGAGACTCCAAACTGATGATGTGTTTGACCCCGCCTTTGGGATCAGCCTGGTCATTCTTATAATTACCTCAATATTCATGGAAATTAGATGTTATTCTGGCTTCTATGACTCCTTAGATGACCATTCATCTCCCACCAAGCTGAAGATTATGGTACATCTAATGATCTTTCATTTCTGGCAAATCAAAGCTGATAACCTGTGACAAAGAGATCGTACCCCAGGCTAAACCATTGTTGACTTAACAATTAGAAAAGAATAGAATAGAGCTGGAAGAAACCTTGGAGGTCTTCTAGTCCAGCCTCTGCTCAAGCAGGAGAATTTATACAATCTCAGACCAATTGTCTATACAAATTGTACAAAATTCACAGTATACAATTAATTCAAAGACAAAATTTAAACAATGACGAGCAATGAATCCATGTATGCTTTGAGTTTTTGACTAAGCAGAAAGAAAAAACACAGCAAATTGAACCAAAGGAAGGAGAATTGGCTAGCTAGATGTGGGATGTATTGTATCCCTAGAATTCACAAAACTTTAACAAAATGCCTTCAGTTCTTCAACTGATCATAGTTATAATGCTTATTCTAAAAACGAATTATACGTTCCATCTATCCTAACTGATGTACCAAAATGGTGGTTATATATTTCTGCATAGGTCTCCTAAGATTCTCTGGTGACCATACTATATTATTATCTCCCCACCCACCAATTTGTATTTGGCTCAAAAACATATTCTAACATTTAATTTTTTTTTAGGATGAAATATTTTGCACAATTTTAACAGTGAAAAATTGTTGCGTGAATGAAACTAAGAGTTCTTACATGGAGTGTGATGCTCTATTTGGATTCATTAGGATCCATTCATGTTTTATTAGATTTATATACTACCTTTCATTTTGTCCAACTCATTGCTGTATATAATGTTCCCCTTTCCTAGTTTCCTCACAACCATAATCCTGTGAGGTGGACTGAGAGAGAGTGAGTGGCTCAAGGTCACCCAGCTGCTTCGATCTTTGAGGGAGATCCAGAATTCATGGTATCTGGGTTTCTAGTGCAATACCATATTTTTCAGAGTATAAGATGCACCGGAGTATAAGATGCACCATGATTTTGAAGAGGCAATTTTTTTAAAATAGGGTTTTGCACTCTTCAGGCCTCCCAAACCCTCTGCATGCCTTGTTTTTTGAAAAAAAAAAAAAAAAGAGCATGCAGAGCTTTGGGAGGCTTGTAGCGTGCTCCTGAGGGCTGGGGAGGTGCAAAAACAAGCAAAAACCAGGCTGTTTTTTGCAAATAAAAAAAGGATGCATAAATTTGGGAGGCTCTTAGAATGCTCCTGAGGGCTGGGGGAGAGAACAAGAACGAGCAAAAAACGGCCTGTTTTTCGGAAAAAAGGGGGCATGCAGAGGCTTGGGAGGCTTGTAGAATTCTCCTGGAGGCTGGGGGGGGGGGATGGCTGTTTTTTGCTCTTTTTTCCCTCCCCTGCTTTTAGGGGCACTTTGCAAGCCTCTCAAACCCTATGCATGTCCATTTTTGCAAAGGGGGTGGGGTTTCGGGAGGCCAAAAATGCTGCATTCAGTGTATAAGATGTATCCAGATTTTCACCCTCTTTTTCCCGGTCTGCTTTAGTGAATAACGTGCATATTTTGTGCAGATCCAAATCATTTGCAAAGCCTACACATTCTAATTACAGCTCTGTAAGCAAAAACGGAAAACTCTGAAGTTCACAATGTATCTTCAGTCCCACAGGAAGAAATAAAAAGTTATAGGGAAAGATTACTGTACAAAAAAAAAAGAAACTTCAGAGAACAATGCAACAAAAATCTGTTTACACTGATTACTATGTTCACTTATTCATATATTTTCTAATATAATTAGAAATTATGTTGAATCTAATATTTTATTTTATTATGGTTAGAGTTCAAAAGTCCAGTGTAGGGGGAGAAACCCAAAGAGGTATCAAAGAGGCTCTCTTCCAAAAGAAATTAAGAGAATTACAGACTATCCAGATAAAGAGAAACCATGGAATTCATGATGTTCTCTGAGCTTGTGTGCTTGTTTGCTGATGTTTCATTACCCAACTAGATAACAGTATCAGTGCAAGATAAATCAGCCAGCAGGCATTGCTAATTTTTTTTTAAGCCAATCACAATCGAGTAAAAATTGACAGCCTTTTGGATGTTTCTATAGATTTGTGCCTAACGTAACCAGAGAATTCTCCTTAATATAGTAAACCAAGTAGAAAGTTAGTTAGAGTCCTTTTATTTAAAAGCATTGTAGTTGATAGAAAGGACAATGTAAAAATCGCCTTAGTCATTTCATTTAGACAAGGGAATAAGCAATCTGATGGTGCCATATTGAGCATCTGTGGTGAAAGGTTGAGCTTGGCAAATGAAAAGACTCTTTTGTACAACTTTGAATTCAGTCTACATTATCTGATTTATTTGATCTTCACACACACACACACACACACACACACACACACACAAATACACAAAGAAAGAACTCAAGAAAGATACTGCTTTCTAAGAAATCACAGTCACAACAGATGGTTGAATGAAGCTATAGATAAAGAACTAAAGCTGAATCTTTTCTTTTGCCTTCAAAGGGAAGTTCTGGATACTACAGGGACAACTGAAATCATAACACACAAAAGAAGTGTGAACTTTGACTTTCAACTGCACAAAGTAAAACGTCATCGTGTTAGTTTTTTTTTAATGATTAGTCATTACAAATGTCTAACAATTTTAAGGAGAAAGTTAGCATTTGTGCATACAATATGGAAAGTGAAGTTGTATCATACTTTACAAAGAAATAATAGAATGATTCAAAAAAAATATTTTGTTGTTTTCAGCATAACAACCCATATTTTGCAAATGTTTTTTGAAGCAAAGGCTAAGAACGGTTCTGGGCATGATTCACACCATTTTTTAGCACAAGTGGCTTTTTACTTTATTTTCTCTTTTTTCTTTAAAAAAACATTTAAAAGTTGGTAACTTACCAAAACTACTGCTTGAATGGAGGGAAAGCAGGCAAAGATGATGGTGTATGTCAGCTGAGAGTGATGGTGTCAAATGTTGACCGGCTCAAATTTTTAAATGTAACCACAGGGATGCTGCAGTAAAGTTCACAACTGACCACAATTCCATTGTTGCAGCACAAAAGTTTAAACAGTCATTGAATGAATGGATGCTATGTGAGGACTATATGTTTTTACTCATATTGGATTCACATTAGGCATTTATCCCTGTAACATAAATCTGTTTTCATCTCTTGATGAGTCTCTTGATGGGAGGAGCAGAAAGAACACAATTTATCTATTTATAGATAGAAAAGAAGACACTGAATTGACAAGAAAGATTTTAAGCTGAGACATAAAACCAAATCTAAGTCCTACACACTCAGTGTTGGATCACATGCTGTCAAATACTCTGAGAAAGCATAATTAGGTAAATCAAAAATAATGTGATTCATGGATTTAATCACTGACAAATAAATGCAGAACAAAAAGAATAAAACAGTATCTGCTGGGTTTGCTCTTTCATTTAGTGGATTTTTTTGGGAAACTGTGCATATCTTTTGAAGTACGGCTGCTATTTGAAAAGAACAATATCTCTGTTCATCAGGAATTAAAATACCAAGTACAAAATTTGCATAGCTCTTTCCTTACTATCCAATTTTATACCTATTTAAGTTTAATGTTGGGAAATCACCCATAGAATGATTTCTGTCTCTGAGCAAAATGGCGAACTTAGTCCGTTCCACATTTTTAGTCCCGGCTCCCATTGCAAGGATTATTACATTTATATAGTAACTAGGATGTAGATTTTTTTTTAAAACAGAGAAATATTTCTCACCTCCTATCTTATTCCTTAATTTATATTTTCTTGAAACAAAAAGGTTTTAACACATGAATGGACTTTCGGAGCCAGCTATAAATAGTGGATGCTGAGTTAAACTAAACTTCTACAAAATTTGGTTGAAATGTCAAACAATGAACATTTAGCACTATCCAAAGATATTCTAATAGCCCAACCTTTAAACTTTTGGTGTTCCTTAGAATAGATTACCTTCTGTCTTTGAAAATAACTTTTGCTACTCTCTTCAAACAACTGTTGTTTGAAATACAAAGTGAAGATCTTCAGTTTATCAAGAAACATCCATTTTCACAGAAATGTTTTTGGGAAGTTTAGTTATCATTCAAACATAAGAGATAGGAAAAACAAAATCCTGCAGGGAACATTCTAACTAAGAATCTAGCCTTTTATATACCCAGAATATCAAAACAATGTATACTTCAACTTCAGCTTAAGCAATGGAGCCCTTCATTCCAGAAAGAAAGATTTTGAACATTTTAAATAATTTTCTTTTACTGCTAATATAAAATAGATTTGAACATTTTAAATAATTTTCTTTTACTGCTAATATAAAATAGATTTGTTGATCTTTGATCTCCTGATCAGCTCTGCTTATGGGTTGTAGCTTTTCTCCCTTAAAGGATATAAAGTTGAACATCAAAAGAAAAAGGTATGCTTTTTTAGTTTAGTTAGAACACTGCCAAAGAATGAGAATTACATATGATGAATCATTCTTAAGAAGGATCAACATATGAATTATTTGATGTAGGAGGAAAAATATATCCACATCTAGAAATAGCCTAAAGATCATAAAGACTTCAAAAGATTTTAGATACTAACTGCTATACTTATTAGAGTGTTAAAAACTTAGAGGCTAGCTAAAAATTATAGGTAAGCTTCTGTAACAGCAATTAGAAAAAAGATTATGCTAGAACAGAGGGAGTGATAGTGGGTTCTTAGATAATTGCTTGTTGTTCCAATCTCTCTCTCTATAGTGTGATATGGAAGCGTGCCGAGCTGTCATCGGGGCTGCTAAAGCTTGTGAGGGAGATCTTGAAGCGGAGGAACCCAGGGCTGCGGACACGGGGCTTTGATCTGGTGATTCTGGGATCAGCGGCCACGAGGGATTGGAGAGGATGACCGGTGCTATTTTCCTCAGCCCCGAACTGGGTTTGATTCCCAGCATGCCTCTTGATCGGCTGAAGAGAATGTGATCCAGAAAGGAAAGGAAAGTGTCCGAATTAGGACAGGCAAAGACGAGAATTCCCGCTTGAGGGAAACCCGGTGGGTTTAAATTGAAGTTTGCCTGTTCTTCATGGCAGCTGCCCTCAATTAGGGATCATGGTATTGGACCTGGGTACTTGAGAGACCGCCTGCTGCCAATTACCTCCACTAGACCGATTAGATCCCACAGATTAGGCCTCCTCCGAATTCCATCCGCCGGCCAGTGTCGACTGGCAACTACCCGGAGGAGAGCCTTCTCTGTGGCTGCTCCGACCCTCTGGAACGAACTCCCTGTGGAGATTCGAACTCTCACCACCCTCCAGGCCTTCTGCAAAGCCCTTAAAACCTGGCTGTTCCGACAGGCCTGGGGCTAAAGAATTGTTGCCCCCGTCTCGAATGGTATGACTGTTGTGTGTTTTAAATTATGTATTGTTTTGTGTCGTTTTAATTTTTTGTTTGTATCCCCCTTCCCTGGTTTGAGTTGTGAGCCGCCCTGAATCCCCTTTGGGGGAAAAGGGTGGCATATAAATAAAATAAACATAACATACAAACATCATTGATCCCTGGGCCCCAACAACGCTGTCAAGCACTGTCAAGAAAGAGGCTTTTGGCCACTCAGGCAGTATGAAGAGCCGAGGTGGTGCAGTGGTTAGGGTGCAGTACTGCAGGCCACTTTAGCTGACTGTGATCTGCAGTTCAGCGGTTCAAATCTCACTGGCTCAAGGTCGACTCAGCCTTCCATCCTTCCAAGGTGGGTGAAATGAGGACCCGGACTGTGGGGGCAAGTTGCTGACTCAATTTGCTAAAAAATTTGTAAACCGCTTAGAGAGGGCCGAAAGCCCTATGAAGCGGTATATAAGTTAAATAATAAATAAATAAATAAATAAATAAATAAATAAATAAATGTCCGCCATTAAGATCTCTTGAATCAGACAGGATCCCTAATTGAGGGCAGCTGCCATACAGATATTAGAAAAGTAAACTGTCTGTCCTAATTGTATGAATTGAATTATGCGCTAAGTATGAGTTCAGTCAGAATGGCAGTGATTTTGAGGCAGGGTGAAATCCAGCAGGTTTTGGAGAACTGATAACAGAAATTTTGAGTAGTTCAGAGAACAGGAAAATGCCACCTCTGGCTGGCTCCAAAGTGGGTTGGGAATGGAGATTTTGCAGTATCCTTCCCCGCCACCCCCACCATGCCACACCTTTCCCACCAAGCCATGCCCACAGAACCAGTAGTAATTTTGTTTGAATTTCACCACTGTAGTAGGGGTTTTTGCCATGAAATAGCTGCCATGAGAGACTTACATATTCAGAAGATGAGTGACATGGGGGGAGTAGCTAAAAGAACAAAGCACCTACTGACCAGAAATCACCCTTAGTGGTGATTACCAGAAATCACCCTTAGTGGTGATTTCAGAATCCAAATTCCAAGTGCTGCGAAGCTATATAATGTTAAAAGCTGATATTTGGTTTTGCAGTATGCCAGCTTCATATTCATTTCTTAATTAAAATGAAGCTTTTAAAGAGTCATATGAGGGGGAGGAGCTGATGTCACAATGACAAGACGTGCAATCTTGGAGCTCCAAGATCACAGTCGATACTTTTGCAGTTGGACGGTCCTTTTGGACCTAAATCGTCCTGAAGAGATGGTGATAGGGAAGAGTACGTCCTGCTGAACTCAGGGGCACCGCAAAGTCCCTGATTGATCCAGGAGAATCTCTTTTTTCTGGTGACAGAAGCTCAGCCATTGAAGCTGCTGAAGTTGGGACAACTCCAGAACGGGAGGAAAACAGAAAGAGAAAGTGTGTCCATCTGGTGAGGAAATCATTATTATAAAAGAGACTACCCCCCCCCCCCCAAAATTAAAGCTAAATTAAATTTGAAAACAGATGAGAACAAGCAGTGAAATTAAGCTACATTAGACAGTGTGTTATCCTTTTTAAAAAAATTTCTTTTACGGATGGAACTTTTGCAAATGTTTACTATTATTTAAATTGAACAGATTAGTTTTTCTTCTACTACTTTTTATATTCTTTTTTTATACCTATGGATTAAAATCTTTTTCCTTATTTTTATAATGCTGATTGGATGGTGTTTTTTTTTCTCCATTTAAGAATTTTGTTTTCTTTAAGCCTGGAATATAAAGGAGATACAAAAGGAATACAAAGAGGGATGTAATAACAGAGGGAAAGGAAGTAACACTGACACTTGGAAGCTGGAGGCTTGGAAATATTGTCTATTCTTTTTTCCTCTTTGATCATTTGATTTTGCATTTCAAGGTTCCTCAGCTTGTTTACAGAGAGTGATAGTGAGAAGAGCATGGGTTGTTTATACAGGTGCTTTTTGGGAGCTTCATTGGCAGCTGGAGTGGAGTGAAAACAAAGTCTTATCTTGAAAGATTATAAATGAACTTGCTTTAAATTTAATAAAAAGTTTTGAATGCCAGAGTGGCAGTGTTTACAAGTTGGAAGAATGGCGCAACATTAAAAAGAAACCTTAATATTACAAAAGATTATGTTTGAAATCCATAAATTATTAGAAGTAATAGAGAGAATTGAGAAGAGATGGAAGAACATAGATCCTAGAACAGCAAAATTTGATGGAAAATTGAGGATGTTCATCAAATGAAGAAAGTGGAGGTCAGAATTCTAAAAACTGAAAGAAAAAATAAACAAAGAGACAAGAAAATTGTTGATACTGATAGTGAACTGAGCGTGGTTAGAAAAGGAAAGAGTGGAATATGGAAAGGGGAGATAGATGGACTGGAGCTCTACCCCAGATCTCAAAGTATAGAAGAAGAAAAGAGAGAAGAATAGATGGAACTAAGGATCTTGTCAGAAGCACTAGTAATAACCAAAGACAAGCTGATCGAAAAAGCAGATGGAGGGTTTCGAGCTTATACAAGATATTCAATAAGTTGCGAAGAGAAGTCCATACAAAACTTACTAAGGAAATAACCAGAATACTAATGCCACAAATGGCAAGAGACATAAGACTGCACTATTACTCGAGGTTGATGTAATGAAAGATTATAATAAAAAATTAAGTCAAATTTAGTTAAATTTAGAGGATTATGTATAAAATGAAGTGATAATGGATACAGTTAAATAATTGATTGATAATGATAATAATGCATATATATATATATATATATATATATATATATGTATGTGTGTGTGTGTGTGTGTGTGTGTGTGTGTGTTATATTTATGCTGATAAATAAATAAAGGGAGACTAGTATAGATCTATTTCAAGCTATTTAGCTCTCATCAGCTAGCCATACCCATGTTGGGAATCGAACCTGTGCTCTATTGCCTCTTAGGCATATATGTGATAAACATTGAGCTGGATGTGGTGTTGATGTCAAAGTATAGAGAGGTATTTTAGGGTAGGGGTTTTTCAAAACGTTCCTGGGGTTTCTCAGAAAAAAACAAATAAAAGGTCAGGAGGAGATAAACATAACCATAGAGCACAGGTTCAATTCCCAACATGGGTATGGCTAGCTGATGAGAGCTAAATAGCTTGAAATAGATCTATACTAGTCTCCCTTTATTTATTTATCAGCATAAATATAACAAATGTAACAAAAAGGCAACAGTAAAAAATATTGGGTTTCTGTCTGGATGGTCTCTTGTGACGAGCCGAAGACAGAGAGTGGAAGTGTGACCTTCCTCCCATATTTGGGCATACCAGGGGTTGTGACTTTAAATATATACCTCTCACCCTGGCTCGCTGATAAGGAGTCAAGCTCTGTAGCTCAATGGTTAACACATCTGCCTAAGAGGCAATAGAGCACAGGTTCGATTCCCAACATGGGTATGGCTAGCTGATCAGAGCTAAATAGCTTGAAATAGATCTATACTAGTCTCTCTTTATTTATTTATCGGCATAAATATAACAAATGTAACAAAAAGGCAACAGTAAAAAATATTGGGTTTCTGTCTGGATGGTCTCTTGTGAAGAGCCGAAGACAGAGAGTGGAAGTGTGACCTTCCTCCCATATTTGGGCATACCAGGGGTTGTGACTTTAAATATATACCTCTCACCCTGGCTCGCTGATAAGGAGTCGAGCTCTGTAGCTCAATGGTTAACACATCTGCCTAAGAGGCAATAGAGCACAGGTTCGATTCCCAACATGGGTGTGGCTAGCTGATGAGAGCTAAATAGCTTGAAATAGATCTATACTAGTCTCCCTTTATTTATTTATCAGCATAAATATAACAAATGTAACAAAAAGGCAACAGTAAAAAATATTGGGTTTCTGTCTGGATGGTCTCTTGTGAAGAGCCGAAGACAGAGAGTGGAAGTGTGACCTTCCTCCCATATTTGGGCATACCAGGGGTTGTGACTTTAAATATATACCTCTCACCCTGGCTCGCTGATAAGGAGTCGAGCTCTGTAGCTCAATGGTTAACACATCTGCCTAAGAGGCAATAGAGCACAGGTTCGATTCCCAACATGGGTGTGGCTAGCTGATGAGAGCTAAATAGCTTGAAATAGATCTATACTAGTCTCCCTTTATTTATTTATCAGCATAAATATAACAAATGTAACAAAAAGGCAACAGTAAAAAATATTGGGTTTCTGTCTGGATGGTCTCTTGTGACGAGCTGAAGACAGAGAGTGGAAGTGTGACCTTCCTCCCATATTTGGGCATACCAGGGGTTGTGACTTTAAATATATACCTCTCACCCTGGCTCGCTGATAAGGAGTCGAGCTCTGTAGCTCAATGGTTAACACATCTGCCTAAGAGGCAATAGAGCACAGGTTCGATTCCCAACATGGGTGTGGCTAGCTGATGAGAGCTAAATAGCTTGAAATAGATCTATACTAGTCTCCCTTTATTTATTTATCAGCATAAATATAACAAATGTAACAAAAAGGCAACAGTAAAAAATATTGGGTTTCTGTCTGGATGGTCTCTTGTGACGAGCTGAAGACAGAGAGTGGAAGTGTGACCTTCCTCCCATATTTGGGCATACCAGGGGTTGTGACTTTAAATATATACCTCTCACCCTGGCTCGCTGATAAGGAGTCGAGCTCTGTAGCTCAATGGTTAACACATCTGCCTAAGAGGCAATAGAGCACAGGTTCGATTCCCAACATGGGTGTGGCTAGCTGATGAGAGCTAAATAGCTTGAAATAGATCTATACTAGTCTCCCTTTATTTATTTATCAGCATAAATATAACAAATGTAACAAAAAGGCAACAGTAAAAATATTGGGTTTCTGTCTGGATGGTCTCTTGTGAAGAGCCGAAGACAGAGAGTGGAAGTGTGACCTTCCTCCCATATTTGGGCATACCAGGGGTTGTGACTTTAAATATATACCTCTCACCCTGGCTCGCTGATAAGGAGTCGAGCTCTGTAGCTCAATGGTTAACACATCTGCCTAAGAGGCAATAGAGCACAGGTTCGATTCCCAACATGGGTGTGGCTAGCTGATGAGAGCTAAATAGCTTGAAATAGATCTATACTAGTCTCCCTTTATTTATTTATCAGCATAAATATAACAAATGTAACAAAAGGCAACAGTAAAAAATATTGGGTTTCTGACTGGATGGTCTCTTGTGACGAGCTGAAGACAGAGAGTGGAAGTGTGACCTTCCTCCCATATTTGGGCATACCAGGGGTTGTGACTTTAAATATATACCTCTCACCCTGGCTCGCTGATAAGGAGTCGAGCTCTGTAGCTCAATGGTTAACACATCTGCCTAAGAGGCAATAGAGCACAGGTTCGATTCCCAACATGGGTGTGGCTAGCTGATGAGAGCTAAATAGCTTGAAATAGATCTATACTAGTCTCCCTTTATTTATTTATCAGCATAAATATAACAAATGTAACAAAAAGGCAACAGTAAAAAATATTGGGTTTCTGTCTGGATGGTCTCTTGTGACGAGCTGAAGACAGAGAGTGGAAGTGTGACCTTCCTCCTATATTTGGGCATACCAGGGGTTGTGACTTTAAATATATACCTCTCACCCTGGCTCGCTGATAAGGAGTCGAGCTCTGTAGCTCAATGGTTAACACATCTGCCTAAGAGGCAATAGAGCACAGGTTCGATTCCCAACATGGGTGTGGCTAGCTGATGAGAGCTAAATAGCTTGAAATAGATCTATACTAGTCTCCCTTTATTTATTTATCAGCATAAATATAACAAATGTAACAAAAAGGCAACAGTAAAAAATATTGGGTTTCTGTCTGGATGGTCTCTTGTGACGAGCTGAAGACAGAGAGTGGAAGTGTGACCTTCCTCCCATATTTGGGCATACCAGGGGTTGTGACTTTAAATATATACCTCTCACCCTGGCTCGCTGATAAGGAGTCGAGCTCTGTAGCTCAATGGTTAACACATCTGCCTAAGAGGCAATAGAGCACAGGTTCGATTCCCAACATGGGTATGGCTAGCTGATGAGAGCTAAATAGCTTGAAATAGATCTATACTAGTCTCCCTTTATTTATTTATCAGCATAAATATAACAAATGTAACAAAAGGGCAACAGTAAAAAATATTGGGTTTCTGTCTGGATGGTCTCTTGTGACGAGCCGAAGACAGAGAGTGGAAGTGTGACCTTCCTCCCATATTTGGGCATACCAGGGGTTGTGACTTTAAATATATACCTCTCACCCTGGCTCGCTGATAAGGAGTCGAGCTCTGTAGCTCAATGGTTAACACATCTGCCTAAGAGGCAATAGAGCACAGGTTCGATTCCCAACATGGGTATGGCTGAGGAGAGCTAAATAGCTTGAAATAGATCTATACTAGTCTCCCTTTATTTATTTATCAGCATAAATATAACAAATGTAACAAAAAGGCAACAGTAAAAAATATTGGGTTTCTGTCTGGATGGTCTCTTGTGACGAGCTGAAGACAGAGAGTGGAAGTGTGACCTTCCTCCCATATTTGGGCATACCAGGGGTTGTGACTTTAAATATATACCTCTCACCCTGGCTCGCTGATAAGGAGTCGAGCTCTGTAGCTCAATGGTTAACACATCTGCCTAAGAGGCAATAGAGCACAGGTTCGATTCCCAACATGGGTATGGCTAGCTGATGAGAGCTAAATAGCTTGAAATAGATCTATACTAGTATCCCTTTATTTATTTATCAGCATAAATATAACAAATGTAACAAAAAGGCAACAGTAAAAAATATTGGGTTTCTGTCTGGATGGTCTCTTGTGACGAGCTGAAGACAGAGAGTGGAAGTGTGACCTTCCTCCCATATTTGGGCATACCAGGGGTTGTGACTTTAAATATATACCTCTCACCCTGGCTCGCTGATAAGGAGTCGAGCTCTGTAGCTCAATGGTTAACACATCTGCCTAAGAGGCAATAGAGCACAGGTTCGATTCCCAACATGGGTGTGGCTAGCTGATGAGAGCTAAATAGCTTGAAATAGATCTATACTAGTCTCCCTTTATTTATTTATCAGCATAAATATAACAAATGTAACAAAAAGGCAACAGTAAAAAATATTGGGTTTCTGTCTGGATGGTCTCTTGTGACGAGCTGAAGACAGAGAGTGGAAGTGTGACCTTCCTCCTATATTTGGGCATACCAGGGGTTGTGACTTTAAATATATACCTCTCACCCTGGCTCGCTGATAAGGAGTCGAGCTCTGTAGCTCAATGGTTAACACATCTGCCTAAGAGGCAATAGAGCACAGGTTCGATTCCCAACATGGGTGTGGCTAGCTGATGAGAGCTAAATAGCTTGAAATAGATCTATACTAGTCTCCCTTTATTTATTTATCAGCACAAATACAACAAATGTAACAAAAAGGCAACAGTAAAAATATTGGGTTTCTGCCTGGATGGTCTCTTGTGACGAGCTGAAGACAGAGAGTGGAAGTGTGACCTTCCTCCCATATTTGGGCATACCAGGGGTTGTGACTTTAAATATATACCTCTCACCCTGGCTCGCTGATAAGGAGTCGAGCTCTGTAGCTCAATGGTTAACACATCTGCCTAAGAGGCAATAGAGCACAGGTTCGATTCCCAACATGGGTATGGCTAGCTGATGAGAGCTAAATAGCTTGAAATAGATCTATACTAGTCTCCCTTTATTTATTTATCAGCATAAATATAACAAATGTAACAAAAGGGCAACAGTAA
The DNA here is from genome assembly GCF_009769535.1 of Thamnophis elegans. Taxonomy (NCBI): domain Eukaryota; kingdom Metazoa; phylum Chordata; class Lepidosauria; order Squamata; family Natricidae; genus Thamnophis; species Thamnophis elegans. The sequence continues at coordinate 19,789,614 of NC_045558.1, read as the reverse complement.
AAAATATTGGGTTTCTGTCTGGATGGTCTCTTGTGACGAGCCGAAGACAGAGAGTGGAAGTGTGACCTTCCTCCCATATTTGGGCATACCAGGGGTTGTGACTTTAAATATATACCTCTCACCCTGGCTCGCTGATAAGGAGTCGAGCTCTGTAGCTCAATGGTTAACACATCTGCCTAAGAGGCAATAGAGCACAGGTTCGATTCCCAACATGGGTATGGCTGAGGAGAGCTAAATAGCTTGAAATAGATCTATACTAGTCTCCCTTTATTTATTTATCAGCATAAATATAACAAATGTAACAAAAAGGCAACAGTAAAAAATATTGGGTTTCTGTCTGGATGGTCTCTTGTGACGAGCTGAAGACAGAGAGTGGAAGTGTGACCTTCCTCCCATATTTGGGCATACCAGGGGTTGTGACTTTAAATATATACCTCTCACCCTGGCTCGCTGATAAGGAGTCGAGCTCTGTAGCTCAATGGTTAACACATCTGCCTAAGAGGCAATAGAGCACAGGTTCGATTCCCAACATGGGTATGGCTAGCTGATGAGAGCTAAATAGCTTGAAATAGATCTATACTAGTATCCCTTTATTTATTTATCAGCATAAATATAACAAATGTAACAAAAAGGCAACAGTAAAAAATATTGGGTTTCTGTCTGGATGGTCTCTTGTGAAGAGCCGAAGACAGAGAGTGGAAGTGTGACCTTCCTCCCATATTTTGGGCATACCAGGGGTTGTGACTTTAAATATATACCTCTCACCCTGGCTCGCTGATAAGGAGTCGAGCTCTGTAGCTCAATGGTTAACACATCTGCCTAAGAGGCAATAGAGCACAGGTTCGATTCCCAACATGGGTATGGCTAGCTGATGAGAGCTAAATAGCTTGAAATAGATCTATACTAGTCTCCCTTTATTTATTTATCAGCATAAATATAACAAATGTAACAAAAAGGCAACAGTAAAAAATATGGGGTTTCTGTCTGGATAGTCTCTTGTGACAAGCCGAAGACAGAGAGTGGAAGTGTGACCTTCCTCCCATATTTGGGCATACCAGGGGTTGTGACTTTAAATATATACCTCTCACCCTGGCTCGCTGATAAGGAGTCGAGCTCTGTAGCTCAATGGTTAACACATCTGCCTAAGAGGCAATAGAGCACAGGTTCGATTCCCAACATGGGTATGGCTAGCTGATGAGAGCTAAATAGCTTGAAATAGATCTATACTAGTCTCCCTTTATTTATTTATCAGCATAAATATAACAAATGTAACAAAAAGGCAACAGTAAAAAATATGGGGTTTCTGTCTGGATAGTCTCTTGTGACAAGCCGAAGACAGAGAGTGGAAGTGTGACCTTCCTCCCATATTTGGGCATACCAGGGGTTGTGACTTTAAATATATACCTTTCACCCTGGCTCGCTGATAAGGAGTCGAGCTCTGTAGCTCAATGGTTAACTCATCTGCCTAAGAGGCAATAGAGCACAGGTTCGATTCCCAACATGGGTATGGCTAGCTGATGAGAGCTAAATAGCTTGAAATAGATCTATACTAGTCTCCCTTTATTTATTTATCAGCATAAATATAACAAATGTAACAAAAAGGCAACAGTAAAAAATATTGGGTTTCTGTCTGGATGGTCTCTTGTGACGAGCCGAAGACAGAGAGTGGAAGTGTGACCTTCCTCCCATATTTGGGCATACCAGGGGTTGTGACTTTAAATATATACCTCTCACCCTGGCTCGCTGATAAGGAGTCGAGCTCTGTAGCTCAATGGTTAACTCATCTGCCTAAGAGGCAATAGAGCACAGGTTCGATTCCCAACATGGGTATGGCTAGCTGATGAGAGCTAAATAGCTTGAAATAGATCTATACTAGTCTCCCTTTATTTATTTATCAGCATAAATATAACAAATGTAACAAAAAGGCAACAGTAAAAAATATTGGGTTTCTGTCTGGATGGTCTATATATATTGGTTTGATAAGAGGAAATTTGATATAAATTGCAAATGGTGACTACGAAAGGAGATTTAGAAACTCTGTTATTAAATATAACCAATTTTTAATTAGAACATGTTATAAAGATATAATGTAATTAAGTCAAATTTAGTTAAATTTAGAACATTATGTATAAAATGAAGTGATAATGGATACAGTTAAATAATTGATTGATAATGATAATAATGTGTATGTGTGTGCATATATATATATGTTGTATATATATATTGTATTTGTGCTGATAAATAAATAAAGGGAGACTAGTATAGATCTATTTCAAGCTATTTAGCTCTCATCAGCTAGCCATACCCTTACTGGGATTAGAACCTGTGCTGTATTACATTTTAGGCAGATGTGTATAGGTTTGATAAGAGGAAATTTGATATAAATTGCAAACGGTAACTACGAAAGGAGGCTTAGAAACTCTGTTATTAAATATAACTGTTTGTTATATAGAACATGTTATAAAGCTGTAATGTTACTGGATGATTTTGGGAAGAGCTTATGTAATGCCATTATGTGGTTTTGCTTTAAATTTGGAATATTTTATATAAAAGGATGTAAAAACTATTATAGTCAAATGAAGGTTGAGGTATGATGATAGTAATATATATAAATATACTTGATTTAAAATATATTATTTGATATGAATTGTGAGGACTGTGGAAGGGATGCACGGAAGTTTTTGTAACCAATCGACACGCTTTCTACAATTTGTAATGGAAGATGGTTTTGTGGTGGAGTTTTTTGTGTTTGGTCTGTTTGTGTTTATTCAAAAATAAAATAAAAATTCTTTATAAAAAAAGAGTCATATGGGGCAAGGATCCTTGTGGTCATCAAAGAACATTTCTGGAGAACACCGCTGTCCTCTCATTCATATAGTCATTGTGGTCATCTACCATAACTAGAAGGCAGCTCATATTCCATGACTTATTTTTGAAATTGCCTCCTTGAGTTGCATCTGCAAATTCAGCACAAAGGCAGTCTGATAACTACCACAGAAGCACATTGGATGGAAGATATTGCATGGTCTGATGATTATACATTCCTTTTATTGATCAACTGTTGAAAAGCAGAGGCTGCCCACATCCTGTGTTGTGTAATCAGCTCCACAGCTTTTATCTCCAAAGACGCCATAATGTCTGTCACTCCTGAGAACTTGAGTTCCTAACAGCTATCTGGTTAAATAAAACTGACAAAGTGGTAGGTTGCAGGCATGTTTATGACGCTGAGTCCCAGGCTGTCAACATTCTCATCCAAAGATAATATATTATCACAGAATTCCAGGCTGTTGCTGCCACCTTCCCTATCATATTTACTTTGGAATAGGATTTTTTTAACTGATTATTTGTTGAGCTGATAAATCCATAATATTCTTTATGTAATGTGTATGGCTGAAACCCATTATCTTTCTAGCTATGGGGAGTTACCCTCATGGAGTTCAGTGGAAATTTCAGGTGAATAGATCCTTAGAGAATTGTCTGAATTATTTTCCAACACAAGTATCTTAAGTTATCATAGGACCTTCAACATGTGTTCATAATCCCTTTACCTTTTGGCAGGAAGTATGGTTGAAGTAATTCAGACTGTCCAGGTAATTTGAGTAGTAACAATTATGTAAATCATTGTTTTGAACCTGTTTAGATATTTGCCATCTATCAACACTTGAAATGTCTGACATTATTTTTCATGCTGAAGATAAATTATTTTATAAATGGTAATTTGAATCCATTTCCCCAACAACTGCCAAACCCTTGCACAAAACAGTATATTTCGAATTTTAAACCAGGTCTATATTTTGAAGGCCTGGAGTACAATAATAAACTTTAAAAGCCTTAGGGAGGGGGTAGGTCCTGCAGCCTGCCAAATGTTGCTACCAAATTGTAATGTTGAATATAGTAAAAAAGGGCATTACTAAATGATTGGAGTAATCCTATGAACCCTATTGAATTAACTGTAAGGGTGGACAATTAATTTTCCCAAGGGGCTACATGAGAAACTGGAATTGTTGTGAAGAGCTGAATCAATAGAACTATTGACTTAAGTATAGATTAGGGTAGACCTTATTGGCCAGCAGTATATATAAAAAAGCTAGGTGCCATAGTATATCACAGTCTGCATATGCCATCAATGTGGTGCAACTGTTAAAAAAAACAAATGTAATCCTATGCTACATAAACATAAGTATAGTATTAAACTTAAGAGAAGTAGTAGAAAATAGTAAAGACTTATAGTAAATGAAACTTACGTAGAACTACTCTTTATTGGTGAGGTCCAAAGTTTTACATCCAGCTCCCAGTGCTATAATTTAGAAGCACCCTAACAAACTTGAACTTGTTCAGAGAAAAGCAATCATGATAATAAAGGGTGTGGAAAAAGGAATATATGCTTCCAAATGTGGAGTATATTTAACTTAGAAAAATACATTTCTGGGGAAACCCAGGTGCATTTCTCAAGTAGCTGAAAGGCTGTTATGTAAAAGAGAGCACATATATTACCAGAATTGTTTCAGAAGACAGGTAGAAAGCAATGGATGAAAGGAACAGGATGTAAATATTGGTATCTACCAATATAGGATATAGGATTTCAGGATAAATTTCCTATGATAAGGCCATTGTTGTTTTCTTCAGTGGAATTTGTAAACAAAGGTCTTCTACCAGGGATGGTGTATCATTGGATTCCTGCATTGGGCAAGGGATTGGGTTATGGTAAAGATAAATGTTCCCTCGCACATGCATGCTAGTTGTTCCTGACTTTAGGAGGTGGTGCTCATCTCTGTTTCTAAGCCGAAGAGCCAACACTGTCTGAAGACATCTCCATGGTCATGTGGCCAGCATGGCTAAATGCCAAAGGCGCACGGAGCACTATTACCTTCCCACCAAAGGTGGTCCTTATTTTTCTACTTGCAGTTTTTACGTGTTTTCGAACTGCTAGGTTGGCAGAAGCTGGGACAAGTAACGGGAGCTCACTCCATTACGAAACACTAGGGATTTGAACTGCTGAATTGTCTTAGCCACTGGACTGGATTAGTGCTTGATAAATGAGTCAACCAGGCATCATGGAGAGGTGGAAGAATCTGTTTATACAGGCTTCAATAAGGGAATTCTCAGCACTTCCTCTGCAGTCTTCTCTTTGTTGTTGTGTTCTGGTATCTACCATCTTCCTTCACTTCAGAAGTTGTGAATGCCCCAACACTGGAAGTCTTTAAGATGATGTTGGATAGCCATTTATCTGAAATGGTATAAGGTTTCCTGCCTAGGCAGAGGGTTGGACTAGAAGACCTCCAAGGTCCCTTCCAACTCTGCTATTGTATTGTATTACTTTCTTTCCCCCTCCTCCCTCTTTAAGTTTAGCCAGCCCTTAACCTTGCAGGCACTTACAATCAGGAGCTATGGGCTATTTACAAGGAGGCTGGCATTTTTTCTTCACCACACATACCTTCTTCTAGGTTGATTTCCATCTAGAATCCAGAATCATTTTATCATTTGCTTTGTTGTAATTTTTGAAAACAATAGCTGGGCTCTAGCTGCCACTGAATAATTATCCCATTGTTGTATCAACACCATGGTTGTCCAGGCCTGGTTCGAATGGAAACAAGGTAAGGTATACTGATGCTAGACTTGTACTTTTCAACTGTGGAAAGGCTGATTGATTGCTTGAAGCTGTCCATCAGGTGTGAATGCATCTTGTCATAGAGTATAATAAGTGTGAAAACCAGAAGTTTTAACAACATATGCATAACCCCCTTCCCCTCTCAGCGCTTAAAAATAAATCCATCTGTTCTGTTTGTCTTCTAAGAGATGAAAGAATTATATGCAGTTTCAAATACAGATGCTTTACTTGTTTCTCTGTAGCTGGAATGAAGATGTTGGTTTAATCAGAATCTGTATCGAGTAGTACCACCCCCAGCTACATATTCTGCTCTCTTACCTTAATGGATTGAAAATCTGGGATGTTAATTTGGAAGGCTCTGTTGTAAATACATCTGATTAATGTGTGGCCTGTATATTTTCTTGGTTTGCAGGTGTTGTTTTCAAGTTGTCTTTATTATCATCAAGTACAGTATAATGAGCTAATTAGCAGTTTTAATGCCATTAGAACTAATATTGATGAATTTGGCTAACAGATTTTGCAGTTCCACAAAATAGTGGACTATAACAGATGTTGTACATGAACATCCATGTATTCAATGTCTGAAGGTCCTCTAGGAGAAAATTAAATTGGATATAGCAGATTTGTTCACTGTAAATTGCTACAGGGGGGAATATCTGCTCCTGAATGAGAAACAATTAGCTCAGACTGAATATAAGCGCATTCCTTATGTATGGACATAAGAAGGAAAATATTCATGTTGCAAATTGGAAGAGCAACTTGATACACCTAGAAATGTGATGGCAAGCCTGCTTTAACACATTGTCTAAGATACCACAGTGTTTGGGTGACACTCCAGTATCTCACAACTATTCTCAAAAGCATACCCCATTCTTAGTGAAATCACACATTAGCTTCAATCACCTCTGATCTATCAGTAAATTCAAATAAAGAGAAACCACTTAAACCTTTGACATCGGGACAGCAATTGATCAAATGTGTCCCTCTAGGAAGTCAGCAGACACTGGTAAACAAACATAAACAGAAATTGCAATAAGAGAAATCTTATTTCAACACTGCATCTTAACAGTACATCCTCATAAAATTCCACACCAAGGAAGAGATTTATACACATAAGATATCATACACCACAGAACTAGAAACAGACCTTTGTCTCCTGGATGTCAAATATCCCAGGTAGGAACATCTCAATTTACAATTCTAACACATTTTATACCGTAGCCCACTACTTCATGATCAAAAAACGTTGTCACTATAAGTACTCCCATCCTTAGCTTCCTAACCTTGTAGCTACTCTCGATAGCTGAATTATGTGTTTGTTTTGCTAATGAATAAATTTCATCTCTTCTAACAGGTGTTCTGTGCTCATTTACCCAGCTGCAAAACAGACCAGAATTTTCTTCTAATATACTAAACAATTGTGCTGGTGGTGGCGATTGCCAGTAGAATCAAGTTACATATTTTCTGATTTTTTGACATGCTGAACCCAAAAAGTTCACCATTACTATCCTAGATGATATACAGTTATATCAAGTCCACGAGCTCTAATTTAGCATTAAATTCAGAGAACTTTAATTCATGTAAGTAAAATATACGAAGTAGAAGATGGCACTATGGAATGGAAATATATCTTTAAGCCAGAGAAGTTGATTGTGAGAAGGCCAACATTTGATTCAGAGAAGAAATGAAAAAGAAACATAAGTCCAAAATTTCTGGATTTGACATGAATATTTAGAAAGATGGATACAAAGTTATCCCTTTGTTTCCCGTTCAATTTATGTGTAATACATACAAGAAAGGTGTGGCGTTTCAATCATGCAGTCACAATAACCATTTTGACTTTTTTGATCCATACCAGGGACATCTAGTATGTATGTGTGTACATGTGTGTGTGTGAATGCAGACGAGCGATAGCATTTAACCTAAAAAAAACCCTAACATCTTGAACTCTATTAGCTGCACACATAATGTTTTACCTGATGATTTTCTGCCTGTCCTGTGGCTGTGAATTGAGAACACAAGCATTTGATTCTAGAGTTGCAAGATATTTCTGTTAAGATAAAACTTTTGGATGGGATAATCTTCCTTCTCATCATCTCTGATCTGTGCACTGCCCTATTCTGATCTATTTAGGGTCTTAGAGTTCTCCCTAAAGCTTGACATAGATGCCTCAATACCCAGCATATCTAGATGGCAACTGAGTAAGTCTTGAACCTTGCTCAGCAGAGAACTAACATATTCCTTTCCAATGCTAAAATGGAGCTTCTGGATTTGTAAAAAAAGCTACCTTAGAAGCTACTTTAGCTGCTAAAAATTCCATAACAATGAAAAACCATTCCAAAGTGGGTGGATCCTTTTATCCTCTTTGTATCCATATTTCCAAAACTGCATTGGACTTGAACGAAAGATCATTATGCATTCAGGCGCAAAATGACAATGATGAGGATTTAAACTAGGCTGTCCTGTGATGCACTTGTCTGACAATGACTGTTTCCTCTCTCTCTTTTTTAATACCCTGTCAAATGTCATAAAGAGTCAGATTGCAGATAGCATTGGATGGCATTTCCCAACCCACGATCCCATAAATTATGACTTCTTTTGTTTCCTGCTGACGGAGGCATTTTAGCTGTCACAGCTTTCTTGTAAAAGGTTTGTCCTTGCATTAAACTCATGTGTGTTCCTCTTATTAATGGCAAAGGTGGATGTGGTGTTGATGTCAAATAAAGTATAGAGAGGTATTTTAGGGTAGGGGTTTTTCAAAACGTTCCTGGGGTTTCTCAGAAAAAATAAATAAAAGGTCAGGAGGAGATAAACATCTCCAAAGCACAGCATGTCTATTGATCTTCTTTTGGCAAAGAGCAACAATAGGAAATTCTGTGGAGTCCTGAGGTTTAAGTTCAGTTCATTTGAAATAATAAAAACTGACAAGAGGCATGGGGTTCCATGATAGCCAAGCTTATATATATTACCACAAAAGTTCCATGAGAAATGAACTGGCATGCCTGCAAAGATAGAAGCTTCAGGATTATATTTTCCATCTTCTCTTTAAAACCACCCCATAAAAATGAGGGTAAAGTGCATTATGTATTTAGAAATGTTGTTTGTCTCAGGAACAGTGATATCCACTAACTCAGTTTTTTTTTTTTTTTAAAGAGAGCTTTGGAGATGCAGCATTGGATATTATTTTTCTAGCTAATTTGAATGACTAAATCCCCAGGCTGAAGAGTTATTGGGAGCCTCTGCCACAGAGGTAGTATTCAGCTGGTTTTCTCTGGTTTGGGTGAACCGTTAGCGGCGGCTGCGGGAGACTCTGCCCACCCGTCCCGACATAATGCACAACCTTCTGCACATGCACAGAAGGCGGTGCACATGTGCAGAAGGCAGCGCATGCGCTCACATTTGCGAACCAGTAGGGAAGGTAAGTGAATCCCACCACTGTTCTGCCAGTAATGTTTGAGGAGTCCTGAAGAACTGGAAAGATGTGGGAGTCATTGGAGGAAAGCAAGAAAGGGGGAAAAAAAGATCAGTAACCCTCACAAACCCTGGAAATATGCTAGAGCAGATAATTTGTAAATATCTTTTTTTTTCATGTGCAGACATATTACTTTAAGATCTAACAGCCCTCGTCAAGCCTAATATACTTCCCTCCCTCCCTCCCCCCAACCCCTCCCCCAACCTTCCCTCCCCTGACTTCCCAGAACCCATACACGGTATAAATCTTTAACAAAAAGTCTAAAATATATTTGAAAAAAGAATAAGAAATTGATAACATCTTTAAATTGAACTTAGATCCTCCTTGCTAGGCTAACTTTAAACAATTTATATCATTCCTGATCTTAATCGTAAGTTATCTGAAATTTCTTAGATCCATATTTATTTTGAGTATAATCAATCCATTTTTTCCAGTCTCGTTTATATCTCTCGTTTGAGTAGTCCTTAAGATATGCTGATATTTTAGCTATCTCGGCTAAATTTGTGACTTTCAATGTCCATTCTTGAATAGTAGGCAAATCTTCCTTCTTCCAGTATTGCGCCACCAACAATCTAGCTGCGGTTATTAGGTGCAGAATCAAATTAATCTCTACAGCTGTACAATCAGTAATTATACCTAACAGAAATAACTGAGGGGTAAACTCTATCCTTTTTTTAAAGAACATTTTGCATAATCCACCATATTTTTTATCCAAAATGCCTTGACCTTTTTGCAAGTCCACCATATATGAAAATATGTAGCGTCCAGGGAATCACATCTCCAGCATTTAGGTTGTAAGTTCAGATACATAGAAGCCAACTTTTTAGGATCTAAATGCCATCTAAAAAACATCTTGTAAAAGTTTTCTCTCATGTTTTGGGCTTGTGTAAATTTTACATTTCTTACCCAAATCCTTTCCCATGTATCTAGCAACCAAAAAATTGGTTTTATGCAAGTCGAGGATAATTTATTTAAACAAATAAAAGATCAAAGTTTAATGCATATAAAGAGATTATATAATGTATTAATACAGATGGACTCCGAAACAGAATAGTTAAAGACTGTATGATAAAGTGGGCTCAAAATATTGAAGAACCAATAATTTGTAAATTTCTTAAAGAAAGTACTGTGGTTACTGAGAGTCATCATAACTGAAGGAGCTTGGGAAGTTTCGTCTGAGGAAAAGAAGACACAAGATATCAGTGCTTAATATATAAAAAGCATGTTCTGCTAAGATGGTGAGTGAAATATTTCTACCTTCACATAAACTAGAACCAAAAATAGGGGTATAAAATCCAGCTTCCTAAATTTCTTTTAAATATAAGGAAAAATAATTGTCTGATGACAAGATCTGTACATTAATGGAACAATCTGTCTACAGAGGTTGTGGGTTCATTTTCTCTCTATCAGATGGATATTATTGTGGAAGAATATGACACAAAGCTTACCATGAACCTCCCAGGCAGTTGTATGGCATTGTAAAAAATAGAATATTGAATTTGATAGAAACATAAAAAACTGATGGCAGAAAAAGAACCAGTATCTGTCTTTTGAGGTTTTTTATTTTTAATTAATCAATTAATTGACCAAATTATTAATTTTCAACTTTTATTTATTTATTATTTTTATTTTATTTGTATTATTAATTTATTTTAATGTTTGTCATATGGTAGACGAGTCTTTATCTCAAGCATGTTTAAACTCAGCTACTGATGATTGACTCCTTACCTCTGCTGGCAGTTGAATCCAGACTTCCAGTACTCTTTCTGTGAAGTAGTACTTTCTAACTTTACTTTTGAACTTTCCTCTTGTCAGTTTGAGGTTATGCCGCGTGTTCTTGATTGCTGCTTAATATTGAAAATGCTGTCTTCTAGAATGTTATTCACACCCTTAATATATTTAAATGTTTCAACCATTTTCCTCTTTTTCCTTTTGTCCTCTAGGCCAGGGGTCAGCAAACTGCGGCTCTGGAGCCTCATGGGGCTCTTTTCTCCCTCTGCTGCAGCTCCGTCATTGATCGGCGCCACAATTTTGAGAGGAGCTTCCGGTGGGGGGGAGGGGGAGAGAAGCACAGTGCGCCAGGAGAAGACTCTATAGCAAGGGGAGGGTTTTCCAGTTGTCTCCACAATTGATAGGGCTTTCGGTTATGACAGGTAGAGGAAAAAGTATGCTGCGTTAGAAGGACACTCTATGGTGGGGGAACTGAACTTCTGGTCAGCTCCAGAATTGAACAGGGGGCTTCTGGTTAGGACCTTTGTGGCTCCCGGTGTTTTCTTTTCTGTGGGAAATGGGTCCAAATGGCTCTTTGAATGTTTAAGTTTGCCAACCCCTGCTCTAGGCTGTATATATTCAGTTCTTCCAGTCTCTGGATCACTATTGTTCCTAAGTACAAAGACCCTAAAATTTAAGATATCACTCAACCTGTTCCCAAGTCTTGCATTTGCTAGATATCTTCACTGAAAGACAGGTTTGAAATGAATTAGTTGATGAGTTAGTCAGTTGATATAAATGTAGTCCATTGATGACTTTATCAATTTATCATTTTTGTTTTACTCTTGGTTCTTGGAAAAAGGATCTACCTTTTAATCTTCTCACTGACTTTTCATGAAAAGGATTGCTGCTGGAATAGATAATTGCATATGCTTTTGTTCTCATATATTTGGAAACGGGATTTTTTTTCCAGGTTCTGGGCAAATCAATTTGCCTTTCTGTGAATGAAACATAGCATCTCGAATGTAATCATTTTGTTATGATCTGATGAGCATTTTCTTATAATTTCAGATACGCCCGCCAGCCCAGGATAAGAATTATTTTTGTCCTGTTTTCCTCTATTCTATAAGAAGAGAAAACCACTCCAACTTTATGAGTAAGAGCAGATGGATACTAGGGCACGAGGGACATGTTTTGCCCTCTTTAATAAAATCCTGAAGTGACAAAAGAAACTCTTGCTGAAGGATGTTGCTTTATTTGCTCAGATTCATTCAACTTCTGGGAACTTCCAAATGCCTCAAAATTGATTCTTCCTTAAAATGCCCAAAGGGTAATATTTCCTTTATTTGCCTCTGCTTACTTTTACTTGAAGAATATCTATCCTTAGAGTAATTACGCTTCTTCTGCCAGTCAATAAGAGAAGCTCACTTTAAAATGCTCCAGAGTCATCAGGTTAGGAAAAATCTTAAAGGCTTAATTATTATGGGTATCTTGAGTCCCAAACAGTAGAATCTGTCAGTGCCAGCTCTCACTCAGTGAAATTGTTCAATATTGGATGAAATCCTTGTAAAGATGTAGAATGTTCTGATAATTTTCTTCTTTATACAGACCATTAATTGATAAATATAAATCATATGATGTGTGACTGACTGGAATAAAGAGCCTAAATGACATAGTGGCAAAAGTAATGAACTAGGATTAGGGAGATCTATCTTCAATTTCATTGGGTGGTGAAACTGATTCATTGTTGTGGCCTGTTGGTTACCAGCTCCTCCAGCAGCAGAATAAGGTGTGGGAGTCAGGGCTAGCATCAAGGCAATTTGAGAGCTCTGAGGGTGAAGAATGAATGGAGCTATCAGAGACAGAGGTAGAGCCTGGGCTGTCTGTCAGCCCTCAGATGGAGAATCAATAGCCCTCAGGTCTGGAGGTCGCTGATGAGGGAGAGGAGGAACAGCTTGATGCATGGATGCGCAGAAAGCAGAGGAGAGGAGAGCAGTGGAAATCTGTGGGCTAATCCTTGGGGCGGAAGAGCCATTGCTGCTAGTGAAGGCCCACTTAGTTCTGAGGACAAAAGGCAGGGGCGGAGATGAATAGGTGTGGCAGACAGCTATTTATCTTCCTGCAGACAAACTTGTTAGCCTGCTGAGAGAGAGAGAGACTTTTTGACGGGACTGCTGATGCTCCTAATAAAGGAATAATTTATTTAACTAAAGCAAATTGGTCATGTATGGGAGCTAGGCCAGAACACTCACCTGTGTCATCTTTCACAAGGTTATTGGTGGAAAAAATGGAAGATGGAATCAGTGATATCTTCAGGATTAGTGTCTTCAGGGTCTCATACCACAAGTTCTACCCTTTTGGGCATTTCTGCAAAAAGAAAAAAACTCTAGTGGGTGCAGTGGTTAGAATGTAGTATTACAGGCTAACTCTATCAAATGCCAGCAGTTCGATTCTGATCATCTCAAGATTCAGCCGTTCCATCCTTTCCAGATTGAGGACCCAGATTTTTGAGGGCATTACACTGACTCTGTAAACTGCCCTAGAAAAGGTTGAAAGCACTATGGTGGTATATATCTAAGCGTTATTGCTGTTGTTAGTGCTATTGTGATACTTGTAGAAAAGATGTGGCTTTGCATCAAAACAGAACAATGTTATTGTCACCAGTCACACACTTGCTCATAACATCTTTCAAGCAGTACTGACTAGGACCCATGATATGATTTATTTTGATGAGTTTGGACAGGGGTGTTAAACTCAAGGCCCGGGGGATGGATTCAGCCTGCAGGGTGCTTACATCTGGCCTGTGGGGTCATCCTGGAAATAGCAAAGGATTGGTCCAAGGTTGCCTCTGCCAGCAAAAACAGAGATCAGAAGGATCATACACCACTCTCCCATGCTCTGTTTTTGGCTGTAACAGTTTCCTCCTTCCCTCTGCCAATAAAAATGGAGCTTTGCATGCTGTCCCCAAGCTTCGTTTTCACGTTGCAGCTGAAAATGGAGCTCGGGAGCCCATTTTTGCTGGCAGAGTGATCGGCTACCACAGACACCTAACGCGAGTGAAGTTAAGCTGGCCACACCCACCCTGGCCATGCTCATACTGGCTCCCGAGGTCAAACATAACCCTGATGTGGCCCTCAATGAAATCCAGTTTGACACTCCTGAGTTAGGGGAATGGAAATATACAGATATAATTGTTTCTCATTGCTGGTCATGCTCATAGTCTTTTTTAAAACATATTTTACTAAAGAAACAAGAAAGGAGTTCTCTTTTTTATGCTAATCATTGTGAAAAGGCCATTTGCTATAGCCTCCATTACCAGAGCATTAAAAATGATGACAAACTTCTTTTTATTTATATTTGTGAATTATTATAAGTGGCTTTATGCAGCGACAGGATAGGAGACAGAGTTGAAATGTTTCAGATTGAAATTATGACTTGATTTGTGTGTTCTGGTCACATTCCTCAAATGGCTGATCACCAGCCTGATCTCGAAAGATCTATTTCTTGGCTTAGGTGGCTATTATTTAGGGGTACAATAATTTGGGAGAGGGGGATGTCTCTCTGCTTAGTGTATGACTCACACACTGACTTTACCTGGATCCATTTCTTCTGCAGGTGTGTTGCTGTAATGCATTGCTACTTTGGATTGAGATTTACTAATTACTTTGTAGGAAGAAGATAAATAAATTATGAGGGAACAGTGCTGAATAGATGGGCCTTAAATAAGCTAGATGGCCTTTTATTGATTTCTTTATTTATGACAGTTCAGATTTTTGTGTTATCCATTTACCTCTGCCATACAAATCCTTTCTTTAGTCATTCTTCTTCATCTTTAGAAATCCTTGGATGTTGTTAGCTGTTTCAGGCTGTCATTTGTCTCTTACAATCATAATTTCCATCCCTTTTGACTTGTCTCCAACCTTTAGGCATGTAACTTTATATTGGCTGTGAGTCTAGTTTAGATATTTTTGTTATCTTGTTTATTGGGAAGATCAGCCAATTCTTCTTTTTTTTCCCTTTTTGTTTCCAGCAGAGCTTAGCATACAGGTATCACTGCTATAATCAGTCCATTGTTTTTGGCCTCAAAAACTAATAAATCTTTTAAAATTCTGCACTCAAGTTGTAGGGAGGTAATAAAACTTGATCAAGCCTACTTGTTAATATTCCCAATGTTTTCCCATCCACTATCAATAACTGGATGGTTACAAAAATCAGTGCATAAAAAAGAGATGACAAAAAAGCAAAAAAGAAGCAAAAAAGAAGTTGAAGGTGCAGACATTAATAGGCAGAAGGGAAATGGGGAATTAATAACTTTTGTAAAGTTGTATACACTAAATAATCCACAAATAGAATATTTCTGTGAAGTATATTGAAATTGAATAGAAATTTTATGGGACATCAGAATGGAATGATCTTCCTACAACTTGATAGACCTTCTGAGAAAAATATTAAAATTGCTCTAGGCAAATTACTCATGATTTTTTTAATTTTATGGACATTTTGGGGTTGATTGAAATGGAAACTCAAGATAGTGTACCTATTTTTAAAAAAGATATAGATGCTTTTAAATCATAACCATGATTTCAATTTTAAAGAACTTTCTAAAATAATATGATTTTGATTTTTTAAAAGAAATATAATTATTTTATGTGAATATAAAATGTAACATACAGAAAAAGCAATGGTGGAGGACTGTAAAAAAATTAAAATTATTTTTTGAAAATAACAGATAAAGGTACTGATTTATGAATGGTTTGGGTGCAAATAATTTTTATTCAAGCTTATTTTATAAAACAGATACAGTCATGAAACCAAAAAGAAGAATCAAATGAAAACACAGTTTGAAACAGATAAAGATAAAAAAAGATGAGCTAAAGAAATTTCCAGAGAAGTATTTTTCAACAAATTAAGCTTTTACAAAGACAATTATCTGTAGTATGTTAGCAGTAAGAATGAAGTATGTAAAGAAAATCATTTTGAGTTTACAAACAAACCAGAGAAGTGGTTGATATATAAATTACAAACTGAAATGTCAAGATATATATATATTCTCATTATTGAATTTTATCCAGTTAGGTTGAATGCTGTGGGAAAAATCTATAATATCATTTGGACCTTCGTAACAGTAGCCTGGTCTGGAAACACCTGATTAAAAATTCATGGCATATTTCATTTTATGATGGTACAGATTGGAATATTTGCAGAAACACAAGAAGAAAATAGATTAGTCTCTGACATCAAATCAAAAGTAATGACTTGCAAGAGTTTAATTTGGGTTACTAGAAAATGCATAAGTTTAATTAGTATGTGGCTGAGGGGAATTCAGAAAGAAAACTTCTGTCAAAAGCTATTCCTGTGAAGTGTAATCTACAAAGCACACAGCATAATTTTGTTGTCTGTATCATACTGAGTTTATGCCAAGTCATACAGAAATGCTTCAAAATCTTACTTTATATTTTTACATTTGGTATTTTCTGCTTGGATGTGATCCCCCAAAGTCCATTAAGAAGTTACTCTTAGTTTCAACTGTTCCAGAAAACCTAAGCAGAAGTTTTCCTGACAGAACATTTTTATCGCAATTTTTCCCAAGAGTTATTATTGAAAGTTGTTTTAAATGACTCCTTGAATTACATTAAACTTTTGAATGTGATTTTGGATGAACTGAATTATTTATCAGGGAATTGTAGGATTTACTAAAGAGCTTTTTATGACTTATAACTTGTTTTTGAACTCTTGGAAGCATCCTTTGGAATCATGATAGTGGTACAAATGACTTTTAATATTTACTGGAGACCCAATGATTGTAGAAAGTTCTGGCTTTGTCATTAACTTGTTTGTATTCATTCTGTCAAATACTTAATCAGTTTTTAAAAAATCAAAGCAGTGATCCCCCCCTCCTGTTAATTGTCCTTGACAGGTTATACTAAGTGAAAGATCTACTTTTTATATATCAATTGGTACCTCACAGGCAAAAAATTGGGATATAATTCTGATAAGAACATCAACAGAAACCATTACAGAAGAACAAATCTTTGTACTGTATTGATATTCTGTTTTCCTAAATTCAAAGGTAATTGGGTGGTGGTGAATGTTTTGGTCTTTGTTTTTCCTGTCAGATAAACTAACAATAAAGATATTAAGCCCCTGGAGAGTATAAAAATCTTACTTGCCGAATAATAAGCTAACAAGCAACCTCCTTTCAACCTCTCAACAATTAAAACCAAGCCAAATATTTCATCTCAATCGTTCTATTGATGTGACAGTTGCATCATCTGCAGCTTGCTGATGGTGGTGACAATATTAATGTCTGAGAAAATGGGTGCCTAGAACATGCATCAGATGTTGGGAGCTGCTGAGATGTAAATTTTCCCTAAGTCATATTTTCTAACATACACATAGTTAACGAAGCTTAGCCAAATGTGAGATGGAATGCTGTTGTGCATTCCTGTGACATGGCAACTCAACATTTTGGAATAAATGAGATACTTGGCACCCACCTCTACTTGTTTCAAGGAACCTCTCAGAAAAATAACTATAACAGAATAACAGAGTTGGGAATGACCTTGGAGGTCTTCTAGTTCAACCCTTGCTCCAGCAGGAGATCTTATAATATTTTAGACAAAGGGCTGTCTGGTGTATTTTTAAAAGCCTCCAATGTTGGAATACCCATATCTTCTGAAGACAAGTTGTTCCACTGCTTGATCATTCTTATTATCAGGAAATTTCTCCTTACTTTTAGGTTGCTTCTCTTTTTGTTTGGTTTTCATCCACTGCCTCTTGTCTTGCCTTCTGGTGCTGTGAATCAAAATTTATTTGCTGTGAAGCTATGCTTTATTTTCCCTAATTCTTTCCTTTGTTTAAATGCTCTGTATTTAAGTTAATGTCCTCTTATTTAATGCTAATAGTTCTTCTACAATATTCCCAAAAAGAAACATATAGAAAACTGTGGTTTCCTTTCATGCTACTTAAAAGTCTGGCATGACAAGCTTTACTCCTCAAAAATTAAAATTCAATTAAATAATAGATTATCCCTTTTAGCATTGAGCTTATAATTTTGACTTTCCTGCTAGCTTTGTCATTTTGGGTGTTAATTTATCAAATCTTTTTCATCTTTCTGATTTCTAATTTCCCATTTAAAAAAAAATCTTCATTTTCCCTTCATCTCTGTTTTAAGCTTAGTTTTTATTATCTTGTAACTGCTAAATTTATTCATATGAATGATTTTTGATTCCAGAAATCCAGCAAATTCATTTTATAGTGATAATTGGTACATCCTCTCATTGTACCTAATAATTTGTCAGCTTATGGAGCCGTAATTAGTTAAAGCTTACTTTTTCCCCATCTGTTGAACTTGATGCCTCTGGTTATCTATATTAATTACAGTGAAGTCTATTTTTTTAGTTCTCTGTCTAGGGCAGTGTTTTTCATCTTGGCAACAAGATCTGTGGATTCTCAGAACTATCCAGCCAAACTGGAGCTGAAGTCCATGCATCTGAAAATTACCAAGATTGAAAAATTCTGCTTTAGAGAATACCAAACATCAGGTTTTTTTTTTCATTAAAGCTATAGAGGTGAATCCATAAGGTGCTTAAATTAATCCTCATGTAGAGACTTCCCTATTTAGTGTCTGTTCACAATGATAATAAAAAAGTAATATCATATGCTATCCTCATTTTTATGGTTTCGCAGGTCTGTAAAAAATGGAAAGCTAAAGTAAGATTATAAGGATTATAATTCTTCCCCAAATCCCAATAACTTTAACCTTATACTGTCTACTGTCAACCTCACCCCATTCCTAAGAGGTGTGTAATGGGTGTGCATAAGTGCACCAACGTGCTTACCGTCCCTGTCCTAATGTTTCTTTTTATTCGTATCCATTTCATGTATCCCAAATCATGTTTATTCATATATATGTTGTCTAATATATGCTTGATGAAATAAATAAAATAAATAAAGTTGTGGTTTCACTTAGGAGCTGATTCACTTAATAATTAAGTTTCCAGTCCTAATTGAGGTTGCTAGATGAGGACTACGGCTATTTAGATTTATCTGGATATTTTGTTCTCCACATTGAATTGTTCCTACACAATATTTCCATTCACTTCAATTGTGGGAGAGATAACATTTTAGTAGAATTTACAGTTATTTATTAAACACACACATACACACAATAGTAGTGCATAGGAACTACACATATAGTGCATGGAACCATTATGTCCCTTGTTTAATCTGATAATTTTACATCTATATTCCCCAATTTTCCTAGCCAGCACAGATACTGACAAATCTCCTAAAATTGTGTTTTTCTTGCATTCTCACCCTCATTCTAAAAATATACTGTGTCTACTTTTTAATAGATCCTTAGAGGGTATTTAAGATATTGATATTTTTATTATCCCAATTTTACTTCAAGGAGTTCCAACCAGCAAATAGGATTGTTTGCCTTCTCATTTTGTTTTCACCAAAATTCAATAAAACAGGTTTATATTTCATCTAAGTTATCTAGAGCGGGGGCATCAAACTCAATTTCATTTGTGTTTGACCTCAGAGGGCTGGGGATGGGGCATGCCTGGGAGCGTGATCAGGGAGGGTATGGCATGAGACTCATGTGGGGGATGTCAAGTGCTAAGGCAGGACTTCCCTGAGATCCTCCCTCACTCTCATTATACAGAAAATCCTTGAGTTACAAATGTAAGAGTCTGCCAATTACATTTGTAACCCAAGGATTCATTTGACTGAATCACGTTAAATGAATGTGATCACTCCCTCCTTTCCCCAATGCATTAGTTAATTCAATGTGCAGGTCATTAAATGCCATGAGGTAGATCAGAGTGGGGAAGAGCCTGTGGGGCCCAGTGTTGCAGCAGGCCATCCAAGGCCTCCCCCAATCCATTGTGATACCTCATGCTTCCCTGGGACCCCACAATTCTTTCCCCCAACCCCCCATCCTGCCCAATTGGGTCCCCACAGACTTGGCCTGCTTTGCTAGCACCCCTGATTCCACCTACTCCCCCCCACCCCACTTCCCATGGAGATCTCCAGAGCTCCAGAAGAGGCAGAGAAGCCTCTACCAAGCCAATGGCAGAAAAGCAAAAGTGTTTTATTCAGATGATGGCAAAACTGTAAGAACATGAAATCTAAGGAAAACATTTTTGCCAGCTTCAGAGTAAAAGACTTTGGTTGAGGCCATGTGGCCACCAGGCCTCTGGTGCTACCTCAGGGACTGAGGTAGCAGAAGCAGCAGCAGCAGCAGCAGCAGCCAATCAATGAGGAGCTTGCTTCCTTTATCTCATTGGGCTGAACTGCAATCCCCTTGTTGGTTGGCTCCTATGGCCCAATCCCTGAAACTGCTCATTCAAACTATCAGTCAAGAGCAAGCAGGAGGCTGCTCATTGTTGGCCAGACTGGGCCCAAACTAATCCTGCAGGCTCTCATGGCAGAGAAGCCAGTCTTTTATTCAGATGGGAAAAGCTGTTTTCCTTACATCTCAGTTCTTATATCTTCACAGGCTTCCTAATAAAAGACTTCGGTTTCTCTGCCATGTGGGTCAGCCTCTTCTGGAGCTCTTTGAAAAATAAGTAAAGAGGAGGGCCAGATGTGACCCACGGAGGCTCCATTTCGATCTGTAACAGGCTGGAGGAGGCCTCTGGAAGCCCTCACTGCCTATTTTGGCTGGCAGAATGCTGCAGGAGGCCATTCGGGTAAAAAAAAAAAAACAGGCTGCGAAGGGGCCGCTAACATAGGTATCACGGGCCAGTCCTTTGCTATTTCCAGGCTGGCTGTGCAGATCAAATCTAAGCACCCTGCAGGCTGGATCTGGCCCATGGATCTTTATACCACTGAATTAGAAGTTCTATGATTGAATTAAAGCTGAACTTGGCCTCCCCAGTTTTAATCCAATGTTGAATAAAGTTCTTGCACAATTAATCCTATGTGAAGATGGTATTACACGGTAGTGTTTATGTCTTTATTGAAAGTGAAGAAAGGCCAACTTCAGGCTAGGGCTGAATAGGCATAGGCTAAGTTGCCAAAACTAAGGGGACACTGTTCTCCTCCAGAATCATTCTTAAAAGTGCAAATCTTTGGATGGCAGATGATGATTCCATATAACCTTTAGCTGACACTGGAGGCAAAAGCTGCTATTAGAATTGTGTCCTTCCATAGGTTTCTGATTTTTAACTGTAGGGATAGAGTACTGGAAGAAATAGGTCTGATTTCAACTAGCTTGGCTGTTATACTTTGCAGTTTTCATGAGGGCCAAACCCAACTTTTTTGTTGGAGAATCAGCATCCATTTTCCATGGGGTAGTGACCAGAGAATAATACTGCAGTTCCATGTTTAAGAGGGCCAGTTAGATTCTGTGTGAATCTGATAAAATTTATAAAGAAAAATTCATTCGGATCTGACCTGATTTTGACCATGTTGCTGTCCTGCTATCTGACCACTGTTTTCTTCATTTGTCAGTCTGCTACCTCTTTCCTTGTCAATTCTACTGTTTATCTACATTGCCCAAATGTAGCTATGGCTATGATGATGTTCTGTTTTTCAGAGATCAAGGCAAAGCTAGATTACAGCCCCTGATGCCTTAAGACATAACCCAACAATAAACCCCCTTAGCCTTCCCATTTGGTTGACTGACAAAATATTAAGACTCAGCAAGTACTGAACGTGAAATAAGTTTAAAAATTCAGTTTTCTTCCAGGCTAGTCCCCACAACTATATAAATAAGTAAATACTGTTTTAAAAACTTTATTAACACTAAATAGCAGTAAGCAATATAAACACATTATTTATTATAACCAGGACAACAACAAAATATGCGAATTTCAACAATTTAAATGCATTTTTAATAAAAATCGTTATAAAGGGAAAATGTAAATGCAAAACTTTATTGAAAGCTATTTTTAATCATATTTTAAAAAAATTTAAACACTCTACCAAAAATGGTAAAGCAAAATAAGTTAGGGGCATGAAACCTAGGAGTAAGAATTCTGTGTTACTCTTCTTTCCTGGATGTCCTACTTCTGTGATTGATTGATTTAGTGGTTAATCCATAACTGGTCAGAACTAGGCAGTGTGGCATCAATGTGGCTACCAATCTTCATTGTTATTCATCACGCTCCCTGGTCTACCTAGTGATAATTTAGATTTTTTTTTTTAAAAAAAAGATAAACAGAAGACTGAAAACTAAAGGGCCAGATTGAAGCATCATTTTTCTTTATCATAATTTTTCCAGGTCACAAATAGATAGTCATGGGTTGCTGCAGTGTTTGAAAATGCCCATAAGCTTAACAAAAACATAAGACATTTGTTGCATGATTAGGTCTATGATGGCAACCATTTTGGAACAATAATTTTTTTTTCCTCATGAAAAACATTTTGTGAGAGATGTTTTTAAAATGTATCTTCTATCCCTGAAAAGGCTCCAATTTAATTGCGCTTTAATGAAGAAGTTTGACCTCAATATCTGACAACTAATGACAGTCCTGTAATGTCTTGTGGAATATTCTGGAAGTCCTGAATGTAAATTTTGAATGCCAGCCAGTTTAAGATATGTAATTACAATTGTGTTTCTTAAAGAATGTGTTTCTTAAAGAATGTCTTAAAGTTAATGTTTTTTTTTAATTGACAGAGCTGTACGGATAATAAAAGTCATGAATGTATGGGTATTTTATGAAAATGTTTAATTCAACTGTTTCTTTGGAATGTAGTAGTCATTGTCTGCAAATTTAAATTACAATTCAATCCTTTTTTTTTAATGCTACTCAGTGTCCGAGAATACAAACGTCATTTAAAGTTAAGGCTTTGCTGTTCATTCTGAAATAACAATTTAAAAGTGTCATATTGTCATAGAAAATAAAAAAATTCTGTAAAAAAATTTGCACAAAATTTATAATGATACAAAACATGAAGCAATCATATACCAGTAAAATGAAATCATTTTACTACAGAAGAAATTTTATAGGTTTTTTTTTTGATAAAGAAAAAAATATGTTATTTTACACTTTCAAAATTATGAAACAATCTAAAACAATATAAACTGAACATTTTGTAACACTGCCTTTACAAATTAATAACTTTATAAACATATAATTCTTAAATATATTTTTCAGTGCAAGATTTTTTTTTCATTTAAAATTGCAGTATCATTTTTTTTTCTTTTGCGAAGGGCAGTTTTCATTCAATTTCTGTTTGACAACATCAGAACCCAGTGTTCTGCTCCAGGATTAAACAGCTACATTACCGGGGTTTCTTTACTTTGCTCATACTATTAGCAATCTGGCTAAGTTCACATATCTGCTCTGGCATATTTGCCCAGTGCTAAAAAAAACACACCACACATTCTGAACTTTGCTTTCCATGATGTTGTACTACTACAATTACCAGATGCCTGGTTACAGATTCTTCTTTGCATGGAGAGCAAGCATTAGGATGGAATTACAAAATGAAAGTTTGTAATGGGCTATGCTTTTGTCTTACATACCTTTATTGGTTTAAGCTAACTATCACATTTTGAAACTAATGGAGGATGCAAAGTGGTGATATCAGGTGGATTGTGTCCAAAACTTATCTGTTCCAATGCCAAGAAAACAACTAATCCCACAGTCATTTAAACAAAGGTCAAATAATTTAAAATTAGCCTAGAATTCCAGAAATTTGATTTTCCTTTTAGCTAGAGGGGAAAAAAAGCTGTATGCAGGGCCTATTCATGCTATCATGTTTATATTATCAGAGGACAATGCTTGTGTTTGCATTCTTTATATAAGTATGCAACTTGACCATATTTTCCTTAAATCTTGCTCAATATAGTGTGACATATTGACAATAAAGATTAACCAGATTGTATCTTTAGTTTAAGAATGTGTGAGCTATAAAGTTGCACTACAACAGGGGTGTCAAAATGGATTTCTTCTAGGGTCAGATCAGCATTGATCCGGCCCTCGAAGCGGCGGGGGAAGACAGGCCATTGCCTGCAGCACATTGCCAGCCAAAAAGGTGAATAGGGGGGCCCACATGCCCCACCGTACCCCATTTTCAGCTTACATGGCCCCCTGCAGCACTCTGCTAGCCAAAACAAGGCATGCCCCCCCCCCCATGTCCTATTTTGGCTGCCAGACACACCGCAGTGCAAGATAGGCCAGATTTAAGCACTCCACGGGTCGGATCTGGCCAATGGGCCTTGAGTTTGGCATCCTTGCACTACAACATCATTAGTCTAAATAAAAATTAATGAAAATTGGAATACAACATTTGGGCAATTATAAATTCTTCATTAGTTCCTCTGATGTAGTGAAAATGCCTACTTTGGGTTCTGTAGAATGCCTAACACATTTGTTTGTGTTAAGTAAATACAGTGATAGTATAGATTGTACTCAGCTCAAGAATGATGATAGGGGTAGTTCATGTATGCTTTTCAGCTGTTTTAAAATAGCATAATGTGAGTATTCACATGCTTGAATCAATGATGCAGCTTTTATATTATCCAATATCAGCCTAAGTAAAATGGTCTTCAGTAAAGAGTATTTTTACATAATAGACTGGAAGTAACTGAAGAGTTGAATAATGAATGGATGATATTGAATGGTAATAAAAGCCCAATATTAGAGCACATCTTTACATACATAAATTCAGTCACCAGCATATCTAGTTTTAAAAACATTTCATACAAGTGAATGAAGAAACGTGAGAATTTGAGAAATTCTGGAAATTGCTGCCCATTATAATAGTCAATACCGAGTTACATAGCTTAATACAGGTAGTCCTCAACTTACCACAGCTCATTTAGTTAAAGCTATAACACCACTGAAAAATGTGACTTATGACCATTTTTCACAGTTATGGCCTTTGCAGCATGTGATCAAAATTCAGATGCTTGGCAACTGGTTCATATTTATGACAATCACCTTTGGTGATCTTTTGACTGGCAAAGTCAATGGGAACCAGATTCACTTAACAACCATGTTGCTAACTTATCAACTGCAGTGATTCACTTAACAACTATGGCAAGAAAGATCATAAAATGAGACAAAACTCACTTAACAAATGTCTCATGTAACAACAGAAAATTTTGGCTCAATTGTGGTTGTAAGTTGAAGATTACCTGAAGTCTGATTTATAGGCAGTTCATATGTGCACAAACTGTTAAAAATCCCTTTTTTTCATACCAAGATTAATATTGTATCTGTTACTTTTTGAGTTCAAGAAAGTACATGCTTTTGCAATTAAATCTGCCCCTCTTAAATGTTTGAATGCACTTTTGTCACAGATCTTAAGATGCCTATGTGATTATTGACATAGAATCCATAATACATGATGCAACTAAATATACATGAAAGAAGTGCAGTAAAAATTATTTGCATCTGATCTTCTCTTTGGGATAATTAACTAGTAGAGCATTCAATTACAGTGTAAATTGGATAACTAAACAATTGATTCATATACTCTTTTGTCACTGATTTTTTTTATCATGGTAGATATTTTACTTCAATAAACCTTCTTTGGATGATAACTCATATTTACAATGAGAGCAGAGTTGTTAAGCGTTTGCTCTGGTGTGGTGAACACCAGCTGTTTTTAATCAAAGGTGCATTTGAATACCACGTAAAACAATGTGACAGAATCAGTTTATGGTGCCCTGAATGCTTGTTATGATTTAAGATCTTTAAGAGTTAACTGTGTCTTTTGGAGATTGACTTAATTCTTAAAACATGACTACTGTTGCTAAGCGAATAGAAAGAGCACAAGGGCCCCCAATTACTTCTCATTAGAATGTTAACAGTACTCATTTTAAATCCAGTTTAGGATATGTTATACAATGATTTTTTTTAAAGCAAATCCATTATTAGCAAAGTCAATGCATTACTACTTGTAGCAATATTAGTATGCCTCTACATTAGCATGAAAGAGTCCTGCACAGAAACAATTACCCTTAAATTGGATAGCTAGGATATGGATGGGAAAAACATTCTTTGCTCTTCAACATCAACAACAAATTGTCATTGCCATCGATTTATATGAACATCTTGGACAGAATTAAAAGACTTACTTCATGGCTTACTAAAGGAGAGAGAAAAAAAAGATAATGTCAGTTAATGCTGCTAAAAAGAAATCCAAAGATCAACTCTGGAAGGTAACATTAAAACATATCCCTTATTTTAAAATACAGCAATAAAAGGAAAGACAAAATTGTAACAAAATCCTTTTTTTTTTGCCATTACCAACAAATTAGAGCTGCATTTTCCTTACCTTGACAATGGCAAATGCTTATGTAACAATCTATTTAGAGACAAAAGAGGGGGAAAAGCAAAAGACGAAGAGACCTTATATTTGAAAATACATTCTGTATGAAAGAACAATAAAAGATAGGACAGGAGCAAAATGGCAAATTTTAAGAAAAAGGGTGTTCAGCAACATAAAATTGAAAAATTTCATAGAGAGAGGGAGGGAGAGAGAGGGGGAGGGAGGGAAGAAGGGAGAGAGAGGGGGGAGAAAGGGAGAGAGAGACTGATGGAGAGACAAAAAAGGAATTGATGATAAAGCAATGAGGAGCAGTACAACAAAAAGGCACTTGAGAAGACATAAACGAGCCAGTGCCAAGGACTTTTGCTTTTGAATTTTACAATTCAATAATTCAATGCAGGACACCTGGTTTGCCAATTGTTCGTAGGTGATGGCACATATCTCTTGTATGGAATTCACAAGCACAAAGGTGGAGTACAACACTGAGAAACACCAATAAATTCTGACCGTATTGCTTGGTTAACAGAGTTGACACACTATACCAGTACTGACCATACAGTACTCCCCCCCCCACCAAAAAAACAAACACCCTAACCCTCCTTTGCCTATGCACGACACAAGCAATTATACACAAATACAGTATCAGGAATCCATTAAATTGCTGTTACTCTGATGTTCTTCCTTCTGGGCACTCAGCTACAAACAGGATGTCCATCCAATGGACTCCTGCCAAATTACATGTTTTGACAGCATCTTGGATTTTTGCACAGTAAAAAAACAAGTACTTATGGGCCCAGGGTGGGGAGGGGAGACAGAAGGAAATAAAACAAGGAATGGAGGGGCTAAGGTAAGAAGAAAGAAAGGAAAAAGGCAGAACCAAAACTGAATACCCCTCTTAGGTCAATCATACTTGGTCTCAACACCAGCATTTGAATAGTTCAAATTAAAACAGAAACAGAAGTAGACTGTACATGATTCAGATTGTTTAACACAGATTGTTGTCCATGTCTTAGAATATCTGGTACACCCACTGAAGCTCCTGAGAAAAGCTTGGCTCAGCGTCTTCAACGCAGTTTTCAGCCTGTACAGAAAAGGGAGATCTATAAGTCTTTCTGTCTCAATTGTTTGAAATATTTGAGCTCCTCCTCCTCCTCCTCCTCCTCTACCTCATGCTTCTGAATACGTATTCTGTGTGTTCAGTTTATCCTTTTTTAATTTGACACCATCCACAAGTTCGAAATTGTAGTTCTCCAGTGCAGATAAGTTTCTATCGGACATCCCATTGTGCCAACAGGCGCAGTACAGAATGACCCCACAGATGGCGCCCAGCAGCACACCCAGGGCACTCATAGCGATGATGGTGATAAGAATAGGGTCAAGTGTTTTCAGAACATTGCCTGGCTTTCGGGAGATGTTGTCATTATAAGGTTCCCCATTTTCACGGTAAACAGGAGTACATCCTAAAGAAGAACAGAGAGACACAGAAATTATGGAGTGGCAGCATAACCAAAAGTTGGGTAAATAGGACCCAGTAAGAAATAAAAGGACATAGACAAACTTAAGTAGTATTGTGTGCTATCAGTTTATGACTTAGGTTGGTCACTTATTCTGAATTGGAAGCTTCTTCATTTCTCTTGTGTGTGTGTATATGTGTATGTGTGTTGCTATATTTCATAATATCTGAGTATATATTTTCATCCTCATTTAGGCACTAAACATAGTGCCTAAAATTTAGGCATTGAATTAAGAGGCTAATTTTTGCTTTTGCTTTTTCACATTTTACATCTGTGCTGAAAGAGGAGTTATGGACTACTAGGTTGTAGAAAATGCTTCATTTCCAATTTCCACTCAATGGAAACAGAGAAATTGTTTTTCCTGTTTCCAAAAACTGGAACAAATTTATCTTTGCCTTTGTCCTGTTATAAGGCATAGGAAGATTAGGTAAAACTCAAATTATATAGCAGCTGAAAATACATCACTGCAGAAAAATTCTACATTTGATTTTGTGAAATAGAATTTGCTCCCTATAAGAATATCTTATCTTTCATTAAAAAGTAATTTATCCAGCAAACTGCAGCCTTTTCTGGTTTCTATTAAATTAATCTCCTGTAACTATCTTCATGTGTCATTTCAGACTTGGAAATATAGATTGGAGGAGAAACTTCAGAATTATGGAAAGATGTATAATCCAAGCAGTAGTCTTTCTGCCAAAGTAGCCTTACTCTCCAAAGTAAATTCACAAAGATCGCCAAGAATTCTTTGATAATAAATTCTTAAATGCCCTGAGAATAAGTCAAAATATTAAAAATAAGTTTTAGAGCAATAAACCCCCCATGCATATTTGATTTCAGTACTGCATCAATGTAAAGGACTTTATATAAAAATCTCATCTACTTCTAATGCAAGCATAGGCACTTATTAATTAGTAATTAATCACTAATTAATTAATTAGTGATTAGTAAGCCAAAAGTGGATGCAGTCTCTCTCTCTCTCCCTCCCACCCTCTCTCCCTTCCTTCTTTCTCTCCCTCCCTCCCTCCCTCCCTTTTTTCTATGAAGATGCAGGCAGCTGAAAAACACAAATTTTACCAGATGTCTACCCCTGTTTACTTTCAGAGATGGCTTTGAAATAGTTCTTGTTCTAAAGGCTTAGGAACTAGCAGTATTTGATGTCACATGTTCATATTTCAGGGTAAAGAATTTCCATTATAGGTGATAGAGCAAATGTCCTGAGATTTAGTATAAAAAGTGGAAAGAGGGGGACATAACTAAGGCAGAATATCAGCAAATAGCCCAAGCTTGTAAAGATGAAGTGAGGAAAGCTAAGGCTCACAATGAAGAAAGGTTTGCCACAAAAGTAAAAAATAACAACAACAACAACAAAAAAACTTCTTCCAACATATTAAAAACAAGAAAAAGGTTAAGGAAACAATTGGTCCATTGCTGGGAGAAAGTGGCAAGAAGGTGACAAGCAACAGGGAAAAAGCAGAACTATTTAACTCATTTTTTGTATCTGTCTTTACACAAAGGGAAAAAACAGCACCACAAAAATCAGATTAGGAACACAAGTTGAAATAGGGAAGAAAATGGGAATAGGGAGAAGAAATAGGGAAGAAAACTCGTCTACCCTAGACGAGTTCAAATCACCAGGACCGGATGGATTACACCCCAGGGTTGTGAAGGAACTGGCAGATGATATCTCAGGACCACTGAACTATATCTTTCAGAGATCCTGGAGCACTGGGGAACTGCCAGAGGACTAGAAAAGAGCTGATGTGGTTCCCATCTTCAAAAAAGGAACAAAATAGATCCAGGAAACTATAGACCTATCAGCCTGACCTCAATACCAGGAAAGATTCTGGAAAAGATAATCAAGCAACGAATTAGCGAACACCTAGAAGTAAATAAAGTAATAGCCAAAAGCCAACATGGGTTTGTCAAAAACAGATCATACCAGACTAATGTTATTGCATTCTTTGATAATGTGACAAAATTAGCGGACCAGAGGAAGGCGATATAGTTTACTTGGAATTCAGTAAGTCATTTGATAAGGTAGACCATAATCTACTACTAGATAAAGTAGAAAAATGTGGGTTAGACAGCATCACCACCAGATGGATTTGTAACTGGCTGACCAACCCCACTCAACATGTTGTCGTCAATGGAACTGCATCTACATGGACGGAAGTATGCAGTGGAGTACCCCAAGGCTCTGTTTTAGGCCCAGTACTCTTCAACATCTTCATCAATGATTTGGATGAGGGAATAAATGGGGAACTCATCAAATTTGCAGATGACACCAAGCTGACAGGAATAGCCAACACTCCAGAAGACAGGCTTAAGATACACAAGGATCTTGACAAAGTTGAACATTGGGCACTATCTAATGAAATGAAATTCAATGGTGAAAAGAATAAGGTTCTGCATTTAGGCTAGAAAAATGAAATGCACAGGTACAGTATAGGTGGTACCTTGCTCAATAGTAGTAACTGTGAGAGGGATCTTGGCGTCCTAGTGGACAACCATTTAAATATGAGCTAGCAGTGTGCAACAGCTGCCAAAAAAGCCAACACAGTTCTAGGCTACATAAACAGAGGGATAGAATCAAGATCACATGAAGTGTTAATACCACTTTATAATGCCTTGGTAAGGCCACACTTGGAATACTGCACTCAGTTTTGGTCGCCACGATGTAAAAACAAACAAACGTGGAGACTCTAGAAAGAGTGCAGAGAAGAGCAACAAAGATAATTAGGAGACAATAGGCTAAATCATATGAGGAACGGTTGCAGGAACTGGGTATGTCTAGTTTAATGAAAAGAAGGAGAGACATGATAGCAGTGTTTATTTATTTATTTTATTTATTTATTTATTAATACTTATAGGCCGCCCTTTTCCCTGAGGGGACTCAGGGCGGCTTACATAAAATGAGGGGGGGGGGTATACAGACAATAGACACAAACAATACATAGAAGTAAAATAGTAAGCAACATTCATTCATCATTCGGGTGGGGACAGTTATCTTTGTCCCCAGGCCTGACGGGCTAGCCAGGTCCTAAGGGCTGTGCGGAAGGTCTGGACGGTGGTGAGGGTACGAATCTCCACGGGGAGATCGTTCCAAAGGGTCGGAGCTACTACTGAAAAGGCTCTCCTCCGTGTAGTTGCCAGTCGGCACTGACTGGCAGATGGAACTCGGAGGAGGCCTAATCTATGTGATCTAATTGGTCGCAGGGAGGTAATTGGCAGGAGGCGGTCTCTCAAGTACGCAGACCCACTACCATGAAGGGCTTTATGAGTGACAAGTAGCACCTTGAAGCGCACCT
Source organism: Thamnophis elegans (assembly GCF_009769535.1). Classification (NCBI taxonomy): domain Eukaryota; kingdom Metazoa; phylum Chordata; class Lepidosauria; order Squamata; family Natricidae; genus Thamnophis; species Thamnophis elegans. The sequence goes on along the minus strand of NC_045558.1, from coordinate 19,758,762 downwards.
GGAGATCAACAGGTAGCCAGCGCAGCTCGCGGAGGATAGGTGTTATGTGGGTGAACCGAGGTGCACCCACAATCACTCGCGCGGCTGCGTTCTGGACTAGCTGAAGTTGCCGGATGCTCTTCAAGGGCAGCCCCATGTAGAGCACATTGCAGTATTCCAGCCTAGAGGTCACAAGGGCCCGAGTGTTCCAATATCTCAGGGATTGCCACAAAGAAGAGGGAGTCAAACTATTCTCCAATGCACCTGAGGGTAGAACAAGAAGCAATGGGTGGAAACTAATCAAGGAGAGAAGCAACTTAGAACTGAGGAGAAATTTCCTGACAGTTAGAACAATTAATCAGTGGAACAGCTTGCCTCCAGAAGTTAATGCCCCAACACTGGAAGTCTTTAAGAAGATGTTGGGTAGCCATTTGTCTGGAACGGTATAGGGTTTCCTGCCTCGGCAGGGGGTTGGACTAGAAGACCTTGAAGGTCCCTTCCAACTCTGCTATTGTATTATTGTATTGTATTGTATCCTCTGAATAGGAGGAAGAGAAGACTTTTAAAGTACATGATGGGAAGCTTTGTTTCACATACCACCACCCCTTTAAAAAAAAAGCCTCAAATGCAATTATGGGAGGATTGGAGAAATTATAATTAGATTATCTAATGTTTCTTCCTGAAGAATAAAACGTTTGAATTAAAATGATCAAAACCACTCTCCAAGCCAGTTGTAAGGAAAATACCTCTTTGATTTGCCACTACAATGCATTCTATTAATGCAACTGTTGATATGTTTGAACATGGCTGTCCCAAAAGTTTTGTTTCAAAAGGCAACTGGACTTGAAGACATTTCACTTCTCATCCAAGTAGCTTTAGTTCTGAAGAAGTTCTAGAATGAGAACTGAAGAAACTTCTTGAGTGAGAAGGGAAACATCTTCAAGGAAAGCAAAATCCAGTTGCCTTTTGAAAAAGCATCTTTGGGCAACCGTGACCTGGATGACTTGAGTTTCCCTATAGATATGGCTATTTTGATAAAAACAATCTAAACAATGGATATGGATGAATTTGACATAATCCTCTTAAAAATCTTACCCTGTATTATTGGTTACCATATTATCTGCATTTATTCCTCTTTTACATCAAAAATGCAAAATATATAAACAATATTGAGTGCTATAGGCAAACAAACATATTAGTAATAATTGTATGACTTTATTAGACTGGGTCACTTATATAAGGTGGATGGACCTACTTGGCAGTGGTGATGCATACACCATTGGAACAGTTGAAGGACCAGGTTAGGAGCAGATTATGTCATGAAAAAAAATCTATATGATTATTAAGAGACAACACCAAGTTGATGGCACAATCAATCAACTACAAGTTAAAAATAAACTCAAATGCCACTAAGATTGACATGAAAATCAAGTTAATTTTTAATTAAAAATATATTTTACCTGTTTGATTAATATCTGGCTCTACTTCAACTATTTCATTCCCTGCACCATTTGATTCTGTTAAGCAAAGAAAATTGACATTGATTATTTTAATGACAAATACTGACGGGTTATCATGCTGCCAATATGATACTGAGCATTTTTCTTTCTTTTCTAAGCATGATTATGTTGGTTTGATGGAGCTGTTCATTAACCTGATTTTTCCAAAATTAGCAAAGAAGAAAAAAGCCCTCTCTCTACCATAGCATGGCACAGTTTTAGTGCTATCAGCGGGGGATTCTTGTCTCAGAGAAATGAAAATCCACATATAAAATTAGCATGTTTCATTCATTGCATTTATAATCTTGAAAACCAATGCTATTAATCAGTCATAAGTATCCTTTAGCCATGAAAAATAATTATGTTAACTGCAGTGCATATATAAGGATATTAGAAGAGAAACCTGCTGTTTAAACTCTTACTTGATAAGACTTTGACCTGAATGACCAAAAACACGTGAAATTAATTCCAAAATTAGCCTATAGTAAGTAGGTTACCTATAGTAAGTTTAGAATCAATCTTTTCACTCAGACCTTTAAGGCTAAACAATTTTGAAGCTTTGAACTGTGATAATTTTAATTGGTTTTAATTTTTGTAGTGTTGGATGGCTTTATTGTTGTCCAGTGGTTCTAAACTTGTGGTCTGCAGACTTCTTGGAAGATTTGAAGAAATGTTATGATTTAAATCTTGAGTTAAATCTTAGGGGTCCATGCCAAAGAAGCTATTTAAAGGGAGTTTGTAGTGAAGAAAAGGTTGAGAACCACTGTTGTAGAACATTCTAAGATTGGCATTAATATTATAGGATTACAGCCAGTATTTTTCAATTTTTTTTACTACCAGTTCTGTGGGCGTGGCTTGGTGGGCGTGGCAGGGGAAGGAAACTGTAAAATCTGCATTCTCACCCCACTCCAGGGAAAGTTACTGCAAATTCCCCATTTCATCCTGATTGCAGCTGCACAATTTCATACTTTTATGAATGGTCAACCTATTTCTACTTTAAGCAGACTTATTTAGGGTGTCCAGGTCAGCTATGAAGCTTACTTAAAATTATTTAAACTTAAAGTACTCAAATCAAGCATGTTTAAATTAACTAAAATCACCTATTTTTCCACAGGACTAAGTTCTTCGGGTAACTTGTGAAAACACATGGTAGGGAAAAAAATAAAGGTAAATCAACTATTGATATTTAGGATCCAACATTTGTTAACAAGATTACTATAACCTTTATTTTGTATATAGGTAGAATCTCTGCCTTGAGTATTTATTAAAAAAGTTGGAAATAAAAATGTAATAGCAAAAATAATCATCATCAATAGAATCCACGGTGTTTAGTATGGTAAATTTTATATCTGCTACCAAGTGTTACTTACTTCGGCATTCTTCCTGTGTTATGTGGCTGTCAAAGTTGATATCATCAACTGCAATTCCTCCATTTCCCTTTACATTTCCCTTTCCAATTTCTCCTTCCACCATTACCTGATAAAAATAATTTACATTTTGCTGTTTAAAACACTAATGGTCAGAACAAAGACTAGTTATTGAATTTTTAAGCAAGCATACATTGAAGAGACCAATCTTTTGTTATCTATCAAGGCTCAAGATGTCATGTGATAGTATTACTTTATGAAGAAACAACTCTTTCCGAGAAAGTGCAATTTTACCCTCAGAGGTAAAGTGTAAAACAGATTGTATTTTTGTGAGGTAAATCAGCATTCAGAGATCCATTCAGTTCTAATATAATCTTTGCAGGTCTGCATATTCCCAACATAATTGATGAGAATTTTTTTTATAGAAGTAGCTAATAAGGAACATGTTCCCCTTTATTTAATTCTGTTATCATGTGATGGATTAAATTACCCTTTGGGATTGCAGGCATTTTAGATGGATATTCTCTCAAAATGGCTGCTATGGGATTTACCAGACAGCAAAGTGAGGTTGTTCATTCCTTTTCTTAGTGATCTGGGACGTTTTTTGCAACCCCAACTTAATTTTCCTCTATTGTTTTTTTCTGAGTGTGAAGATAACACTGAGCTACACTCATACATTATTTTATTTTCTAAAAATATCTGTGGGACCCATATGAACTTGCCTCCCATTTCTTTTAAATTTAAAGAACAAATAAAAGCTGTGGAGCCTTACTGACCCCCAATGTTGAGTGGGAATGGGACAGCTTGCCACACAGCCAACTCACTGCCATGGCCAACTTGCTGCTTGGCAACTCACTGTGACACAATTTAACAATTTGATTTAATTATTTAAAATAAATAAAAATATTTTAATTTTTGCCATTTACATTCTGTCCCTCCTTTCTCATTCTTTCTTTAATGATTCTATTCCATCATTTATTTGATATTAGTGTAATTTTTGCCTGCAACAAGTTGGCCTGTGACAAGTTGGCCATGGCGAGTTGGAATAGACCCAATATGAACACAACTTTAGTGAAAGGGGAAGAGGGAACAGGAGAAGATAAGAGGTTTCCCAATATACAGCTGAGTATAAACCATGGTGGAAAGAAGAATTATTTTAAGCTTCAAATGAAAATACCCAAAATAGCTAAACCAAAATCTTATGAAAGGTCATAAGGAGGATTAAAGTACAGGTGTCTCACCATCTGATGGATGGTGCTCGTGATAAGGAATCTCCTGCAGTGGAAGACCCTCTTTTGGGAGATTCTCCTGTGGTCTTCAAAGAGATTCCTTAAATATGTTTGCATATTACGATGTTTAGCTATTGCTATAATTCTGTACTTCTGCTTGGCTTATTTTTGACTCCTGTACTTTTTTCATAATATAGATTCATGTATAAAATATTAAACTATATGAATTTGGCTCAAAGAAAGGATTCATCTCCCCAAAACAAATGACATATGAAAGAAAATGAGAGCAGACCTGTAGATTTGATGCCATAGGGTATACTGTAGATGGCAAATTCATATTTAATATGGAGTGAATAATTCAGTTTTTGCTTCTCCCAAACGCAAATAGTGTAAATATAATTAGATATGATGATATGATTATGTCTGTCTTTGGCAACCTAGTGCTCTATAGACATGTTGAGTCTCTCAGAATTTCTAGCCAACAGTTTTTGAATGTCATGATTAGGAACTCTGGAAGCTGTCCCCCAAGCACACATTGGGAAGCTGTTTCATATTAAGCGAAATAAACATCAATATTGCCAGCCTTCATTGGCTGCAGATTCTTGGGTCTTTCATACTCCTGAGACCCTTTTAAGACATGGGTAGTCAACCTATGGATTTAGGGCAACCCGAGGACCTATGTTTAATTACAAATGCCTTTTGCAAATAATTGATTCAGACTTATGGCAACAGCAATGGGTCCCTCCACCAGCACTCCAATGGGCATGAAGGAAGGAGCAGGAGAAGTATATATTATGGAAAGGAATGCAGAAGATCAGTAGGTGTCATGCTTTCTAGGCAGACCAGGCAAGAAACATGACCAATTCTATGTTATCGTAAGGTTGTGTTAACAGAATCTTGCAAGTCTGAAAGATGGCGCAGTGGTTAAAATGCAGCACTGCAGGCTACTGCTAGATCAGCAGGTCAGCGGTTCAAATCTCACCGGCTCAGGGTTGACTCAGCCTTCCATCCTTCCGAGGTGGGTAAAATGAGGACCCAGATTGTTGGGGGCAATATGCTGACTCTCTGTAAACCGCTTAGAGAGGCCTGAAAGGCCTATGAAGCGGTATATAAGTCTACTGCTATTGCTATTGCTATTGCTATTACCTTGTCTCCTTTGCAGCCTAAGAACTTGTGGGGTGTGTGTTTGTGTGTGTGTGTGTATTTGTGTGTGTCCCTACTGAACATCTTTCTCTGCTCAATATGCAGCTGTTGGCCCTTTCTTATCTGGCTGTTTCCAAGACAGCATTTATCCCACCCACCCCCTCTTTCCATACTCATTCTTACATATCATTATAGCAAGAGACCTTTTGTTTTGCATGCAGGAGGTTCACTTGAACTACTTCAACACTTAAGCAATTATCATTGAGATTTAGTTTTCTAAACTGGAGTTTAGAAGTCTGAATTTTATTCTCAGCAGTGCAGTAAAAAAAAAAGGAGGAGGACATGGGGGGAGAAGGATGGGGGGGAGGAAGAGGACAAAGAGGAAGAGGAGGAGGAGAAGATGATGACTACTGCTATCCTTTTGATCTATCATATTTTTGTCTCTTACTAAATAAACCTCACTCATCTAAGCTCAAGGGTCCCATTTTACTTTGTCTGGGGCCCTTTGCTCACTGCATTGGTATCTTAATGAAACTCAGGTCTCTGTGGCTCTAGTTCTTATTTTATCCCTATAGCATTTCTCTCCACGAAAGATAACTTAACGTGGAGATTCAGTCATGCACAATGCATGGAATGCTATTGACCCAGCCCCCTTTTATGCTTAAATTTCTTGGCCTACCTGATAATGTTTCACAGATTTGTGGAGAAAAACCCGGCCTTCCTTCCAGCAGTTTCCCTGATTTCCACTTAGTGTCCATAAGACCCGATCGTATTCTTTAGGGATCTGGTACCGCAGTTTGATTCTTAGTGTGCCGACGTGAGGGCCCAACATATGATACCAGAAAGTCATGCAAAGGGCATAATTTTGCAGGTTGATGATAGGGCTGATGAGGCGAACAATTTTGCCTTTCTGGTTTTCATCAGCTTGGGAATAAATAAAATTGCCATCTCCTATTGTGACAAAACACTTCATTAGACACAACGACCAAATTTTAACTGCCTTAAACTTCAAGCATTACAACACGAACAGGCTTTTTCTAAGGAGCTGCAACTGAAAAGCTTTTTGAGAAATATCTTGGCATATATGGGTATGTCTGTCTGACCTTCCTCTTCCACTAAGGCATGGGCATTCCTGATTTTCTAAATGATAAGGCATCCTTTTAGTAACAGCATGGAGAAATTCTTAAGAAACAATGTGCTGGGTAGTAAGAGTGGAGATATTAAGATGTGTTTCCGCTCAGATCAATTCATCCCATCCAGTTTTCATTTGTGCTGTATGTATTTCTTGTGCTATATGGTAGAACACTTATAAAATATGTACATATTTGAAATGCAATTTGTCATAAAATATACTCGTTGCATGGAGTTGCAGTAAGTTATTGAATGGGAAGCTGCATTAAACAAGTAGAAGAGCAGATAACTCTCCCTCTCACATTACTTTGAAAAGTGAATGTCAGATTAGTTTGCATCCATATGTGGACTGACGAATACTTTAGCCATAGCTTCGTCTGTACTTTAAAGCAAGGGAAACCATGAAAGTTATTGTTAATGTTGCCACCAGAACCCAAATTCAAGTCTTTAGATCACCCCAGGTATAAGGGGAAGTACAGAAATCCCATCTTCATCAACATCCTCCTTCCTCATTTGCTGTGTAATACACAGAATTTCTCTTTGCACTTGTTTGGATCGGGAACACCCAGGCACTTCTGGGTTGAAAGGGTTAGCCAGAGACATCACCGTTGCCCAAGCTCCTTCCATGTCCCTGTTAATCTGCCCACCAAAGAAGTACTTGCAATTGCATGCTTTCAGACTGCTTGTTCGGAAGGAGCTGGAGAGAATGATAGGAGCTTATCCCACCACACAGCAAGACCTAGGTCTGGGTATGCCGGCTTGCTAACCCAGCATCCTAACCCTCTGAGCCACCATACTTATTTTTTCTTCATCAGCCCCAAATTGAAAGAACCAATGGTTGGGATAGGGAAGGAATAGGCAGGAGGGATCATGGCTACCTGGTGTATTTCCAGGCTTTAAAGAGATATTTTAATTGCTATTGGTGTATATTCCAGCTCAGTTATATTTGATGGGATTTAGCTGCTGTATGTGAGGGAAGATTTTCCACCCCATTTTGTGTTTCTGCATTCCAGACTGTAGTTTTGCAAATGTGCCTTCATAGCTCTTCAGTAATCAACCAATTTATTTATTCATTTCCATATATAGTCAAACCATTTTTCAAGAGAGAACATGTCAAATGGCTATACTATGTAAAAAGGTGCAGGAATAGCAATTGATTTGTTCTTTTAGCGGTATCATGAAGCTGAAGATAGTTAAGCAAAAAAAAAAAGATATCAGGTATATGGTGTGTGTGTGTGTGTGTGTGTAATTCCTTGTACACATGTTTTCAGATTATGGTTTAGAAATGTGGAAAGCATTGAATATCTGTTCCTAACAAAATCTCGTTTAAGAGATATAATTTCCCCATTCCCCAACCCTTCAGTGAGAGGACAAGTCATGCTTGTCTCTAGACACTCATGGCAAAGTTCAAATATTTTTCATTTCAAGAACATTATTGCAATTCTGGGTCAAGAACTCTGCCTTTTTTGTCTTAATTACAGCTGAACGTATGCATGCCTTTTAGATTCTGTCAGCCCTTGGCTAACGTGGCTTTTAACCTCCCTTCAATGTCAGTTCTCACTGAGTCGTTTCATTTTACTTTGCATCAATTTTTCTCATTATTACAGCCTTCATTTCAGCTAACTGCCTTTTGCTTAATTTGATGCCGTTTATTTGTACGGTGCCATTCATAGTCAAAGTATTTAAAGTTTTTTTTCCCTACCCCTTAAAAACTAAACCGACTTGTCTCAAGATTCAATTGAACTGTCTCTAAATTTAAGGAGCCCAATTTCCTTGTCATTCTCATTAAGTAAAATGGGGATTGGGGTAGAAAATGGAAATGGGGAAGGAAGGTTCATTGCTAGTACTTCTGACTATCTACATAAATGAAAAAAGGGAATGAATAATTGAAATATGGTCACAATGTCATCCTTTGTTCAAAAGGTTTCTGTCCTCAGAAACAAGCAGTTAGAAGACCTAAAATCTCACTCTAGGAGGGTTTGCACCTGATAACAAAGCTTCTGAAAACATCTTTAGGAGTAGCTGAAATTATGTGAACTTGCAAGTTTAAGAAAATATGCATACACTTAAAAGCACCAGGTTAATTATGCACAGTAATTAAATCTAGTAATTCTAGGGCGGGATTTGAAATGGCACCATTGTTTTCATCAAGGCAAAGCAGAATTGACATACAGATACAAGGTACAACCGTAACGGGGTCTGCCCAAGACAGTGGTAACAGCTATCAAACTGGTCAGTCACATGACCCACCCGATTTTACAACCTTTTTGCAGCAGTTGTTAAGCGAACACAGCAGCCATAAAACAAATGCGTCAGCTGTTTAACTAAACCCATTTCTTTGCTATGGTTTGGTTTTGCTGATACTGGAAGGTCTGATTTTCAGCAAAACCATCATGAAGGGTGATTATGTGACTGTGGGATGCTGTAAATGATTGTGCTGCTGCATGCTTGAAGTGCAATCATGTGCCTGATGGAGGAGGGCGATCGATGGAACTTTGTACCTGGATTTTAAGCCCTTTTTTGGATCTGTTGTAAGTTCGGACGGTGACTAAGTAACTGGCTGTAAGTCATGGACTATCTGTAAATGTTAGTCCTGGAAGATCTTTTATTTTAAAGACAATATTTATTTCCGTCCACTTGTCACTGGATCAGTTGTTAATCCTACTTTACCTGTGTGGTCCTGAATGGGCCCTGTTTTGCTGGTGAGTACTGCCCATCTCAAGTCCAGCTGGGCATCATGTTCCCAGCGACAGATTGTCTTTTGAGAACTGTAGCCAAATCCACAGTTGAAACCATATGCTGGAAGTTCTTCAGTAATGGAATAATGGATGGCTGCAAGAAACCAAGATTTAATTTGTGAAATTATTACTGTACTTTAACTTCTTTTCAAAAATGTAACTAAAGATAATTCTAACAAACTGCCCACAGCTAGCCACTGGCTAGCTTTGATACCTACTGCATTGACTGGCATGCAGTGATCGGCATTAAATAGCAATAGCACTGTGCTGGAGAGGGAAAAGAACCATTTTTTAGCATTCCCATATGGCATTGGTCCGAATCATTGTATAACATGGGAAAGACAGCTTCAAAACAGCAAAGCCACCATGGCATAACAGTAAGCCTAATGTCTCACACAACTAAAGAAGGCTGTCAAGCACCGTCAAACTGGTTTGCCCCATGTTGAAATAAATGGAGTCATGCATAGGATAATCTAAAACCATAGTTTTCAACTTAAACATCTATACAGTGGGTGGATTTCCTGAATTCCTCCAACCAGCATGAAGTTCACATATCTTAAATTTTCCAAGGTTCAGAAATATTGATCTAAAGAACCTGTTGCATGAGATCATTAAGTCTGAAATCTAAACTTACCTAATTCTGCATGATTCCTCAATTGCCTGTTATATCAGAGATATGGGGGCATCAGTGCCAGGGGAAGCTGCTAGAGCTGAAACTCTTTCAAATCAGCTAGAGGCATGGTCAGTGTTTCATTGCTCAAGAGGCAGAGCTGGGTAAAAGACTGCAAAGACTCCTTCCATTGATATGGGAATAAACTATAGTTTGGATGACCTGGGACATGTAAGTCTTTCCCCCAGTTTCATCTAAACATGGTATGAAATAGATCCTGCTTTGAATGTAGCCACATAAAATATAGAACCTTTGATTTCATTGGTTTTAGGTTTGGTTTAGGTTTTATTTGACTTGTATGCCGCCCTATTCCCAAAAGACTCAGGACGGCTAACAATCAGAAGGGGAGGGGGTACAAAAATAAAAATAGAAAACAGAAATTTAAAATACAACAACAGTCATAACCTTGAAGGGGGCTGGATAGTTCAACAGCCCCAGGCCTGCTGGAACAGCCAGGTCTTAGTTGCTTTGCGGAAGGCCGGAAGGGTGGTAAGGGTCCAGATCTCAATGGGGAGATTGTTCCAGAGGGCCGGAGCAGCCACAGAGAAGGTCCTCCGCCGGGGAGTCGCCAGCCGACATTGGCCGGCAGATGGAATTCGGAGGAGGCCTAGTCTGTGGGATCTAGTAGGTCTTTGGGAGGTGACTGGCAGGAGGCGGTCTCTCAAGTAACCAGGTCCGATACCATATAAGGCTTTAAAAGTAACGACTAGCACCTTGAAACGTGTCCGGAGACCAATGGGCAGCCAGTGAGGTGCACCCACAATCGCTTACGTGGCTGCATTCTGGACAAGCTGAAGTCTTTGAACACTCTTCAAGGGCAGCCCCATGTAGAGCGCGTTACAGTAGTCCAGTCTTGAGGTGACGAGGGCGTGAGTGACTATCCGAAGGGCCTCCCGGTCCAGATAGGGTCACAATTGGTGCACCAGGCGAACCTGGGCAAAGGCCCCCCCTGGTCACAGCCGACAGATGGTGTTCTAGAGTCAGCTGTGGATCCAGGAGGACTCCCAAATTGTGAACCCTCTCTGAGGGGCGTATAATTTCACCCCCCAGGATGAGAGATGGAATAGCTGGACCATCTTTGGGAGGGAGCATCAATAGTCCCTTGGGCCTGAATAGAAATCATAAATAGGGCAGTAAATTTTAATCTGACATATTTTCCTGCCTTGTCAAAAACAGGTGGATGATACCAGTACTGAGACCAGGTTTTTACTTTAATTCAGAAGATTCCCACAATAAATATACAATTGAAACCAGAAGTTTTGTTCTGAAAGCTGATGGGCAAAAAACTGGAAAGAAAATTTGGAACTTTGTTTATTATGTATATTGACATCAGCAAGAATCTTATTTGTGTAAAGATGTAAAGAACACTAATTTTCACAATGGAAGAGTACATGATAAAAGTGAGAGCTAGTAGAGATTTGGCAAACTGTTTTAATTAAAGAAAATAATTTATCTAGTTTTGTTTTTACTTGAAAACTGATTTTTGCTTGAAATAGGTAAAAAGTGAATTGGATCAAAACTTGGATTTTAGGTTTTGATGATTAAAATGGTTTTGTTATTATAGAAATATCTTGCAGTGGTCTGTAAAGCAGAAGCTTGATGTTGTATTCTATTTATATTTTATTACACTGAAAAAAAGTCAGAAGACAATTTTTTTCTCTTTCTAAACTTTTTTATTCTCTTAGTTTTCCAAGTATCATTTCCCCCCTGAATTTTTATCTTCTGACTAAAGTTAATAAAAGTTATATTAAAAAATAATTGATACGTGATACTAACCTAACCATAAGGAACAGCCCACAATCATCCATGTACATTTTTCCTATGTAAACTGGATCTGCTAGTAAAGATTTTTTTTCCTCATTTGTAATTTTATTATAAATATGCTATGGCTTCTAACTACGTTTTGCTCATTTTATCAGCTGGATAGATGTAGTTCACGGATCTTATGAAACTGGATACATAATACAGCCACTTGTGCACCCAAATGGTTATGCACCAACATCTATATAAATGTATGAACAATATATTTTTCTTTGTTTCTGTTTTAGAACCAAGCTATCAATGACAAATTTCTGAACAAAATTACTTGGACAATTATTTTGGCAATACTACCAACCACCGTATTCTTATGCAGACAGTGCGATAAAAATACAAAGTACCATGTTCTGGCAATCTGCATGCTTTGCGTGTCTTCGTTTAAAAATATCTGGTAGCAAGACATAAAAAAGAATCTGCTTTGATAAAATTCCCAAAGAGCTTCTATCAGTCTGCAGGCTATTCTAGATTAGACAAGCAGCAAATCCATTGTAAAACAAATCTATGCAGTTGATACATCTTGAATGCAATGTTTTATTTTAAGTAAGGTTTAAAACTCTATTGCAATCCTACAATTCATTCCTGTATCTTACTGCACAAATGGAGACTCTCAAATATGTATCAAAGTTTTCCTTGCAGGTCTGCTTTCGATATAAAGGGATATTCCACATGTGGAAACTATATTAAGAGAATTTCCTGATGGAGTTCAGAACCTGTCTGGCAACCAAAGAAAGCTCTCCACAATATATGAATTCCTGTTCTACATTTAAATAATCTGTTTCCCCCATCTGCTTCCTGAGCTTCTACTTCAAGGATTTCACAGCATTCCAGAAAGGCTATTCCCTGTATTAAAAGAATGATTTGTTATGTTTTGGTTTCATTAGCCTTTCTGCATCTCCCCATTGCATCTCCATTCATGTGTGAAACAGGTTGAAGAACTGCAGAATCAGGTAACAGGGTTCATATCTGGAATCTGGATCAGGATCCAGATACACATCCAAATGCAGATGTTAGTTTTACACACTGAGAGATATCCTTTCCTGCACTTTGCACAAGTTACTTATCAATAGGTCTAGTTAGCGAGCCCTTTGCCACTAGAGGTACACAGAGCGGGTTTCTTTGCATTTCTCACAATAGAACTGAATCATAAAGTAGTTCCAAATAAATATAATCATTTCCACTTGGGAATGTTGAATCAATCGACTACTTATCTATCCTGCTTTTTCAAAGTATAAATATATTGCCAATGCTGATCAATATATACCAAGATTTTTAAATTATATATGCTCCTCAATTAGCCCACAAGATGGCAGCAGTTATACAAATAGTTTTGGATAAGAAGAAAAGACAATATGGCTGACAGCCAACCAAGAAGACTATAAAGTTCCTTGTACAGCATGAAAAGTATGGTGTTATGCAATTTCTTTTGGTCAGGGTGAGATCATGTTTTGCTTTCAGCTTCTCCCAAAGTCTGCCAAATAGTCTTATACGAAACTGTTTATTATTTTTCAAGGGAACTTGGAATTTGAATTTAAAAATAAAGTTGTTCAACATAATGGGAAGATTGCTTTAATCCACAGTTTCAAAATATGCCAAATTCTTTTATTATGATGATGAACTACAAGAAAGTGTCCACCCATAACCTTCGATAACTCCCAAATGAATTAATTCTACTGTTCCTGTCGAAATAATGAGGCCTGTCAAGGCCTGAAGACTCAACTAAATTCATTTAAAAAATGTATATCCCTAATTTTTTAAAAAAGGGAAAAGCAATTCCTATATATATCATGGGAAAACTGAGGAGCTCATGTTTGATATATTATGTTGCTGTTATATTGGATTATATTTTGGCTTCAAGCATTCAATCCTTTTTAACAGGGATGAGGTAGTGTATTGATAGCATTTCTGTCATACTGTGCTATCAATTGTGGTTGGCATAACTGTATCAGTTACATAAGAACATTTAAAGAGTATTTTAAACTTTTTTAAAACCAGAGGAGACAGAGAGAAGTAGAATGAAAAAAAGAGAAGAGATGACTATTTACTAGAAAGTTGTAATACTGAGTTGTTAAGTATACTTCAAGCCTGCACCAATATATAGCTTCTATATGAATTCAGAAAGCCTGTATCCGCTGCTTACATTTGGGCATAATTCTTTCTCTGAATAAAAGAATATAATTTGCTTATATTCAAGTAGCCCTTGACATATGATCACAATTCTAACCAAAATTCAATTGCTGAGTAAAGCAGTTGTTAAGTAAAAGGTGTCCAATTTTATGACTTTTTTGCTTGTTCAGTGAATCAATGCAACTGCTAAGTGAATCATGTGCCATTAAGTGATTCTGGCTTCCCCCACTGACAGGTTGCCAAAAGCCAGTTGGGAAGATTGCACATGGTGATTATTGATCCAGAATGCTGCAACTATCATAAATACATGTGGATTGCTAAAGACCTGAATGTTGATCACACAACCATGGGAATGCTGTGATAGTTCTGAGGACTGGTCATAAACTATTTTTTCCAGTGCCATGGTAACATCAAATGGTTACATATATTGTATTGATATATAGCAATAGTAATCACATTTCTATACCACTTAACAGTGCTTTACAGCTCTCTATAAGTGGTTTAGAGAGTCAGCAACAATTGCCCCCAACAATCAGAGTCCTCATTTTACCAACCTTGGAAGGCTGGAAGGCTGAGTCAACCTTGAACCAGGTGAGATTCAAACTGCCAAATTGTAGGCAGCTGGCAGTCAGCAGAAGTAGCCTGCAGTACTACATTCTAACCACTGCTCCACTGAGGCTCATATCTAGCTGTACATTGATGCAATTGTTAATTTTAGTATAGATTACAGCATAAACACTTGAAAGCAATTGATATCTGATACACCCAACTAAGCATTTTAAAACAAATGGGAAAACATTTTACTCCAAGTTCTGCATAGGTCAATGGAATGTATGTTATGATGCACATGTCAATGTTAGCTATACACAGCATTATACAGGATTCCCTGCTGTCTCTGAGAGGCTGACATAGCCTGCCTTCCGCTCTCAGAGTATCACAAAGATCAACTGTCAGTCAATGCCAATTTGGGTTAGCAGAAACTCACCATGTTGCAACCTTGTAAATTATTTCACTCTGTATAAAGCATTCCCAAACAATCCCAGACATATATTCTCTCATTCATCATTTCTGATGGCTGAGCCAATACAACAGGGATCCTCTTATACAGCCCCAATCTTGCTTCCTGATTACAAGAACAAAAATAAAACCCACAACAAACCCCCCACAAACCACCCAGTTTGTATATTTGCAGCTTTCCAGATAAGCAGCAAAATGCAGCAGCACGATAGATGCCTAACAAGCTGTTTAAATTAGAGTTGAGGACAAAATCTCACCATCCAAATCTCTATAAGACTCTTTGAAAGCACAGACATTACATGCTATTGTGTAATTAAAACAAATCTGGCCTATGAGAGTAGCCAGCAGCTGCATTTCTTGGCCACATCTTGTTCACAGCTGGAACAATTAATGCTCCACATGAGCAGCCAGCTAGCCAAGCCCTTTGCAATGTCATTCATCTTTCTTGGCCCACCCAGTTTTGATATGTTTTGACAGCTTTTCTGCAAGTAAAGGAATATGATGCAGCTAACCACATAGCCAGTTTTGAAGTAATGGTGAAACAATGGAACCATCAAGCTACCAAGCACCAGAGTAAGTTTGACTATGAATAGACATTCAAAATAGTCACCTCTGTGACATATTTCATTTTTAACAGGCATTTTAATTGCTGGAATGTCATGGAAAAGGATGGATCATGCCTCGGTGCTGTTGCAAACTCCACTTTTGAAATGCTTTTAGTAGTACGGGGAACATTGATTGGTCTAATGTGCGTTAAGATTAAAGAGTTTGAGAGTGTAAAGATCTGAGTTGGAAAAATCTAGACTAATCTAGATGGCAGCAAAGAGATGTAGGAAAAAATACCCCATTCCTAAGAGGTCTGAAAAGGGTGTGCATTAGCACATCAATGTGCCTACCGTCCCTGTCCTAACAACCCCATTTAGTCATATCCATTTCATGTATACACAATCTTGTATATACTTGTGTCTATTATCTTATACATGCTTTACAAAACAAAATAAAAAAAATAAAAAAAATAAACTCTTTTGCAACCCGTTGGTTGTAGAAATTTTTGCAGTTCAGATTTGGTAGGCATATTCATTTAAACTGACTAGGAATTCTGAGACAATAAGATAGGGAAGTCAAAGCATCAGAATGGCATATATCAAGTTTACTTTTCTTTAATTACTTAATGAACTAAATTCATACAGCATTTCAGTCCAACTGGACTCCAATAGTCAAAAGCTGTGCTGTTCAACTTTGGCACCTTGAAAATGTATGTACTTAATGTTCCAAGATTTCTAAATGCAAACTGTTGAATGAATTCCCTTCTCCAAAAATGCCAGCTACAGGGTACCCTCCAAAATGAAGTTTAACAAAATGTGCAAATTATTGTATAACATCCTTATTTTTCCTTTCGAAATAATACTTAGGATCATCCAACGCAGATGACAGCCTCATATGATATTATTGCTGGAGAACAGAGAAAGCCAAATAATAAAAAATGAGTTTTATGTGCTTCATTGGTTGCAGAAAGATGTTCTATTGAGTCTATTTTGTCAAGCTGTGGAATGAGCTTAGAAAAAAAGCGAATTTCAGAACATCTCAAGATGCTCCTATGCCTTGTCAGGAAGCCATAGTACAGACAGCACATGGCAAGACAAAATGGCTCCAAGTTGCCAAAAAAGTAAAGCAAGGCTATATATTCTCCCATTATTTATTCAACCTATGTGCTGAATTTATATTAAGGGAAGATGGTTGGAAGAAGATGAGTGTGATTTTAAAGTTGGAGAAAGAAATATTCATAACTTTCATTAAACTGATGACACTATTCTGACAGTCAAAAATGCAGAAAGTCTGGAATAATAAAAATCAAGGAACTCATTGCATTAAAAATAGGGCTAAAATAGGGCTCTTTTAAATATAAAAGAGACTAAATTAGGGACAATAAGTAGAGCATCCAGCCTTAGAAATGACAATAAAGATATAAAAGTGTTAAACACTCTCTTTTAGATCAGCTCTCAATAGTAAAAGGAACAAACAATTAAGGATTATGCCATTGACTAATACTTGATACAGGTAGCCACAATTGCCTTGGAAAAGATATTTGAATGCCATGATGTGTTTAAGCCTACAAATATCAATATTGTGAAAGCCATGGCCCTGTGATACTTTAAATACTAAATTCTAAATGCATTAGATACTAAATTCGGACTTTGAAGAGTTGAAAGCAGAGGTGGGCTCCTACTAGTTCGCACCTATTTGGTAGAATCGGTTCGTCAAATCGACCGAACCGGTTAGAAGAGGTTCCACCAGTGGACCTGGAAAGCAAGCCACACCTATAGAAGAGGTTCCAAAATTTTTTGAAACCCACCACTGGTTGAAAGGGTATCAATGCTTCTGAATGTTGGTGTTGGACAAGACTCCAAAGAATACCTTAGTGATATCTACAAACAAGGAGTCTGAAAAACTCTGGTCAGAAAATTTAAGAGGGACATCATGATGGTGAGATCGTGTTTTTATGCTTTTAAAAATGTAATACACCTAAAAGTACAGGTGGAACTTTGATGGAGATATCAACTTGCTATTTTTATCATAACCTATAATTACAAAGAAGGACACAGGCAGATTTTTCTGTAATAGAAGTTTGCAACCTTATAGCAAAAAAAAAAAAAGATAACGATGGTTGAAGAGAACACAACACGGGTCATAGTGAAACATGACAAGGAGACCATCAAAATTCATCTTTCTAGGCTCTAAAATCAACCAATGTGGTGACTGCAGTCCTGAGATCTGAAGACATAAAGTCCTTGGAAGAACGGCAATGTTCAGGATGAATAACATCTGGAAGAGTAAAGATAGCAGCCTCCCAGCCAAATGAAGATTAGTTAAGGCAATAATTTTTGAAATTGCTACTTATGGTTGCAAAGCCTGAACTCTGAAAAAGGCAGACAGGAGAAAGGTGGAATACCTTCAAATTGTGATGCTGGATATGACTATTATGCATCCCATGAACTGCAAAAATAATAAATAAAGAAGTCCAAAAATATCACTCAAAGCCAGGTTCGCCAAATAAGGGGTTCCATACTTTGGTCAAGTCATGTGAGCTCATTCACTTAAAAAAAAAAATCAATCATGCTGGGGATGGAAAGAGTAGAAGGGCCTGCCCTGGTAGCCTTTGGCTGGACACTATAAAGGATGACACCAGGATAACATGGCATATCTGAAGGAGGTACTGCAAGACAAGGGGGCATGGAAAATGCTAATCCATAGAATGACCAAGAGTCAGACACAACTGAATGGCTGACAATGGATGCAGGAAACTAAGTTTTGGCAGTCACAGCAATCTGTCTGTTTTTTTTTTCTACATAAGTCATTATTAGATGTAGTTCAGTGTTTCTCAACCTTGGCAACTTGAAGATGTCTGGACTTCAAGTCCCAGAATTCCCCAGCCAGTGCTGGCTGGGGAATTCTGGGAGTTGAAGTCCAGACATCTTCAAGTTGCCAAGGTTGAGAAACACTGATGTAGTTAGATTAGCTTTACAGTCCTACTTCTATTTTCCTAAAACTGTTCAGAGGTCATACAAAAGCAGGGTCACTTCTAACGAAACACAAATCTTTCTTTGCTTAATAGATGTGAATAAAATACACATATTCAAATGACAAAACCAATAAAAATAAGAACCAGTAGTATTACCTTATTATACGTTTCAGTATATAAGCCTTGGAGATGTCCCAAAGGTTCTTTTTCAAAAGATGACTGGACTTTGTCTTTCTCTGAAGACATTTCGCTTCTCATCCAAGAAGCTTCTTCAGTACTTCTGAAGAAGATCTGAAGAACTGAAGAAGCTTTTTGGATAAGAAGCAAAACATTTTCAGAAAAATAAAATAAAATCCAGTCACCTTTTGAAAAAGAACCTTTGAGACAACCATGATCTGGATGAGAATCCCCATAGACAAGCCTTCAAAACACAAAGAAATCAAACAATACTGAATCTAAAGTTATAGTCAAGAAAAAAATAGCCCTCAAAAAAGTAATGCTCCAATAATGCTTTTTTTTTTAAAAAAAAACACACTCTGAAGATAGAAAAAACAGGATGCTGCTCACAATAGTATATGCTGACTGAATAAACTTGGAGGAAGAAAAATTAATTTAAAGCATGGAAAGCATTTTATGACAAGGAAATTCAGAGGTTAAGAGACAAAATCTTGGAATTAATTACTTTACTCTGATTGCTTTTTGTCACACTGTTGTCTTTTATGGAAGCTTTTTCATTATTGATACACTCTTTTTTTTTTGCTTATAGCAAAAGCCTCTGTATGGCAGAAACGCACACAAAGACACATAGCCTGTGAAATTACTTTTGAGGCTGTGCCTGATTGTCATTTAATAAAGGAAATGGGAGTAACGGGAGGAGTGACCTTTCCCCCTTTTTACAATTATTAACACAAAGCATTTAAAACTGCTGATCAGACTTAGAGAATTTGAGGGGAGGGGGATCTTTCTGCTGCTCCCTCTCTCTCCATGCGGGATAATAAAATAGCCCAATGAAACTGCAAATTAAGAGCTTTTCCAACTACTATTAGCTATTGTATTGATTGAGGAGAAAGGACCAGCTGCCAGTAATAACTTTTTTTTTGTCTCTGCTCAAGTTTAAGCAATTTGCATAAAATCTTTCAAAGAAGTCTACCTAGGAAAGAATATTGTAAAACTACCAACTGTATGATTGGAGGAAAAAAAAAACCTGGCAAAGTTTTTCCAGAAGAATGGAAGATATAAATAGCCTGAACTTTACTTCTGTTCTTGAGGGCCTTTCTCCCTTTCGTTTGCAAACACGTAATGTATCATAGACAAGATATCATCTTTCTCCCAGAAAGTACAGTGTGCAATTCAGCTGCTGAATATTTTCATAGTATTGTCACAATTTGGCATACATCAACACTCATTCTTTACTGTATACACATTTGGATAAAAGAAGGAAAGCGTTTCGTGAACCGAGCTTAGAATTCAGATGTTCCATTATCCTTCAAACATTTTGAAGGAAGGCAAGTTGGAAGATCCTGCAATTCATTTAAATTGTTGTTGACACAACACACAATTCAGAAATGTAGTGCATTTTATCCAAAGACAATTATTTTTATAGCCTACCTGGCTGAACTGTAGTATCAGTTGGTACTGGTTTTTCCGTGATCGCAGCTGTGGTACTCCCTGGAAAAAAATGAACACACACACACACACGCACACACACAGAAAAGTCAAAGTCCATCCATTTATCATCTTATTTGTAAGTGTTCATGCAAATTGAATCATCGAGGTTTATGTATATGTATTTCCAAGAGATGCTTTATTTGAAAAACATCTTGAATATAACACAACTTTTTTCATTTTCCCCCCAAATTGTATTTAAAATCGTTAGCTAAATTCTATTATTATTCTTCCACTGAACAATCTGCTAATAATGATGTAAGAGACCTAAGCAAGAACAATTGGCCCAAGAAAAGTTTGTAACACTGTGAGTTTGATTTTGATTGTTCCTATAAAGGGGTTTCCCCTAATGATTTAGACCTGTCAAATTGGCGGCCTGCAGGCTGGATATGTCATGCACAGGCCACGCCAACCCTAGCTCTGCAAAGCCAAAAAAATGTCATGATATGTCATGATCCGGCCCTTGAAGTGATCGAGTTTGACACCGTGTAATATCTAATCCCATTCCTTTGTCTGGGTGCTGAAGAAAAAATGTTAAAGTGACAGACACAATTCTTTCATGTAGTATATTGTCTTATGGAATGTTTTTGGGGAAACTACCATAATATTTATGTTATGGAACTGAGAATGCTGAGAGTTTGCTTAACTTTGATGTCTTTAAAAAACTACTTAATAAACTTTAATTGTTTCCATAAAATTTTGGGTGGGATGGAGAGGGAAACTGAGCATCATCACTATGTGATGCTTAATAAGAATGAATTTTATTTGGGCTATCAATACCCTCCATGAATCACACATTATATAAGGATAAAACCTACCCTAAGCATTTAGTGATGTTGGGAGCTGCACTATCATGTAAGAAAGAATAAATATTAACCAGTCCAGCTATATATTACTTCATTAATTATAATTGGACAATAACTCATCAGGATGAAAATGAAGTCCACTTATTTATAGGAACATCACTTTGATTAACAGACAAATCCTAACTAACAAATTACAACAAAGTTTTATGAGATAAGAAAATTTCAAACAGCTAACCAAAGTGTAGCTTATATAAGAAACAGATACCATTTTAGCTCTCTGATTTTTGCAGCTTCTTTTAATTTGCTGATGCTTAGATGTTTTGTACAGACTTAAATGCATTTCTGAAGTGGGAAGAACAGACTACCACCAATAAGTTCTAGTTTAGGCTGAATATTAATGAAAAGGAAAAAGTAGGAAACCACCCCCTTCTTCCTCTGTTCCAATTGTAATGTCTGCTAAATGGAATTTGGAAGAAAACTACCCCAGGTTATAAATAACTGGATTTCAGCCAAGATTGCATTAGCCTACTTAGCAATCTAGCTAAGACAGTTAAATTACAAGTGATTAGCATACTTCTGTATTAAAAGGTTGTTTCAGGGGGAGGAAAATATATCTTTCTCTTTTCTTATTTACACATTGTGTTTTAAACAATAAATGCCAGGATTTTCATTAGGGCTAAAGTTGTACTACAATTGGTTAACATGTATTTTACAATTTAATACTAATCCATTGTTCTTGTTTTAATCAACTTCAGCAAAATAAAATGGCACTAAATTACCCACATACGCATACATTTTTTTCATGTTTGCCTTTTCATCTTTATTTTTCATCTTTGCCTGCTACATAGTAGAATATTTCTGTAGTTTCTTAAGCTATTTATGTAAAACTTGTAATTGTTCACTTGATTTCCCTGTCAAAAACATCAACCTTGGTCTTTGATACATTAATTTTCAGATAACATATTCCTCACTGCAGTATACAATGAAGCTGCACTTTTCATACTGGCATTACATGTTAGGTGTCATCATCTGTTCTTTTCTAGAGTCTTCAAAACATCTCTAAGTACAATGGATAGGTGTAGCTTAAAAAACTCATCCTGCATTGTCTATGAGTATCTTGTCCTTGTTTTTTTGTTGGACATTAACATTTTATCATTCATTTCATTTCTATTCTTTGACAAATGACTATTTCTTATTCCATAATTAATTTTAAATCTGATCACTCTGTTAGGCCGATTTGGCTCTGCCACTCCATTTACTTCCATCATTACTTCCTTACTATGAATTTTCTCCACTTTTCCTCCACATCTTCATATGGCCTTGCTCTTTGTCAACATTTTTGCAATTGTCTTTTATTCTCTACATGCTTTGTACAACTTACATCATTTTTGCAGCAGTTATAAGCACTTATCTCCTCATTCAATCTCTTTTACTACATCATACCTTCGGTATCTAAATCCATAGTATATCCATTCTGTTGTTTTTAGATCTATGTTCCTTCCTTCCTTCCTTCCTTCCTTCCTTCCTTCCTTCCTTCCATCCATCCATCCATCCATCCATCCATCCATCCATCCACTATAGCTGTCCACCTCAACCAAATGACTCTGGGCAGCTCAGAATTCTAAAATTGTATGACTTACAGACTTATGTTTAAACCATGCATTTGAAGCAAAGTATTTTTTCTAAACAGATATTTGTCATATAGTGACCATTAATTTATTCTTAGTCTCCAAATAGCCCAATTGTTTATGTTGAATTTTCTTATCTTCTCCTTATTAATCTGTTCAAGTTGCTTAGCAGAATGGTTTTTTCCCCTGGCTCTCATTTTTAGATTATTGCATAATTTCTCCCCAAATCTATCATGATTCTTCCATTATCAATATTCACTGGTATCTACCACAACCCAAAATGACACCAAATAATATTTTCTAACATACATGTTATTTCTTCCATTCATAACTAAATTTATACCATCACCTCCTTGCAATCTTTACTAACCTTCCTAGTTTCACAGATAGATCACAGATATTGAAATTAACTATGTATCATAACTTTAGTTATACCTATTTTATATCACTTTTCTGCTAGGCAATAGTACTGGTCAGTTTGTGCATATTTGAGGCATACATTCGCTCACACTAGTCTAGGAAAGCTAAAATATCTCATCTACCTATAGGCAACATATATTGTCCACATCCCTCAATTAAGAAGTATTTTCAGTTTATTAATATATTCAGGTCACATATCTAATCAAGCAGATTTAAATCAAATTATTAATGAAAAGAATTGAAAGGCAGGCATATTAAAGTGCTCAAATGTATCAGAGCAAGTATATCTAAGTATGAATATTAAGTTCAATACCTTGTTGCATATTATGCATGAATATGTTATAACTTTTCTAGTAAATAATAAAGATAAAATAAGTATGGCATTGTGAAAATGATTTATATGAAAACAGAGTTGCAATGAAATGTGGATGGTTTCTGCACCTGTCAAATGGAAGTCATCACCTGTTCCACTGTAGCAGTTGGCTTGGTCATCATCACACTCATCCATAGGACTGGTATCAGCAGAGGTTGGGACTGAAGTAGGAACTGAAAAAAAAATCCCAGCTTCATTCAGTTAAGATAAATCTAAAGGCAGAGCTTTTTTATGTAGTAGAACGCATATACCAGTGATGGCTAACCTTTTTGTCACTGTGTGTGAAAGTGTGCGTGCACCCCTTGTGCTCCCCCACCCTGTGCATGACCCCCCTGATGCAAACAACCTCTCCCCACATGCACCCCATCCCCGTGCATGCACGTGAAAGTCCTGCACATGTGTCCCACCCCTTGCATGTGGGCGCATATTCCACATGCACTCCCCCTGTGCATACATGGCAGAGACCCAAAAACCAGCTGGCCGGTAGGAGGTGCATGCATATGCATTGTAGAACTGAGCTGGCATGATGGCTCTCGTGCCGGCAGAGAGGGCTCTGTGTGCCACCCATGGCACGCATACCATAGGTTCGCCATCATGGGCATATACATTACCTGGAAGCAGTGAGAATTACAGTCCGAGTACTAGTATTGAAATGGGGAAGTCTTGAAGTGAAAATTATTGAAGTCACTTATGGCTCATATGGACAAGGTGTCTTTTAATGAGTCTTTAGTTAGATATGGAGTCTAAAGCTAGATATGATGAACAACAGTGCTCATTCTCCTTAGTCAAAGTGGGCAACTCTGATCTCAATGTTTTTCATTTTGATTAAATATGTGAATCAGATTTACTCAAGTTTATGCAAGGGAAGGATTTTTTTGGGGGGGGAGAGAGTAGCCCCATCTTTGAACTTTACATATGTTTAAAAAAATTGTTCCCAGAATTTTCACTTCACTTTGTTTTGCAGGGAAAGTCTGCATATCTTTAAGCCACAGATATAATAAAATGTATTAACTGTGTGCCTGAAGAAAGGCTCTGATTTTAAGAAACTTAATATATGGGAGATTGTAATTAAATTGATTAATCATATTGAAATGACCCCTTCATTTACTAGTGTCTTCATTTTTCATTTTGAAGAAGGAAGAAGAGGAGGAGGCGAAATTGTTGAATTCTGCTAGCATCAAAAAAAAGTCTAATATGCTAGTTGAAGATAGGGAAAGCATGATTAAAATCACGCTAAATATTAAAAGCTAATGGAGAATCAATAGCACTATAGGAAAGTAATCAATGAAACAAATTTATCAGGGATTATGCAATTACCTTCAACTTCACAACCGAGCAGTTCCAACCTTAGTCCCAATCCAGCATGTGTGGCTCTTTCTGGATAAACACGGATAAATCTGGTTGTCAATGGGTCAAAGATGCGAAGTTCAGGAGTATCATAGTTGGTGTTGCCTTCAAAAATCTGTAGAGCATACATACAAAATTGCTGCTTTAACAATCACAAATAGGTTTATTTTTAGCTAGCCGGCAGTCCCTCCTCCTCCCCGGCCATTTGCTTAACAACTAAACAGTAATCACAGTTCTGACTGTTCAAAGACGCTCATTTCTTTAGAAAATAAAAGAAAGAAAGGATAGTTGAAGACTCTGTAAGAAGTTTCATGTCTTGTTTTCCAGAAATCTATCCATCAGGACTAGTAGGAAAGTCCAATGTTTCAATGGGATATCTTTTTAATGAAGCTATATTTGAAAGACACATGATATATTGATATATAGGATTTACATGATATATGATACATGATATATCCAGGGAAAGATTTCTTCTAAATGTGTCACCATTCATGTATTTACAAGGGAAAATTTCAAGAGAGAAATTTTGTCCTGATGCTTACAGTTGTATTGCACATATGCAAATTAAACTTTAGAAGCAATAGCTGCTTTAAAATAGCAGATGTCTATAAAACTAAATCTAAGAAAGATAAATTACTTGTAATACGATACTGCTACAGTGTTTGTGAGATTGCTTGGAAAACCAGTCAACTATAGAACTATTTGATTCAGATCTCATTAGTTTTCATTGTATTAATAACAAAAATCTCAAACAGAACTTAATTATACTGAAGCCCAAACTTTTTAATTTTATATGTCAACCTGCCCCCTGGAAGCATAGCTATTTAAAGCCAATCTTGTGGTAGATTCCTAACTTTTCCTACAATAGAAGATAATGATATGTAATAAAGAACTTTTGAACTAGCACAAAATATATTTTATTGAAGCTGTCACTGAAAAGATGAGAATAAAACTACTACACTAGTCAAATGGTTTTTGTGAAAATGCCATAACATGGAAATCAACCATATTCATCTTGATTCATACTTCTGACCTCTTACTAGCTTTGTTACAACTCAAGCTTGATTTAGTTTTCATGTTAGCTCTATGGAAACCACTGAGAAATGTTTCCAAGGGAAAACTGCTTTGTGTCAGGGACATTGGCAGGAACACTTCAACTGAATGTAAAATGTTTTCGACAGTAGCCAAAGTATAGAGAATCTTCACTCAATATATCTAATTTATATGCTAAATTAAGCATTTATTTTATAATTCTGTTCGCTTCCTTGAATAGCCACAAATAGTCCTCAACTTATGAGCAGACATTTTATGAGCAGACACATAAAAAGTTATGACAGCCATAAAATGGGTGCTATACAGCTCATAAAGTGCTTCCTTGTTGACATGAGGGCCCCTCCATAGTCCCATGACTGCATGTTGTGTGGATCAGTTGACCATGATTTCCAATGATTTTTGCAGGTTTTTGCGGCAAAAAACATCCATTCAAACGAGTGGTTTCGTTTAACAACTGTAGTGCTTGCTTAATATCTTCAGTGTTCACTCAACGACTTCTGCAAAAATGACTGGGAATTTACTTCTGGCCATATAATGGCCCCAACATATGATTATAAAGACTTCTGATCATTAAACCAAGAACTTCCTGTAGTGAATTACTTAAGAACATAATTTTTTCTTTGGAAGAAAAAGATTTCTTGTGAATCAGAATGATGCATAAATTGAACGGGCCAATTATTGATGCTTCAAAAGAATGTCTCAGAAGTTGAAAGATTTCTTGCCCTTTTAAAATTTCGTTTGCACAAATATTCAGGTCAACCCTATTCATATGTAGCATTGCATTTTTTGGCTTTTGATTTATGGCCTGGATTTAGATTATTTGTTATCTAGAAATTCCTTAGTATGACTTAGTCACCTGTCTATTCCTCGTCTATTTTCCTTTCTGTGAAACATTCAATAATGATTTTATTCATTCATTAAGCCTATTCCAAGTTCATGTTTGTCAAAATTTGTCAAAATACGTTTGAAGGAATGATGCATTCATATAACCCTTCAGAATTCCACTCCTGGTATTTATTTATAGGTATAAACCATACACTTTATAACAGCACAGGACAGGAGTAGATGTTCTGTGTATAAACTCTCTCTATATATTTATCTAAAAATAAATCCTTTTGTGCTCAAAGGTAGGTATTTCCAGCTCAAATCTAAAAAAGAGAAGTGATTGGTATATTGAGAGCATTTAGAAAATACATTAGAGGGTACAACTACATATATAAAAGTCATCATCATTTATGTAAGTAAAATTCAAATTTCAACTATTGTGAAAGTCCCATTAGAAAAGTGTGCTGATGTTGGACAAAGACAAGTTTATTCACTGGATGCATGCCTTCAAAGAAGACCAGATTAGGAAGTCAAAGTCGTGCAAGGTAATACTACTTTTACTCTAAGGTTACAGCAACAGAATCTTACAACTCAGAATATGTTTTCCCACTTCTTTATCTTTATAAGAATTAGGGAGGGTTATGTCTGAAGTGCTTTTTCCGATTACAATTCTGGCCCAGATTCAGATTTCTTTTATTTGGCCATTTTTCTGGGTAGTGGCCCTTCTTGCTCCACAAGGTTATTCTTTCATCCCATTACACTGGATGACTTTGAACCAGTCAGCCTAATCTACCCCGAAGTTGTTAATAATGAAGACAAATAATAATTAGGAATTAACTTGGAGATCCTAACAAAAGGAGTGATATGTATAAAAGTAAATTCAAATGAAATTCAATGGTGAAAAGAGTAAGATTCTACATTTAGGTAAGAAAAACGAAATGCACAGGTACAGTATAGGTGGTACCTTGCTTAATAGTAGTAACTGTGAGAGGGATCTTGGAGTCCTAGTGGACAACCATTTAAATATGAGCCAGCAGTGTGCAGCAGCTGCTGAAAAAGCCAACACAGTTCTAGGCTACATAAACAGAGGGATAGAATCAAGATCACATGAGGTGTTAATACCACTTTATAATGCCTTGGTAAGGCCACACTTGGAATACTGCATTCAGTTTTGGTCGACACGATGTAGAAAAGATGTGGAGACTCTAGAAAGAGTGCAGAGAAGAGCAACAAAGATGATTAGGGGACAGGAGACGAAAACATATGAAGAACGGTTGCAGGAACTGAGTATGTCTAGAAAAGAAGGACTAGGGGGAGACATGATAGCAGTGTTCCAATATCTCAGGGGTTGCCACAAAGAAGAGGGAGTCAAACTATTTTCCAAGGCACCTGATGGTAGAACAAGAAGCAATGGGTAGAAACTAATCAAGGAGAGAAGCAACTTAGAACTGAGGAGAAATTTCCTGACAGTTAGAACAATTAATCAGTGGAACAGCTTGCCTCCAGAAGTTGTGAATGCCCCAACACTGGAAGTCTTTAAGAAGATGTTGGATAGCCATTTGTCTGGAATGGTATAGAGTTTCCTGCCTAGGCAGGGGGTTGGACTAGAAGACCTCCAAGGTCCCTTCCAACCCTGCTATTGTATTGTATTGTGTTAAATCGGCGGAAGGAAAAGCAGAGGCGTCTGAGGTAACCGTAAGAAACTCTTTATTACAGGCAAGAACAGTAACTGTTGGTAGACCGGCACCTCTCCTCCGTCTGACAGCTTTTTATATGGAGCTGTCAGATGGACGATCCAATACCCTCGCGTATGACAGCCCGGCAACCCGCAGGTGCGCCTGATTGGCTAAGGTGCGCCTGGCTGCTGCCGAGCTGTCATTCGTAAGTCCGAGGACTTACGAGGCTATTACACTCCTTCCCCCTCAGCGATGCGCATGCGTCAGAAATGGCGCAGGCGTAGTCACGTAAATAGGCAGGGGGACGGTGGACACGCCCTGAATGCCTTAGTTGGATTGCAGGCGTCGACTGGTGAGGATGTCCCTGTAAGAGCTCCTCCCTGCGGGGAGTGGAGCTCCAGGTGACGTCACAGGAGCGGCCTAGCTGGGAAGGTGGAACCCAAGGACGAGGTAGGCTGGGCGAAGGGGGCGCAACCGAGGATGGCGGTGAATTTGGAACTGGCCGGTAGGCGGCCTGGGGCTGGGGAAGGCTGGGCCGAAGGAGGCCTAACTGGTTGGGGACGGGCATTGCGGGCTCGGTTGGAGAGGCAGAAGAAGGGCCAACGAAGGGAGGAATTGACCCCGAGGCCCTGGTAGGCTGGCCTGAATGGGAGAAGGCCATCGGATTGTCGGATTGCGTCCACTGTTGCGGAACTGGAGCCGGTCGCGAGGCGTCGGTGGCCGGCCTCTGCGGGTCGGGTTGAGCTGGATCGTCCGGGTTGTGGCAGCTTCTTAATTGATCCAGGTGCCACCGCCACACGGTGCCATCGGATATTCGGGCCCTGTAGGAGACGGGTCCTGTTACCTCGGTGATGGTGGCAGGCACCCACCGAGGGTCCCCAGAGTAGTTGCGAGCCCATACAGTGTCCCCGGGAAGGAAGGAACGGGAGGGAGACCCCAGGTTGCCAGGCTGAATTCCTGAATAGAGGGGGTGTAGTCTATCCAGGGTGGTCCGGTATTGTATTAAATACATAAATAAATGCATTGTATAAAAGGAATAATGTTTAGAGTAGGGACCCATTCTTGTAACTATGATCCTTAATTATTGTTTAGATAGTAAAATATAATAATGGCTACTTTTCTATAAAAGGTTTCAGAACTGTGTATTGACACGAGCATAGAATTCAGTAGAAATTTAATGCTATCTTAGGTATCCTTCAGATGTCAGATATGGGGGACATTATGAAATTATTATAATACCTACCCAGTTAATCCTAAATAAATATATTAAGTATCACGGGGACAGTGAAGACTAATCACTATTTTTATTAACTGAGTAGAACAAACTTCACTGGGGTCTCTATTCAGGGGTAGGCTTCAAAAATTTCAGCAAAGGGTTCTCTGCCCAGTTGCTAGGTGGGCGTGGCCATGGTGGGTGTAGCCTAGTCAGCCTCCTGCAACATGGTGGGGGCCCATTTTCTATCCAAGGCTCTGGAGGCTTTTCTTGAGTCTGAGAGGGCAAAAACTGCCTCCTCAGGCTCCAGAGGCCTTCTGGGAGGGCCATTTCTCCCCTTCCTGAGCCTCCATGTGGGCCTTGCACTTACTTCGCATCCATCATGTGGAGACTCCTGGGAGGGGAGGGGTCAGTCAGGGGTGGGATTTGGAGGTTCTCCAAACTGGCCATAATATTAGTTATGGGTTTTTCAGAACCTAGGCAAAACCATAGCAGCCCACTCCTTTTGAGTTCTGAGGCATCAATAACTGTGGAGGCAGCAATTCACTTAAACGTTTATTAACGATAACAACTAAACTGACAGAACCGCACAAACCCTGTCTTACAGCTATTTATACTTGTAGCTGTCAGATGGGAAACCAATGTGAGAGCTGTATTTGTTCCACTGGCCGGCAGGCACGTCTGGACCAATCAGGGGCTTTTCCTTAGACGCCACCTGCCGACTGTGTCTGATAGAACACAACAACTCCTGTCTCTATTGATGAAATGTTTACTCAGGAATTAAAAAAGCAATTCTTTTCAGTTCAGATATCTCATTCCATTCGCCATTTGGCCAGGCATTAAAATGCAGAAGGATGTCTCCAATGGTGGGAAATATAATTAAGCAGGAAAAAGGACACAAGCAGCAGATTAGGGCTTAGTACTCTTTGAAACATTCTGGATATGTCTGTCTCTTTTTGAAATTTAACAGCGCTTGCTATTTGGGTGGTAGCAGCTACTCTAGAGAAAGGAAGCTCTGGAATGCATCAAGGTCATAATTATACATAAATAATTGCTCTCATTGTGTGCTTCTGGCTGAAATGATCGAAAGCAACTGTGTGTGCTCTTACTGCTATGCGTCTTTTTACCAGATCAGGGCTAGAAACAAAGAATTTGTACAGTTTGCAAGGAATGACTACCCTTTTTAAAATGGGTACATCTGATAGTTGGATCCCAGTCTTCACTATCAGTTTTACAGAAGACCATGTGAAACACCTCCAATACAGTCTATAAATCAAATAATTTAATAAGGTGGTTACCAACCAATCTAGCTTTTAAATCATATTTATTTTTGCAATATCAAAAAGCTGAGAACATGGACCAAAAATTAAGAAACATTCTATCTACTTATCAATATTGTAGGAAAGTAAAAAAAACAACAACACACACACACACAATGCCAATTGCAAATCTTCCCTCAACCCACACCTCAAAAAGGGAAAACTTTGCTAGTGCGCTTGCTATTTTTTAAAAGTTCTGTTATATGCAGGTATATATGATGCAAGTTGTTTTTAGATACAAAGCTACCTTTCTTCTTACATTTAAAAGTCCCTGCAAGATGTGATAGTGAAATTATATCATGTTGATGATTTTTTCAATACTTTATTTATTTATTTAGTTAGTTTATCGAACATGTAGAAGACAATAGGTATAAGTATAAACATGGCCATGGACTAGGAAATTAGTACAGATAAATGGGAACAGTAAGACAGGGACGGTAGACACACTGGTGCGCTTATGTACACCCCCTTTACAGACCTCTTAGGAATGGGGTTGAAGTGGACCAAGGAAGAACGAGGCAGGAGGCTCCTGAGGTAAAGTAACAGCTCTTCATTAAACAGTTCCGAACAGTAGACAGGCTAGCGGTAGATCAGGACTCCGCCCTGCTTGATATCTATTTATATGGAGCTGTCAAGCAGGGAGGCCAATAGGCGTGCGTCTGACAGCCCGCGCTCAGCCATGCCGCACCTAGGGTGAATTCCCTGGGGGTCAATCATGAAGCCCAGGAATTCCAACTTAGGCACAGCAAAGGAGCATTTGCTGCGCTTTAATTTGAGACCCGCGCCCCTAAAACGGTTGAGGACCTTCCGAAGTACTTCGATGAGCCCTGAGCGGCTGGTAACAGCGATCAGGACGTCATCGAAGTAAGGGACAACACCAGGGAGCCCATGGAGCAGCCGCTCCATGAGGCTCTGGAAGATCTGTGGGGCAATGGAAACGCCGAATTGGAGGCGGTGACAACGGAAGGCCCCATGGTGGGTGACAATGGTCTGAGCAGCCACCGCATCATCATACACCAGGAGCTGCTGGTAGGCCTGCGCCATGTCCACTTTGGCAAAGGTGCAGCCCCGCCCAAAGGAATGGGGAAGGTGCTGCACCACAGGGATTGGATAGGGGTTTGCCTGGAGGCCAAGGTTGATGGTGGACTTGTAGTCGGCGCAGATCCTGATGGACATGTCGGCCTTGACAGGGACCACTATTGGGGTCTCCCATCGCGAGTGGTCGATGGGTTCCAGGACTCCCTGTGCCAACATCTTTTCAAGTTCTGCATCAACCTTAGGCCTCAAGGCAAAAGTCGCCCTATGGGCCTTCAGCCTAATAGGGGCAACCTGGAGGTCTATGTTGAGGGAGATAGGGGTCCCCTTGTACTTCCCCAGATTACCATCAAAAATGTCGGCGTACTCTGCCAGGACATCTTTGATGCCAGGGGGCGTGTCTGCTGTGAGGTGCAACCCGGAGAGGGAGAGGCCCAATGGGGCGAACCAATCCAGGCCCAAAAGAGCTGGCAGCGGCTTGTGGACCACCAGGATAGGAAGGCAGCAACCCCTTCCCCCATACTCCACCCGCACTTCATAGCAACCCAGGGTAGGAATCTGAGTCCCCAGGTAGTCCCGTAACACAGTGTCTACTGGAGACAGCTGGGACTTCGGGATGCTGGGGCAGAGGCGGGAGAAGGTGGCCCATGAGAGGAGGGAACGGGAGGACCCAGAGTCCACCTCCATTATGCATAGCGACCCCTCAAGGAAGAGGGGCACAGTTATCTTTTTAGAGCCGGCCGTCGCCTGGCTGACCGACTCTGCCGGGGTGGCAGGGAGGTCTTTGTCAATGGCGAAGCAGTTGACAAAGTGGCGGGACTGCTGACGGCGGGTTATCTGGTTCCGCAGCGTGCGGGCTGGCCGTAGGATTGCTGGGAAGCCTCAGGCTGCGGAGGAAGTGGCAGGGTAGTCTGGCAGACTTGCTCCAGGTGTTGCAGCGGTGGCACACAGACACAGCCTCCGCAACCAAGGCAGATGGCCGCTGCCGCAGCGGTGCATGGCAGCACTGTCTCGGAATGGCCCTCAGGCGGTCAACCTCGTCTTCCTTGTCACGGTCAAGCAGTGGCACCAGCTCATCAATCAGGCAAGCCCGGTGCGCAGGCAGAGGAGGCAGAAGCAGGACCCTGGCCATCTCAATGGTAGATTGCTCGGACAGCTCTGCTGCCCTAGCCTCGTCTACGGCTTGTGGCAGGGTGATGTCAGCCTTTGCTAGGAGCTGCCGCTTGAGCCGGATGTCCTGCACTCCACAAACAAATTGCCCAACTTGGTTGTCATCGGGGTCTGGAAATTCACACTGAATGGCAGCACTTCTGAGGGACTGGAGAAACTGGCTAACCAATTCAGTCTGTTTTTGAACACACTGCTGGAAGTAGTGGAAAAGGTAGGAGCATAGTGGTTCTTCAGCCCAGCCATCAGCTCGTCCCAGCTCAGCTCGTAGACTGGCCTCAGAGCTGCAAAAGAGCGGGCTGTGCTGAATATTTCGGGACCGCAGGCACTAAGAAAAAAACTGTACTTGTGTGCCTGCAAGTATCCCTGCCTGTTGTTCGCTATCAGGAAACACTTGAACCGCTCCAGGAACCCGGCTCACGACTTGCCGGCGGTTCCGAAAGGAGCGAACGGGAATATAGCAATAGCAGTTAGACTTATATACCGCTTCATAGGGCTTTCAGCCCTCTCTAAGAAGTTTTTACAGAGTCAGCATATTGCCCCCAACAACAATCCGGGTCCTCATTTTACCAACCTCGGAAGGATGGAAGGCTGAGTCAACCCTGAGCCGGTGAGATTTGAACAGCTGAACTGCAGAACTGCAGTCAGCTGAAGTAGCCTGCAGTGCTGCATTTAACCACTGCGCCACCTCAGCTCTCTAGCAGCCATGGCTCTAGCGGCTAAGGTCTCTCGGCAGCGCGGAGAGAAATAAAAAATGAATTCTCTGTCTCTGTCCTAGGCTGTTAATCAGGGCCTGTGGATCCCACCCTCGTCGCCAGTGAAGTGGACCAAAGAAGAACGAGGTAGGAGGCTCCTGAGGTAAAGTTAACAGCTCTTTATTAAACAGTTCCGAACAGTAGTCAGGCTAGCGGTAGATCGGGACTCTGCCCTGCTTGACAGCTATTTATACGGAGCTGTCAAGCTGGGAAGCCAATAGGCGTGCGTCTGACAGCCTGCGCTCAGCCATGCCGTGCCTTAGCCAATCAGGCGGGGCCTGGCTGTTGCTGGCTGTCAATCGTAGCTGCAAGGACTAAACAGGGGTGAGGTCCACGGTAGACAATTTAAGATTGTCGTAACCTTAAGGTTGGGGGTTAAAGGATGTAACAATGGGTCAGGTAGAGCATTCCAGCCTTGACACTTCCCCAACATCTGTTGTTACATTGTCATAACTGAAATGGATGAGGTACCACAGTATGGCTTTATCCTTCATTACCTTGCAGATGGAAGTTAAAATCCAGCCCAATTATAAGAATATTGTTGTGGCTCAGATTTCTCTTATTTGGCTTTTGTCTTGGTAGTGGCTCTCCCCTTTGTCCTCAAGATTATTCCTTCTGGAAGAATAACTTTGGACCAGTCAGCCTAATCTAACCCACAGGTGGACAGTTGTGAAGAAAAACAATAAGGAGTTCTCTGTATGTTACCATGCATTCCTAACAAAATGAGTGATATGAATAAAAATAAATACATAAATTCTATAAAAGAAAAGCCTATTTATTATAGGGATCCATTCTTGTTACTATGGAATCCATCCTTAATTACTGTTTAGATAATAAAATATAATAATTCATATTGTGTGGTGTGTCTGATTTTGAATATGTTGTACAAGAAAAAGAACAAAATTATTAAATAAAAATAGCAGTTCAGCTGATTATTACAGCAATATGAACAGGTAAAAATCTATCACATGGTGCTTTCCCTCAAATAATGTATTCAGTAAATTCTGTTTCTTTTCAAGAAAGATATTTGCTTTTAATTTATTCTTTTAATCAGTGTAGTCAGCAGTACATATAGCAAAGCTTAATTAATATTTTAAAATTGCCTGTCCTGTTTTAAATTCTTGTAGCTTTCTAATATCTCAGGATTTTACCCAATTTCCCCACAGACAGAACAATTTAAAAATATTCTGAATATTTACTAGGATTATGCATGTTATAAAACTTTTTTTAAAATAGATTTTGAAAACTCACTTTTCTAAGAAATTAAGACTCTGAATGGACATAATATGTCTGCCAGCATTCATTTTGCCCGGACTGCTAGTTTTGACAGTAAGAACAAATGCTCTGAATTAATACCAGAAGACTAAGTAACCCAAAATATGTCACAGCAAAAAAATATGCTATTTATTTTCTGCTTCATTTAGATGGCTATGTCAGGACAATCTGCATTTCTAATACAAGACAATGTAAGATCCCATTGCTGGAATTATTTATTTTTTCAGACTCAAGGCCATTTAAAAATAGATCCATGATTTTCTTTCTTCCTATAGAAGTTAAGAAGTGGATACAATTTCTGGACAGGTCAAAGTTCTAGCAAACTGCTTTATATTGTGCCTGATTCTAGTAATATTGCCAAGCAATAGTTCATCATGGATTTTTTTTAAAGTGAAGAAACGTGGGATAGTTTGCAGGTACAGATAGAATAGATAATCCTGAATTTACAACAACAATTGAGTGTAGAATTTCAGTTGCTAAGCAATATGGCCATTGAGTTATCACATGATCAATTTTACAAACTTTTTTTTACCCTAGTGGTTAAATGAATTACGGAGTAATGGGCTCCATAATTGACTTGCTTATCAGAAGTCAACAAGGAAGGTAGTAAATTGCAGTCACATAACCACCAAATGCTACAACCATTGTAAATTAGAGACGGTTGCTGGTACTAAGTACTACTTATAGCCCACAACCGAGCTATACATTTCACATTGACAAAGGGCATGATAGTTAACCAGGATGAGAGAGGGTTAATACTTGGACAGGAGACCACCAGATGGTCTTAATGCTATAGACTACACTACAAAATATAAACATAATAGTAAAACTCTTTAAGGCGGCAATGTTTAACCATATCCACAATTTGACTAAGAAAGAATTAAAACACATCCTTGTAGTTGCCAAACATTAAGCTTGATTCAATAGAGCCTTTATCTTTGTGTAAGTTAAGATAAAAGCATTTGAATTAACTATTTTCCTGATTATCTTAAATTAAGAGGGCAACAAATAGGTCGCTGCTAGTTCATGGATATAGAAAACATCACTATTTTCTACATTAACTGCATAGCTCTGTAGCATTTTAGGCAAAGGCCTAGCATTCCACCTGCTATTTTTATTTGGAAATTCCCAAAATGAGCCTT
The DNA here is from genome assembly GCF_009769535.1 of Thamnophis elegans. Taxonomy (NCBI): domain Eukaryota; kingdom Metazoa; phylum Chordata; class Lepidosauria; order Squamata; family Natricidae; genus Thamnophis; species Thamnophis elegans. Next base: position 19,722,828 of record NC_045558.1, on the reverse strand, counting down.
TTGCATGCAGATCAAAATCCTGGATATAAACAGTACCTACTGTGCTCTTCACCATGCAGGATTACAAATTTACCTTGGCTTTCTTTTTGCTGGCATCCATAATCCATTTCCAGTCTGATCCATTGTAGCTATATTCAATTTTAAATTTTCTCATGAAGACCTTGTTTTCTCTGTGTTTACCTCCTTGGACAATTATGCCCTGGACTGTCTTTTCTTCACCAAGGTCTATTTGAAGCCATTCTTTTGTATATGTATGACCAACTGGGGGTGGCAGTGCCCATCCTATACGACTTGTTATAAGACGGACATTTTCTGGAAGCCAATTCCGATCCAATTCATTTGATGCTGTAATCTGAGAGTCAGTGATGAGCCCAGACACCATACCCAGCATGCCAGAACAAGGATAATCTAAACCAAAGCAAAAGAAAGTACACAAGTGGTTTGTATACACATCCCTACCATATCCATATGCATATCATTTCTGAATAGTTTTGCTGCTCATGTATTTTTTATCATTCTTTTTATCAGCTTTTCTATCATCATTTGCAGAGAAGTGTATTATTGAATGAATTAAAATAGAATAACCAATAAGACACATTTAGAAAGCCTTGTGTTACAGACCCATAAATTGACTCATTAGGCTTAGCCAAATCTTTTCTTGATTGATGTGACTGAGCCAAAGCATGCTTCTGCAAATTTTAATCATTCTCATTCAATTTGATTGAAAAAAGAGAGGGGAATGAGGTCCTGACCACCCAAATTCCAACCTTGAAAGCACTTTATTCAAAAAGGAACATGTTCTTTTCAGTTTATTTTCATCTTGTCTACATAGAAACTCAGAACACGGAGATACCAGCACCTTATCTAGACCAGAACAAGATTTATTCACTTGATAAGGACCTCTAAAAGCGAACCCTACAGAGAAACTATAGCTAGATGCACAGGATGTGGTTCAGAAAGCATATAGAAACTTGTTGCAATAAACCTGGAACAAAGGAAGGCAACAGAGTGGGATGGGAGGTCCAGATGAAACTCTGGAGATAATTATTTGCAAGCTAAAAACTAGCTCATGCTAAGAAAAACCTGGCAAACACATCTAGTTGCATGTGCAATCTAGAAAATGAAATTTATAATCAAATGATTGAACTTCTGCTTTGAATCTCTTTTGGCTGAGGGTATAAAAATAGAATGCAAGCCTTACTTAAAGGTCCTCTTACTCTTTTGCTTTTGCTAAAGCAGCAGGAGAAGCCCCTTTGCTTTGGATCAGAAGTAAAGTGACATATTTCAACTTTCTTTGACTGCATGATTGATTGGCCTTCATTCCGGATAAACGAACCAGAGATTAGCATTTGGCCATCAGTAAGGTACAGATCACAAGCCAAGAGGACTACAGAGTAATGGAATAGTGTGTTGAAGGAACAAGTACCGATAAAGCCAACAGCAATAAAATCTTTGGCCAGTTTACAATGATGAAGTTGATTCAAAAGCACCACCAGGACAAAAGTAAGTCCAAAGCACTCTGAAAACACCAAAAATAGGTGGAGGAGGGGAAACCCTTTCACATCAGAAGTTTCTTTAATTGGTAGAATATTTTCAGGAAATTGGAAGGTAGAACTTCTCAGCATGAATGAAGATATTTGAGATGGATTTTTTCTCCATTCTTAAGTATTTTTGCAGCTAGCTGCATTGTGTTAAATTTTTGATTACATTGTTTGATAAAAAATAGATTATGTCATCTGTATCGTATTCCTCCACCCATCCATTCACCTCTTCCTGTTATTTTCCTTTCTAATCTTTTTAGAAAGACAGAAACACTGGAAAATATGCTTGCAACAATTTTGAAATATGCAATTAATCTGATTAATGAAATATCTTAGATTAATGGATTTTATTTTAGGTAGAAAGATAGAATTAACCTCCTAGTAATTTTTTCTTTTAATTAATCTGCTTGCTTGTTCCTTGCTTCTAAAACACCCTCTTTATCTGAATAATGCAATATGAATGCACATATCATTATTACAGGTAGATATGACAAGTAAAAAGCTTACATTTCTAAATTCACTCAGACACAAGGAAGTGTATACCATCCATATGCAACATGATCTTTATTTCTTGTTCTCCACATAACTGAATAGAAATATCTTACAAGAAGAAGGAATCTAGATGACTGGTAGACTAGCACAAACATTTTTAATCATTTTTATTAATCTTCTGTATGCATTATCTCCAAAGCCTTGAACTGCTCGATTTGAAAAGAAATTAGTAACTAAATTATTATTCTATTCTTATGTAAGATAGGATAAATGATGGATTTTGTCTAATGTTAACTTACTCCTTATACTAAATGGATAAGCATTGAGATGTTGATGTGGCCTCTGGATTGTTAGTGTGTGTTAGGATGTGGTTATTATTTACATGGTTTCATTTCCTAATTCACAAAGTTAGTATTTAGTTTCATAAATTTTCATGTTTTGCAAGTGCTCTACATATTTAATCTGTACGAATTCAGAAAAACCCTAGGTGGCAACAAAATCTACTTTTTTGAGTAGCTGTTTACTCCATCTAGTGACCGCTAAGTTTTTGCAGCTTCTATCTGCTCATATATGCTAGCCCCTCTCTCTGTTTCTCGTTTCCTCCCTCCATGTATGCATGTTGTGTGTGCATGTGCTTGTTTGTGTGCGAGCCCTTATAAAACATCTTATGAATACATACACATTATATGTATACAGTTATTTTTTAAATATTTTCCCAGTGCTAATTAATAAGCACATTAACATTTTAAGTGCTGTAGCTCAAAATACAACTACTGATTTGCACACTTGAAAAAATAGAAAATCACAATAACAATTTGCTGTCTTTTTAAGATAAACAGGAATTATTTACATGCAACCCCAGGGTTGCATGTTGAGTCTCTTACTCTATATACTTTATGTCCATGACTGCATTCCCATTCATACTAGTAATACTATTAGTAAATTTGCAGATGATACAACAGTGGTGGGACTCATCTCCGGGGACGGGGGGGCTCTGTCTATCGAGATGGAGTGGAGCAGTTGCTTTGGTGGTGTGGAGACAATAACTTGGTCCTTAACACCAAAAAGACCAAGGAGCTTATAGTGGACTATAGAAGGAATAGATCAGAAATCCAGCCTTTGCTTATCAATTGAGACCGAGTGGAGCAAGTGGGCAGTTTTAACTTTCTGGGTGTTATCATAAAAGAGGGCCTGACCTGGGGCACTCACATTGCAGCACTGGTCAAAAGGGCCCAGCAGAAATTATACTAGTATGTTTTCCCAAAAATAAGACAGGGTCTTATTTTCTTTTGACCCCCAAAATATGGCTTGGGCCTTATTATCAGAGGAGGGCTTATTATTTTGGGGTTGCTGGGCATCTGCTCTCTTGTGAGTAGGCTCCCAAAGAGCCGGGTACATCCTCAGGGGCAAACGGCTGTGTTGGGCTGTCACAGCAGTGCAACACAGCAGCCATGAGGTGACCACGGTCATGAACAGCCACCTGGCAAACCTCCTTTCCAGCCAGGCATAGCGCCATTCACTGACCTAGGAGTATCCTGAAGGCACCAAGCTGTGTGAGCATCTGTTCCTCGCCCCCTGCCTCCCATGGCTTGGCACCTTCGGAATACCCCTAGGTCAGTGAATGGTGCTCTGCACTGCTGGAGAGGGTAGTTACATGAGCGCCTGTTCCACTCCCCGCTTGTGCACCTCCCAGCCTCACCATGCCATGGCCCAGCTGTTCCTGCCGGGCCAGGCACCGCTGCCGCCCCTGCCGCATTCCAGCCTGGCTTTTTCTTGGGCTTCCAAACTCCAGAGATCGCCTGCCTAGTCTTCTGGCAGTAGTCGCTCTAGGAGTGCGCTCTATGGTTGATTGGCTGTCCCAGCAGAGTATTCTGGCAGCCAGCCCACAACCATAGAGCTCACTCCCAGAGCGGCCACTGCTAGAAGACTTGGCAGCCGATCTCTGGAATTTGGAAGCTGGGAAAGAAGCCATGCTGGAATGGTTGGTAGCGGCAGCCGCGGTGTCCTGGCCGTGAGAGCTGGCCAGGGTATGTTGAAGCTGGGAGGTGTGTGAGCAGAGGGTGGAACAGGTGCTCGCACAACCCTCCTCTCCAGCCATGCAGAGCGCCATTCACTGACCTAGGGATATTCCGAAGGTGCCATGCCATGGGAGCCAGGGGGTGGGATACAGGCGCTTACATGGCTTGGTGCCTTCGAGATATCCCTAGGTCAGTGAATGGCACTGTGCCTGGCTGGAAAGGGTGCGACAGCGCAACACAGCCGTTCACCCCTGAGGCTGTTCTCGGCTCTTCAAGAGCCTGCTCGCAAGAGAGCAACCTCCTGGCAACCCCCTTCTCCATCTGGGCACAGTGCCATTCATCAACCTAGCAGTATCCTGAAGGTGCCAAGCAACACGAGTGCCTTTGCTCCCCATTCCCATGGCTTGGTGCCTTTGGGATACCGCTAGGTCAGTGAGTGGCGGTCTGCCTGGCCGGGGGTGGTGGTGGGGGAAGAGCTTATATTTTTGCCCACCCCAAAAATATGGTATGGCTTTATTTTCAGGACGTCATGTTTTCGTCCTGGTCCATGGTACTGATGAAAAATTGCTGGTGACCTTTTACCCCTGCACCATAGAGAGTATTTTAACTTACTACACCTGTGCATGGTTTGCCAATTGCACAGTGGCAAATAGGACAGTGCTCCAGAGGGTTAATGTCATTGCCCAGAGGATCATTGGTTGTCCTCTCTCCTCTTTGGAAGAGCTTTATAGCTCCCACTGCCTTAAGAAAGTTCTAAACATTCTTAAAGATCCATCTCACCGTGGGCACCCCTTTTTTTGAACTATTACCATCTGGCAGACGATATGGGATACTAAAAAGAAGGACAAATAGGCTGAAAAACAGTTTCCCAGGGCAACTATAACTATATTGAATTATATGGTGTAGTGCAATATTAATGCAATATTAGGTTTTCAATTTCAATTATATAGCATGAGAAGGATGTATCTTTGTATTTTTATTTTTATAGTTACAATGTACACTGAAGATGGCATTTAATTTTGTTATATGATGTGCAATGACAATAAAATATCTCTGTCGACTGTCCAGTTGGCAAATCCAGAAAAAGAAACTCCTGGTACATTATTTTACCAAGAGTATAAACTTTACTGAATAAACCACATTGGCACAGAAGAAGCGAAACCAACTCTGAGCTTCCTGTGCAAAAACAAGCATAGTTAATCCCCCTTTCCCTACAGACCACCCACAGTCCATTTCGTCCACCAATAATTTCTATTCATATTATTATGAGAACCAGCAGGCCACGCTGGGACATCTGCTTGGGGTGTCCTTGAGGGGGGAGCAATGTCTCACAGGAACCTACAAAGATGAATGTCATTCCTCCCATCCTTCCATTCCATTCCACCCCTCCCTTTTCTTTGTTAAGTTGGAGTGAAGCGGAATATAGGTAAAAGTGTAGATGAGTCCTGACAATCACTCTTTTAAAAACAAACAATAAGGTAAATTCTTCATAATCCTTACCAGTAATTTTACAGCCATAGATTTCAAATCTCAGTGATATTCCAGTTTCCCAGGTTACAGGCTTGATTCTAACAAAACGTGTCAGAACTGGCTTGGGAAAAGATCTATAAGCAATCTCGGTTGGGTTGATGTTCCCCATGAATAGCTATAAAAGAGAAACCATTTAAAAGATTCCTTAAAATATTTCAACTGTGTTTGTTTACTCACATAAATATATGAATTATATTGTAAAAATGATTGATGTTAACAATGTTAGTAACAATTATAAATTCAAAAATGATCATATTCCTACAGAAGAAAAGAATAATACAGAGTAAACATAGGATACTGAATTCCTGCAGTTCCATATGGTAACTTATAACTGACAATTTTTACTTAGATAAAGTTTAACAATATAGAACTATAGAATAAAACATAGTGGGATTAAGATTACTGCTAAGGACAAAATTTGACTCATTGAAAGTGAGGATATATTGTTTTGACCAACTGAAAGTGAGGCTACCTTACTTTCTTATGAATAATTTGAATGCATAGTTTTCTTATGATACTTCCAATATTTAGTATAATCTAAGTATTCTATTTTTCTATGTTTCACTAAAAATTTTTAATACAATCAATAAAAGCATTTAAAGACTGATAACATCTATTCTGCTCTCTTAAGAAAGTTTATTATAATAGAATGATATTTAGATGCAAAAATCCAGAAGATTATCATATGGAAGCAAAGATATATTTTAATGTTTAGTGTTATCATTTTAGTATGATTTTTTTTTTTTGGTTTAGCTTTTGATTGGGAGTTGCCTGGAGTTGGTTAGAAGATGGATCGCTATATAAATGTTTTACATAAACAAACAAATTTAGAATTTTTTTTTTGTATTGTCTGGCTTTTTACAACCCAGACATGAATACACCTATAAGAAAGTCAAATTCTCCATTGACTAAGTTCAAGGAAGGTGACTAATTTCCTTTTTCATTAGACAATGCAAAGTCTCCATTTCCTGATATTAGGCATTTTTCCGTTGTTGGGTAGTAATTTCTTAAATCTTTCCCCAACTTTCCTGCTTTGTATTTTCTTAGAGCAGAATATAGTAAAGGAAGTTGACCATGTTATTTAAACCTGTGCATGTAAGTAGCTAAAATGCAATCAATTGTAATATTAATTTTAGCTGCTATTTATCCATTATAAATGGGTTTTAATTGTTCAATTGTTTCTACTTTCTTGGGACTGGACAAGCTAGAAATATCTACGTCTCCATTTTGGGACATTTAAAACATTATTGTCTCCCTTTCCCTTGTAATAGTCTTGCTAAAAATTGCTCTTTCTGTTTTTTTTTTTTTTTATGGGAAGGAAGTAGTAATGGAAGATCTGCAGGAATCTCTTGCAAACATTAACTCTATTTAGTACCAACCATCTGTTTAACTTATTAATATTAATTGCACAGGAAAGTTAGGCCAAGGCCTGTGGTAAAGTTTGGCTGTCTTTCAGACAAACAGGATGAAACAGCCAAGTGGTTATCTGTTATCCATGATAAAGGAAGTGCAGCAGAAGTACAAAGATTGGTTTGTGTAAGACTTTTAAGGTATTTCCAAAATAAATAAGGCATATCTGGGAAAATGTACGAAGCTTTGACTGACCAATTTTGCTAAATATTATGGAACCTATAGCAAATGGGAGGACAATATATCCATCCAATGTAACATTTCAATGCGGCATTTCCTTTTCTCCAATTTTTAAAAGATTACTTGTTGATAAAATAGAAGACAAGCAAGCACCAGCACACAACTTCAAATATAATTACATGATGCTAATTTGGTGAAAATGAGAATTTTGAGTTGGTACCATTCTGTAGACTTCTTCAATATTTTCATATTAAGGAGTCATAATTAACTGGGAAACACATGACTCTTTTATTTATGCTTCAGACATTTAGTATGAGATATATTATTATCTTGCATGGATTTTTTTTAACCATCTGCAGTCTTAACAAACATGGGAATCTCAATATCCTCCCCCCCCCCCAATTTAATAAAATTAGACATAATCCAGACAAGACCAAGGATGTTTAGCTTGGGAAAGCATTTAAATATCAACAATTACAATTAATGGGTTTAAAAGTGTTTCATTTTGGTGATTTAACCTCCTTGTTTTCCATGATGTAGCAATGAAGCATTTTATTATAGAATTACTCTGTCATTCTTGCGTCTATATGTTAATAATGAGTGAAGAAAAAAAGCATAAATGATTGGAGAAAAAACTGTAAGACTTATTTCAGTGTGTTAGAATTTGCTTTTGAGGCTATTTTATTGGCACATTGCTTTTGATTGATTAGTAAAATGACCTATAGGGATAAGTATAATTGATTCTCAAGTACTTAGAATTTTGTTTAACACACTAGTAACTGTGGGCAGCGTAGTGGCTCAGGGGCAGTGTGGTAGCTCCAGACCTGAGCGTCACATGATGGGATGACCTCCTGTTCTCGCCCCAGTTCCTGACCACTTAGCAGTTCAAAATGCAAGTAACTAAATAGATACCACTTTGGTGGAAAGGTAGCAGGAGTCTGTGACATCATGCTAACCACATGACCATAGAAATGCTTCTGGACAGCGCTAGCTTAATGGCCTTGAAACAATGATGAGCACCATGAGACCAGCGGAGTAAAATCTGCAGGGACGCCTTTTACTGATAACTGTAACTAAATATTGCATTTTATAAATCTCTAAATAGTCAAGATACAGATGAAAAATATTACCAAAGGTTTATTGTTTCCATCTTTAATGGATATCCAATCTTCTCCATTGGAACTTATATCCACTCGGTATGTTTTCAGGAAATACATTTTTTTAGTTTCTTTGGAGATGGCTCCTTGAGTCCCAATGGCAGATACAAAGCGGAGAACGCCTACGTCTACCTGTGGGAAAGAAAGAGGAAAAGTAGAGAGAGAAGGGAACAAATTACATGTAATCCATATTCTAATGTCTCATATGCTGAACAAGTAACACTTTCCTTTTTTAGGATGTGATAAGATAATCCTGTTATTGCTAGTAGTTCTCCCATTGATTAAACTATGACATCTGCTTCAGGATTTTGCTCTGATAATACTGTTGGGGCATAATGTAGTCTATCTACATTTTCCAACAATAAAAATATATCTCCTCAATATATAAATGCAATCAATCATTAACTCTGATGGGAAGAATGGTAGACAATGTGTAAATGGTCTGAACAGCCAGAAATGTTCTACATCCAGTAGCTTCCAATTCTATTATTCTGTTCTGTTTTTCCATTTGAGCAACACTTCAGCAGGCTGATAAGATATTTTGCTAAGATGAAATCAGAAATTTCCAATTTTGTATTCGTGAGAATTTAATTTGCTTACATAGATAACACTTTTTATTCACCTATATCTATATTCATCTATCTACATCTATCTATACCTACCGGTATCTATACCTATATCTATCTATATATTTCTGTGTGTGTGTGTGTGTGTGTGTGTGTGTGTGTGTGTGTGTGTGTGTGTGTATGTATATATATATATATATATATATATATATATATATATATATATATATGTGTGTGTGTGTGTGTGTGTGTGTATATATGTGTGTGTATATATATATATATATATATATATATATATTTGTGTGTGTGTGTGTGTTTGTGTATATATATGTGTATGTATGTGTATGTGTATATGTGTGTGTGTGTATGTGTATCTATATATCATTTATCTGTCTGTCTGCCTATCATCCATCCATCCATTAATCCATCCATCCATCTGTCCGTCCGTCCATCCATCCATCCATCCATCCATCCATCCATCCATCCATCCATCTATCTTTATCTATTGCATATTTCAGTATGTTATTGCAACTGGAAGATTTCAAAACATGTATATTTCACTAATTTACAGTCTGCATGGATTCTGTATTAAATAATCATTTAGGGAAAATAAACCAAATCAAAATAAAACACCCCCTCCCAAAATTGCAAACCCAAATCCTTTTACTAAACTGGTTAAAATGGCATAAGATTGCACTGGGAATACATACCTACCAATAACTGAATGTTAAAAGTAGAATGATAGTATAAAATAAAATATTTTCTTATCTTACAAATATGGCATCTATGGGCTTATATTTTGTTCATGGTGAAATTCTCTAGGAGATTATTCTCCTAACATTACCCAGACATTAGAAAGGTTCTTTGAAACTGCTTGTCTTAAATATCCACCACACGTCAACCTTTTTAATTATTTTGAGGTATGCCGGATGCAGATTGCATGTCTCTAGTGTCCGTCAAGCATCCTTTTTCCTGGAAGCATGTCATACATCCAAAAGCAAAGAGAGTGGGTGGATGGATGGGTTAAATCAACATAATCTCTTAGGGAAAATATGAAGGAAGTCCTGTTGAAGATAGACAAGCTGCTATTTAGATTTACCTAGATAATATACAATCACTAGGAAACTAACAATCTTGAGGCACAAAAGTTACAGTGCAAAGCTTTTGAGATCAGAGAGAGAAGCATTGTTCCCAATTCTGATTTTAGACAAGCTTTGCTTGCCTAAAGTTTTGGAAATGCTGAACAGTTTAAATATATGTTTGGAGAAAAAACAATAAAAAATGAAAAAGAGATCTATAGTTCTTTTCATCTGTTGTTTTAACTGTTATTTAATCGACATAGCTAGTTCTTGTTTACTGACTGTCTCATTTAGTGATTTTTCACAGTTAGGAATGTGGTGAAAAAATTACGATCAATCCTTGCATTTATGACCTTATGACCTAAAACAAAAAAACGAACAATAATAAGCAAGTTATGGCTTCACTTAATGACTGCTTCACTTAATGACCAAGTTGCTTGTCCCAGCTGGGGTTACTAAACAAGAATTAACTCTAATCAAAATCACACCCTTCTCTCGTCCACTCACCCTATATGATGGAAAAACACAGCATTCACACATTCTTTTTACAAGGCATAAATTTGGCAGATTATTTTCGGCATTCTACTGATAGAAAAGGGGTTATCACCTCTGTTTTTACAGGTATGTAATCAAAATCAGGATATTAAAATATTTTGAGCATGGGAAAAAAGAAAACTGCTACTCTGAAAGAAAAATGGTCTATGGTAGAAAGTTAGGAATATTGTCCAGATCAACTTGAACTGAAGTATCTCCCAGATATTGTGGTGTTGGTTTGGGTTTTTCAATCATGTCTAGTTAAATATGAAATTTAAAGCTGAAGGGCTGTTATAAAACAATTGGACTTAAAGAATGAAGAGACATGTCAAATGAACAATTAAAAAAACAACTCCTTCAAGTGTGAAATAGTGAGTCGCTCAAGATCATACTTTGAAGTAAGTTAAAATGTCTGTGTGGGATTTTCTTGTGGGTGTTTTTTTTTAAAAAACAACAACAACTCCTATTTTCTTTTTATCCTTTCTCTTAAATAACTAGTAAGAACTTTATTGTGAATGAAGTCAGGCAAATAGCCCATAATAAGAGTTTAACAAATTAAAACCCAGTTTCTTTGAAAGGAAGAGGAAAAGTCTGGAAATGGAGTCTAATTGTTCAATGATTTAATTGCATGAAAGTCAGTAATTAAATTATGCATTTGCTTTACTGGAGCAGCTGATTCTCAGTGCCACAATAACAATGGAACAACACAACAAAATGCCAACTTGGATAGTCCATGCCGAATCCATCTGTACTTCTCAACTGAGGAGAAAGAAAATAAAATATCAAAATAAAAAGAGGAAAGCAACATCTAAGTCAACAACACTGAAGAATATCTTGGGTAATGTAAAAGCTCTTAATGCTTAAAAAGCCAAAAAAGCAAAACAAATTTATTTAGTCTATCATTACAAATATTTACTACAGATAGTCCCTGACTTACAATCACAACTGAGTCCAAAATTTCTGTTGCTAAGAGAAACAGTTATGTGAATTTTGCTCCATTTTGTGACCTTTCTCCCCACATTTGTTAAGTGAATCACTGCAGTTGTTAGGTTAGTAACATGGCTGTTAAGTAAATTTGGCTTCTTCATTAACTTTGCTTGTCAGAAGGTCAGAAAAGGTAATCCCAAGACCCCTAGACACTGGAGCCATCATAAATATGATTAGATGCCAAGCATCTGAATTTTGATCACATGGCTAGGGAATAGCAATAGCGCTTAGATTTTTATATCATTTCACAGAATTGTATAGCCCTGTCTAAGCGGTTTACAGAGTCATCATATTGCCCACAACAATCTGGCTCCTCATTTTACCAACCTCAGAAGGCTGGAAAACTGAGTCAACCTTGAGCAGGTGAGATTTGAATTACTGGCAGCTGGCAGTCAGCAGAAGTAGCCTGCAGTACTGCATTCTAACCACTGTGCCACCACAGTCCTTATGCTGCATTGGTCATACGTATGAAAAATGGTCATAAGTAGCTTTTTTCAATGCCGTTGAAAATTTGAACAGTTATTAAATGATTGTAAATCAAGGATTATCTGTATATGGAATCAGCATGTTATTGCTACTTACATAAGATTTAACTAGACTGCAGTGAACGCTCTGGTTCTCTATTATCTATAGACTATTAAATCAGAAGAAGGCTTTTCTATATCTTTCATGGGGGCATTTAAAAATCTGATACCGTTTTTCAGGTTTTGGGAAATCTCCTCTAAACTATGGTAGCAAAATAATTGCTCGGCAGCTATTTTCTCCCCTTTCCCACCTACATTTCTTTTGATTTTCCTACTTTCTTTTCTAGGCCTTTTTATCGGGAAAAACATCTGTTTCACATTAAGATGAATAATATAGGAATGCAGCGATGAAAGGCTGTATATCTGATGCTAAACATCAAATAACCTGGTAGAAAAGCATGATTTAAACATGTGTGCAAGAGAAGACTGAGAGATTGATATTTGAAAGTTCTATAGTATCAGCCCAATTTAAAAACACCTTTATTCTTCATCCTAAAGATTAAGCGCTTTCTTTGTTCAATATTTTCTTCTTTGAATTCTACAGCAAGCAAACAGAATCTGATGACGTTTTCTTTTCTATTATGGCCAGATTGTATACACAGAATTAAGATGGCCTGATTATTTTGTTAGCAAGAGAAAACTGAATGTTTACTTCTATTAAAAACCATTAGCCCAATGGATTGTAGTGGGCCAATGTGCTGTGAGGTAAGGATTTCATACCATTTTTAAAGACCAAAATATTTGGGGTATTAACATTGGTATAAAATACTTCTTGTAAAATACTTCTTTGCAGAACTAACCATACTTTTTGGCTTGATTCAGTTATGAGGAATTTGCCTAATAGCATATAGTTTACTGGACTGAGAATACTGTCTTTATATATACAGCTCACCTCATATTTAAAAAGTTGTCATTCTTTAGAAAAATGAAGACTTGAAATATTGAATATATTTTGTCCAATTGAATTCACTAATATTCCATTTAATTCTTTCCCAATTTGCATTTGTTTAAATGTATGTATACAATTTATAATCAAATGAATATGTACTACATCCTAAGTAAAATGATTACTACCATTCATTAAAAATAGTAAAGGAACTAGCAGAATAAACATCTTAAATATTGATAATATACAGAATAAGGTTAAAAAAAAGGTAAATGGAAAATCAAAACAACATATTTCTTTTAATTGGACTCCAACTAGAACAAGTGGCACTAATGTCTTTTTCTATTTTTCTCTTGCTAATTTGTACATATATTTTTACAGCTCAAGTTTTAATCTGTGCTGTAGGCAGAACAACATAGAAAGGTCTGCTTATATTGTGATGCAAGAAGGCAAATAAAGCCACCACCATTAGAAGACTATCTTATAAATACTAAATAAACTTCAGGGATTTTTTTTTATGTGATAGGAATTTTTTTTTAAAAAAAATCAAGGCAATGAATAATCAACCATAGAGGTAGTCAGTGGGCTCTATTGAACTTGGTGGACAACTAAATTGTTCAAGTATGAAGTTTCTTCTTCATTCAGAGTCCATTTAGCAAGAGCAAAGTAGTGTTATTTAGCTACTGTGCAGTAAATCATGCAGCCAAATGGGTGGTTAAACAGTCTGTGAGCACAACACACAGTGTGAAATGAATCTTCCTGCTTCCTACAATCATGCAAGCACAACTGCACCATAAATGCAAAGGACTCATTTTGAAAATGAAAATCTGTCATGCATAATAAAACATAGCTGAGACTGCTGTGGCAAGGGAGCAACTGTTGATGCCAGGCTTTTAACACTTTTGCTGTAGCTTTATTTGTACTGCTGCCTGAAAAAATAAAAGATGAAGAGCTGGAGTTTGATTAACAGGAAGCATTTTATTTGTGAGCATGTCTTGCAGCTTGGAAAACTGCATAATCTGTCACTTGACCCCAGACGCTGAAAAGTCAATATTTTAAGAGAATTGTGTCATTTCCTTATAAAGCAAGACCTGTTCTGTATTAAAACATCCCTGACTGTTCCAATCCTCATAGAGTATTTATTTCTACAATATTCTACAATAAACTGGCATAGTATCCGTCTGATTTAGCAGTTGGATGCAATAGTCACATGATGTTAATATGTCCTGGTTCCCTGCAGGGCCACTGCCAGAATCATATACATACCTCTGTCTGGTTTCATGCATTGCGCTAAGCCATAATTTGTTTACATTGTAATTTTCTGAACAACAATGGCCTAATTTGGAAATAAAACAAAACCACAAAGCATGGTTTGTAAACCATAATGGCTAAATTCACATATTATGCCAAGACACAACTAAACAAAACACATCATGGACTACTGTAAGTGCAGTCTATTTCCAGCTGAGCCAATGTAGATAGAAGATATACAGATCTATCTGTATAAAGATAGATCTGCTAAGTGCTAGAAGTATAATCCATCATCTGGTTCACACTACCATATGTGGTGGACATGACCAAGAGATATCTCTTAACATTTCATATTTGAGGACCTAGTTGCAACAAAATAATAGATGTTTTATTATTCACAGCATCTCAGAAATGAATTGAGAAAATTATGCATTTGCTATAACCCTGTTTTTTTTATAAATTCCTCTAAATTAAGCCTAATAATTTAAATTCTTTGGACTGTTCTGCAACAATTTCTTATTCCCTTATTTAAAAGCCAGGAGGACATTTGTTCTTTTAGATAAATAAACTTGGAAACCTACAGTAGATGTCTCACAATAGATTAGAATATGTATTACCAGAGTGGTGTGAATTTATAGACTCTACATAGCTCTTAATATTTATAGCATGCCATTTATGTAGAAAAAACAAGACACTTCTACTTTCCGTTAAAAGTTTCATCTTCCAGAGAACCTGGAATATAACCTAGTTATATATATGTATATCTTTTCATAGATTTTCACGGGTACAGGTATGCAGGTCTTGGCATATTCAGGTCTTTTCCCTTGTAAGATTGAGAGTATCTTGGCGACGTTTCGACGAGGTCCCACTGCCCATCTTCTGGTGTGAGGAAAGTGTGATCGGATCTGCTGTCTTTCTATAAATATTGGTGGGGGTGTGTGGAGTGCTGGCTTTGTTGCTGTAAGCAGGTTGGTTGGCTGTGTTGTTACATCTTGATTAGTTGATGGAGTTGATGTATGCAGATTAGTCGGCTGTTTTGTAACATCTTGTGTGGCTGAGGTACTAGCTGTGTGCCCTTTAGTCTTTTGTGTTGTAACAACCTGGGTAATGGGCTGTGTGATGACATCCTGAGCTCTAGTGTAGTGATATCCTGAGCCCTGTGCTGCAACATCCTGGGAGGTTGGCTGCATTGTAACATCCTGAGAATTTGCGTTGTAACCTCCTAAGTTCTGTGATGTAATGTCCTGAGCAGATGGCTGTGATGTAACATCCCAGGCTTTGGTTTGACTTCAAGTTTGCGGTCTGGCCATGTGTTCATAGCATGTGCCAGTTTGTTTTGTGTGGGGGTTAGAGGGGGGTGCAGCAGTTGGTGATGCCGCCGTGGTTTGGCTTCTGGATGGTGGTTGCATTTGGTCTATGCAATGGGTTTGGGTTTGAGTCTGGTGAGGGCGATTGGTGGTGGTGTCCTGTATTGTTCCGGTCCGGTTTTGGTTTTCGTGCCTGGGACTCGTTTGTTGACTAGGGCTAGTTTCCAGATGTCTGGTAGGCAGGAGGTATCGTCATATTTATTCATGTTGTGGGGTGTTTCTCTATTTTGATGGCTTCCATAATTATTCTCTTGTTGAAGTGTTCAGTTTTGGAGATTAACCTGGTTCCTTCAAAATTAATGTTATGTCCTGTAGCTTTAAGGTGCTGGAAAAGGGAGGAAGTTTTTTTCTTTTTTTCTGACTGCGTTCTTGTGTTCTGCGATGCATGCATTTATTTTCCTATTAATTTGTCCAATGTATGTGGCTGGGCAGATTTTGATGGTATTTCATAGACTCCTTGGTTTTCTAGATGGATCTTGTCTTTGGGGTTTTCTTAAGATGTTGGCTATTTTTTGGTCAGTGCCAAAGGCTGTCTTGATATTGTGTTTGTAGAGAATTTTGCTGATTTTATCTGTGGTGGCTTTGATGTAAGGGAGGAGGGTGATGCCGTTGTCCTGTTCTGTGTTTCGATTCTTGGGGGGTGTGTGTCTCCTTTTGGATTAGGTTGGTAATTGTGTTTCTTTGGAATCCGTTGGAACTTAATACGTTTGTGAGAGTGTGTAATTCAGTTTTCAGGTGGTCTTTGTCGGCTAGGTATTTGGTTCTGGAGATGAGGGTCTTGGCTATTGAATTGATCTGTGCAGTGTGGTGATGGGATTGTGCATTTAAGTAGCGGTTGGGTTTTTTTCCCCCAGTAGATGGTGTGTCCTAGGGAGCCATTGCGTTTTTTGTAGATTAGGATGTCCAGAAAGGGAAGTTGGCTGTTAGCTTCTATTTCCATAGTAAATTGTATTTTGGGTTGTAGGCTGTTGTATTCGGATTTATTTAAGGTGCTGGTTTCAAAATGTTCCAGGTATAGGTTGCGATGATGGATGAGAGGGGTGATCCTATAGGTGCTCCTTCTATCTGTTTGTATCCTTGTCCATTATAGATGAAATATGTGTTGGTTAGGCAGTGGTTGAATATATATATATATATATATATATATATATATATATATATATATATATATAGATAGATAGATAGATAGATAGATAGATAGATAGATAGATAGATAGATAGAGATAGATAGATAGATAGATAGATAGATAGATAGATATAGATATATAGATATAGATATAGAGATAGAGATAGAGATAGAGATAGAGATATAGATAGATAGATAGATAGATAGATATAGATATATAGATATATAGATATATAGATATATAGATATATAGATATATAGATATATAGATATATAGATATATAGATATATAGATATATAGATATATAGATATATAGATATATAGATATATAGATATATAGATATAGATAGATAGATAGATAGATAGATAAAGATAGATAGATAGATAGATAGATAGATAGATAGATAGATAGATAGATAGATAGATAGATAGATAATTTCTCCTTCCAGAGTTTACTACCCTCCCCAGGTTCTCTGGAAGATGAAACTTTTAAGGAAAGTAGAAGTGTCTTGTTTTTTCTACATAAATGGCATGCTATAAATATTAAGAGCTATGTAGAGTCTATAAATTCACACACCATTCTGGTAATACATATTCTAATCTATTGTGGGACATCTACTGTAGGTTTCCAAGTTTATTTACATATAAATTTACATATTTACATTATATATATATTTTATTTGTGCTGATAAATAAATCCCAGTAAGGGTATGGCTAGCTGATGAGAGCTAAATAGCTTGAAATAGATCTATACTAATCTCCCTTTATTTATTTATCAGCACAAATAAAAAAAACAAATGTAACAAAGGCAACAGTAAAAATATTGGGTTTCTGTCTGGATGGTCTCTTGTGACGAGCCGATAGACAGAGAAAGGAAGCAGTAGGTTTCCTCCAATATTTGGGCATACCAGGGGTTGTGACACTAAATACATACATACATACATACATACGTACGTACATACGTACGTACATATGTACATATGTGTGTGCGCGCACACATACACACACACACAAACACACACACACACACACACATGTATATATAAAACATTCCCCAAAGTCAGAAAGGGAACAAAAACATTTTTTCCCCCAGCGTCAGATGAGCCAAGTGAGAGCAAGCTGGAAGTGTGATGAGTTTTAAGAAACAGATTTTAAGCAACAGACACGAGTAAGTCGTGCTACTCAGTGACAGGAGTGGAAAATTACAGGTAGTGCACAATTTCTGAGCACAACTGAGTCCAAAATTTCCATGGTTAAGCAAAGCAAGTGAATTTAGCCCCATTTTTAATCTTTCTTGCCACAGTTGTTAAGTGAATCACTACAATTGTTGAATTAATCATGCAGTTATTAAGTAAATCTGGCTTCCCCTATTGAATTTGCTTGTTGGAAGGTGGTTGGGAAGATTACAGACACAATCACATGAACCTGGGACACTGAAACTGTCATAAATACTTGCCGGTTGCCAAGTACCCAATTTATGATCACAGGATCATGGGTATGTTGCAGCTGTCATAAGTGTGAAAACCAGTGATGAGTTATTTTTTGTCAGTGCTGTTGTAACTTTGAATGGTCACTAAATCAATGGTTGTAATATGAGGACTACTTATAATAGCAGACTTTCTTTACTGGTTTCCTTAGCACTTTACCAGTAATTGGGAAAATATCCTTTAAATTCCTCTTGGGGACAACCATTTATAGTTAAGGTTACCTGAGTCCCTGTTCTCAATATTTTTGACGTCCTTATTCCAAAAGGGATATGGTCACAACAACATTTTTTTCAATTGGGAATTTAAAAAAAGAGAGAATAATGAAAAATAACATAAAATTATTATTTTCCTTCCAACTGGGAAAGTTCTGAATGCTGAAAAAAAAAACCTGGCTTGCAGGTAGGTTACATGTGTACTTTTCTCATCACTACTTGACAACGAAGCATGGGCTGTCATTCAGTTATTAATATAGTCCTTGTTTTGTGACCACCATTGACCCTGGCAACCATTAAATGAAATGGTTGCTAAATGAAACCATGGTTATAATCTTACTTCTTCTAACCATATTTATTTACTATAGTTATAACCACATAACTATGGTTATAATCTTACTTTGCTGTAAAGCAAAGCTTCTTTTTGCTTTATAGCTTCGTTTCTTTTACAGATCTGCATAGGTTGTAAATGTGAGGATTGGTGATAAATTACTTTTTCATAACTGATATAACTGCAAATGATGATCAAACAGGGCAGTTCAGAGGTGGGCTGTTGGGGGTTTGCAGGGAGAACCTCTGGTTAAGATTCTGTACAGTTCAGAGAACCCCCAAATCCTACTCCTGGCTGGTCCTGCCTATCCCACCCCACCCCTCCGAGGAGTCCCCACGTGGCCTGTTTTGGGTGCAGGGCGTGCATGGAGGCTCAGGGAGGGCAAAAAACTGGCCTACCGGAAGTTTGGGAAGGCCAGAAGCAAGCCCATTTCCGGCCTCCAGAGGGCCTCTGGAGCCTGGGGAGGCTGTTTTTGCCCTCCCGGAGGCTTGAGGAAAGCCTCCAGAGCCCGGGGAGGGCAAAAACGCCTCTACCACCATGTTGCAGGAGGCTGACTAGGTCATGCCCACCCAGCAGAAATTTTTGAAGCCGCTCCTGGGGCAGTTGCTAAACAAGTACAAACTGTGAGAGAAAATGGGTGATCCTAAATCAATGATGGAGCTTCCATGGCTGAAAGGACTTTAGTCTGCACTGTATGAGCCTGTTGATCCAGGAATTGCAATATGTATTGTTTTTCTATCTTACATACTTTCTATAGGGAAGTTATTTGCACACTAAATCTTTACTTGTAGAAGTAAATGTCCTTCAAGTCTCCTTCATTGAATCGACTGAAGTCTAAAGGATTATGAAATACTGTTTACGGCAGAAAAAACTAAGCTACAGAAATGATAGATTATGTCCTCTGTAGAAGGTATGCTAATTTTCAATTAAAATGGGTGAGTATTTTTAAATGTTGCCATTATGGAATGAAGGCAGGTCTTTGCCATTTGTCAATGCCATGCTTATAAGTCCTGTCACCCCCTCCCCAAATTAGGATGGGGGGGAAGAGAACCTATCTTTTTGACAGGGAAAAGACAGTGCTTGTCTAGGCTGTGTCACATCTGGATGTATGGCACATTCTCCTTGTCTTATGTTAATTTTTTCTTGCATAAATCAGAAGCAACTAATTAAAAAGAGAAATATTTAATTCTGACATGTTCTTTGAACTGGCATTCCATCTGGTTCTGTTTTTGAATAATAAAATCTGCTGTAGCTATAAAATTTGGCAATCAACATTCGGATACAGAGAGACAAACAGGATTCAGTTTAGCAGGTTCATACACTACACATTTTGGCTTGAGATACTTCCAAATTTCAGCATAAAAATTGTTCCAGCATGGAAAGTATAAAAATTAAATGTGAAAGAAGAGAATAAGAGAAAAATGCTATTCCTATCTTGGGAGGTAAAAATGTCACTGATATACATTAGCTCTGATTCCTTTTTTTACACGTAGGCCATGAAAAATAAAATTGGTTCAGAAATATGCAGTACATAATATATACCCTGGAACCTACATAAGCCTACATTTATGGTAATGGTTTGCTTGGCCTTGCAACCAAATTGGAAATGCCCTTCAGGTATTCCATTAAATTATACCTTTATGGACTTCATTAAAATCAACATGTATTTTCAAAAGAGCCATAAAAGATATCCTTTTGTGGTTCACCTCTTGTTTGGTAACATCTTAAAATCTGGAGATGAAAGCATAATCAACACATTTCTATGACAACATGGAACATTGTAATCCAAAGTAATCAGCTTTTTATGCAATTGAAAAGTTATTCGTTGTTAGGAACAGAAGCTGATTAACTCCTGGCACCTTCGAAAAAGATTGCTTTCTATCTGCAAGGAGCATGGCTGATTGTACAATATTCCTGCTCCAAAGCCAAAAGCTTTGCTTTGGCAATGAGGTAGCTTACAAATGTGCACCTAAGATATTTCACAATCACTGGGTCAACAGAGAAAGAAATATGAATGAACTCCCCTGCCTCTTCCAAGGTTCTTAGAAATCCTTTGCAAGCCATAGCTTATTCAGAAACTAACTCCTTTTAATTAACATTTTGAATATATTTTGTGATTTAGATTTGATTTTAAACCACCGCTTAATCCTGTAGTTTCAAATGCAGAGGAATGTTTAGCACAGCCTGGATAAAAACCTTTCTGGAACAGAGTCCAGAGACTATAGAACCGTGAAAGCCTCTTAATGAATTGCGCTCTTGAAATTGGAGCTTTCAAAAATCCTCAAAAGTAAGAAACAAATGTCCCAAACTTTTTGGATTTCTTCCATATCTTCCCCTACTTTTACAGCCCTTCTGCCAGTCATTCTTGTAGAAGACAAGTATTGCTTGTGATTACAAGAAGTTCTGATTGCTGGCAAGAAATACTTTTTTTAAAAAATTATCCTAATAATTTTAGTTTTGTATTCTCTATATTAAACAATTGATGCGTTTTAATATGCAGCCAGGCAAAGCCAAACAGACTTGAGCTCAGTATAATTACAGCAAACCCTTTTCAAGAAACTTGGGTGAATGAATGAACAAGAGAAAATAACTGGTCCCTTGTGGCATGTTGGGCTTTGTATTAGGCTTCCTACTTGGGTTTGATTAGATTGTTCCCAAAGTCCTTTTTCCAAAAGACAACTGGACTTTTTCTTCTTCTTCCTTTGAAGATGTTTTCACTTCGCATCCAAGAAGTTTTTCCAGGAGCCATAGTGGTGCAGTGGTTAGAATAGAGTATTGCATGCAAACTCTGTCCACAGTTGGGAGTTTGATCCTGACTGACTCAAGATTGACTCAGCCTTCTGAGGTCGGTAAAATGAGGACCCAGATCGTTGGGGGCCATATGCTGACATTTGTAAACTGCTCACAGAGAACTGTAAAACACTATGGAGGAGTATATAATTCTGTGCTATAAGTCTACATGGTATTTTTAAAGAAAGTCAAGTTGCTTTTAAGAAAAAACAGCACCTTTGGGAGGACCATGACTTGGATGATTGAGAATCTCTATAGACTTGCTGAGATATTCGTTCGTTCTGCTGGTAGGGAATCCTGTTCTGAAATCATGTCTTCATGACATCTCTACCTCTCATGAAATTGCTTGCTTGGACATGTTAAGAGCAGAGAGAACAGGCATTTTTAATTCATCTAGCTCATTCCTACTTTATCCAGGAAAGCCAGATGTTCATGTATCCATTTTCCTCCTTCACTAAATTTTCAGTATGGATATTCTTGGACTAGAATACCCTATCAAAATTAAAGGTGCTAAAACAAAGTGTTGCTATACAGTCTATCTAGGTGAGCGTTTTCCTGGAAAACATATGGGCGCTTTTAGGGAAGTAAAGCTGTGATGAATAAATAAATGACTTTATTTTTCACACAGTTTTGCCACTGAAAATAGTTCCAATATTTTGGAACTAAAGGCTGGGTAGTAAGTTCTTTGGCAGGAGGAAATGTTTTGAAACTTTCTTACCATTAAAAAGAAGTATGGCATTTAAAATTGCTTGTTAACTCCAGAAATTCCATTCACATACTTATATTTGGATTATTTTATTTATATACTATATTTCTTCCAAATATCAAGTAATTCTTAAGAGAATTTCCCTTCACTTTATTCTCTCAACAATCTTGTGAGATAAATTGAATACGATAGTGACCGATTTAAAATTATCTCATAAATCGCTATGAGTAATCTTGAATGTCCTAATCCAATACTTCAATTACTCTTCATGGTTGACCAAGGAATATATGTTCAATGTTCTTTGAAGAGTTAATATGATCTCAGTAAAATTTTACAAGGATCTCTATCTGAAATCCAGCTGCATTTTTGCATCAGGAAGCAAGTTATGAACATACAACAGAAGTAATAAAGTTGATCTAATGAGTTCAGCACAGGAGGCCATGCAAAAGAGAAACAACAAGCTACATAGGTACCAGCTGCTTGTCAGATGTTCAATTTAAACATCCCATCTGAGTCTGGTTCCTTTTGTAAAAGACAACAGAGATGGATTTCGTTTAATCAGTGTGGGATATTTCTTTTTTCTTTCTTTCTTAAAAAACAAAGCTGCAAGGAACTTTTGTTTGTCGGGCAGATGTAAAATCTAAAACGAAGAATTCCTTTTCAGGAATGTTTTAAACTGGAAGAAAACCAAACCGTTTCAGGTTCATCTAAGATGGAATTGGTTCTCTTTCTCTCCTGACTCCTCTGATGAAAGGAAGTGAGAAGAACAACAAAAGCAAGAAAAAGCTTGCAAGGACAGCGGAATGCACTGATTCTGGAGGGGCAAGTAGTTAACTCACTCAAGCAAAGATCCTTTTGACCTCCTATCCCCCAACCCTACGAGGGAGTTGTAAAAAGGGCAAAGTTCAGTGGAGGAATAAAAGAAAGCTGGAAAACACATGGATGGTAGCATAGAATGACTAGGCAACAAGAGACTTAATGGGACCTGATAGAGACAAAATGACTCACGTGGCCTCTGGACCTTTCTATCCTATATCATCATACAGCCTGCAAACTACTCTAGGCAAAATATATAAGAGAGCTTCAATTTTGCAAAGTAGAAGATTCTCTCCTCTATCAATTTTGAATCCTGCTGTCTCTCTGACCTACTTCGGCTCCAGTTCATTCATTATTATTTTATGGCTTGCCTAATATAGATTGTGATCCTCTCTGTTCGAAAAATAATTTTTATTACTAGAAAATTCATCACCAACAGTTTATTCTGTCAGGTTTACTTATCACTTAGGGCTTATCACTAGCCCATCATTTAGGGCTACAGCTTTTTGTTTCTAGTCAGGCTTCAAGAACAGCATGACAAATTTCCTCATTATTCTACCTGCATACCGGGAAATGCAGTACCTATTCAATTTCTTCATTTTTTCATTCATTCAAATAAGGAAAGCCAACATGTTTTTTTAAATCCTGTGGCTCTCCACAGTTTTGTAGGGTTAGTTAGCTGCATTCCAACTTATTTTAGCCAGCTCTGCCAAATTCACAGGAGCCACATAGTTTGGTGATAGCTAGGAATAGATTTGCTGCTTATGGCTTGTGTACTGAAAAGAAAATTATTCATGGATTTGGATTTGTCAAATTCATGATAATACATCTTTTAATGGATAGATTCACTTATCACTTTATCAATTCATGACATGGCTGTTTAAGTATTAGAAGAACAGAAGTCTCACTTTATGTTTTATTTGAATGAAATACAGGATTCTATGCGCTACAATATAATTAAACCTATATTTTATCTTGTGATAATATGTAGCACCAACACTGCTTGCATACAAATTCTGACCATAAAACATAGACAAAAGAGATTCTCTTTGACTTATCAATATGAAAGTTGTGTTTGCATGCTTATTTATACAGAAAAAAGTTCCCTTGAGCTTAATTTGAGTTTTTATTTGGACTCCAAACAGAAAAAACTTCTTAGAAAGATATTGAAATGAGTACTGCAGCAGCCATGGGACATTTATGTCGCTCTTTAACAAAGCTTCAACATTTCCTGGCTCCACCCAGGTCCCATGGAAGCCCTGGAAGAGATACAGGTATTAATCATCCAAGGGGAGGTGTGATGAACTCCCTGTCCATTGAAGTACCGTATTTTCACCCATATTTTACACGATCTTGGAAACCTGCGGGTTATTTGTGTGGGCGGGTTATTTGCGTGGGTGGGTTATATGGGTGAAAATACGGTAAGTAATTGCATTCAAATACAGATAGCATTCAATTTCTAACATTTGTTTAGTCAGTTACCATGGTGTTGAAAGAAATGACTTATAACGACTCCTGGGATTTATTATTGTTACAGTGTCCCAAAATTCACATGATCAAAATTGGGCCCTTGGCAAGTGGTTTGGGTTTATAATATTGCATCAATTCAGTATTACGTGATTTCCATTTGCAATCTTCCCAGCCAGTTTCCAACAAACCAAATCAATGCAAGAATCCAGATTCATTTAATGAACACATGCTTCATTTAACAATCATGTTGAATAGCTTAACCACCATAGCAATAGTTTGGAACATTGAGTGTAATTCACTTAACAACTTCCCTGCTTAACGCTCCCATTAGAGTTGTAAGGACTACCTATAAAGGCATATCCCTAGGCATAATGTGACATCTTTATTTTAGGGTTAGCACGGTTGATAAACTTAAGACACTGAATTTCGTATACTGATATCTAAGGCTTAACAAGTTTTGTGATAGCAATAGCAATAGCACTTGAACTTATATACCGCTTCACAGTACTTTACAGCCTCTCTAAGCAGTTTACTGAATCAGCATCTTGCCCCCACAATCTGGGTTCTCATTTTACTGACTTCAGAAAGATGGAAGGCTGAGTCAACCTTGATCTATCTCTCTATTGAGTCAATAAATCATGGTTCATCAAATTGGAATAAAGACATGGAAAATATATGGTCCAAGAGGTCTTTTACCCAAAGTTTTGCTTCAGCATCTAAAGTCTTCTAAATGTACTTTGGATTTTTTTAAAAATATCACAGAGTAGGAAATTGATTAAATGTATGACTAAAAAGTGGTCATATCAATAAGTAGTATGTGTGAAGCCAGCTTTTATAAATAATCAGATATATAAAACTTTTGCCTACCATTAAAGAAACTTTTCTGCTATATGAAACAAAGACAACATGAATAGATAAAAGGAAATAAAGGAAATAAATCACTGCCCTTTGTAAAATTCTATGGAGATTCCAAGTCATGGTTATTCCAAAGGTGCTTTTCCAAAAAGCAACTGGACTTTCTTGGTTTTTTTCCTTTGAAAATTTTTCACTTGTCATACAAGAAGCATCTTCAGTTCTAATCAAATTGTGAGGAATGGAAGAATTTATATTCTTGGGAATAAAAATCTTTCCAAGCAAGAAAAACAAGAGAAAGTGCAGTTGCATTTTGGAAAAGTACCTTTGGGATAACCATTGTAATTTTTTTTTTAATCTACTAAGAGCACATGAACAGCTAGGTTGATCCTCTAAGTTGACCAGAATTTCCCATGGTTTTTTTTTTTGAAAATCAGCTGTAAAATGTTACCTATTTGCCTAGTGAAGCCTGGTGAAGTTAAGTAGTAACACCATTGTTTGCTATCAATTTAATGTCCTTTAATTCAATGCTAATATTTGGACGATGTGCTCTTATATTTAGGTGTATGTATCTATCTCTGTTTATAACACTGCTTCAAGACATTAATGAGACTTTATGAGCAGTATGCTTTCTGGTTTATGTAGAAACCTAAAGAAGTTGATTGTTACAACAAATAGCAGAGTGCATTTTGCTCATGTGAGCTCCAAAGTGCTTCTGAATTGATTTTTTGATATACTATTGCAGATGCTCCCAAGTGGATTTCACTTCCTTTTCCATTCAATTTATGAAACAACACCCTATTCTTTTAATATTTATCATTTTGCAATTGATGGGAAAATGAACATTGATATGCACTGAGGTGGGAAGGATTTTTCTAGCAAGATTTCCAAGAAAAATCCATTTAGAAAATGATTTCCTAAAAATAATTGCAGTTTGTCATATGGCATCCTACCTTAATATCTGTACAAATGTTTGTTTCCATAGCACGCAGAAACAAACACACACACACACACACACACACACACACAGACACTTTCATATATAAGTTGGCTGGTGAATGACATACAATTTTTTACAGCAAGTTTATATTTCTTTTCTGGCAGTTGTTTAGATTGGCGTTTATAGGAGAGCTTATCTAAACATCTTGTACATGTGCCTGAGGGACAGGCAATGAAAATTTTGAGTGAATGTTTGTTTTTTCTTTCTCTTTCTCTCTCTCTTTTTGATTTTAGGAACATATATCCAGTACTATTTTACAACAACCACTGGTAATAAGGTGCAGCTAAGGTAAAGCCATTTTCTAGGATTTCTTTCCTCTGAAATATTGCTTTGAGTACAAAAATTCACAATCAATTTATTTAATCTCCCTACATATCCACATTTGATAAACCAAGTGTTCTATTCAGTTTATGTCATTTCATTTTTTTATTATCACACCTGGAAATGATAACAACAGGCAGTTTGCTTTACTATGAGGAGAGCACAATAGGGGCAAAGCCTTTGTTTCTGCAGAGCAATTCCACCCATCCCTGAACAACAAAATTGGTCCAATAATACTTTTCCAGGGCTTTTTAGGTAAGGGCAAATGAAAGTATCCTCTACTACATCCAGATCATCCATCCATTCAGCTCAGTGCTAAGGATTCCAAATGTAGAATCTATCTGTCAGGTCCTCTATGAAATGGGGGTTCCATGAAAAATCAGGGGGCAACATTCATTCAAATGCACTGACATTCACACTAAGTTTTGTAAGTTCATCAGAAGAGAAAGGGCTCATCAATTTGCACTCAGAAGCTTTCCCCCAAGACATTTGTGGCCATAAGTCATTGCTTTGCCTCTTGATTGTAGGTCTTGAATATTTTTTAATATACTAGCAAGCAATATAATTCAGCCAACTCATTTGAAACGTGCCAAGCTTTGCAACCCATCTGATTTTATTTTTAAGACTTCTTTTAATGGAAAATAAAAAATGCTAGCCTCTAATTTTGTAATCCCTGTAAAATAATAACGGCAGGTGGCTGCAAGCCAGCACTTTGCTTGAAAGAGTTCCCATGTGTTTGGAGGGTGGGAGGAGCAAAGATAAAGTGGTAAGGAGCAATGTAACCAGTTAGCTTTTTCCATAATTACAGCAATAGTTGCAAATTACCCAGAGTTTCTGAAAATCAGGCGGCATATAAATTTTATATATTGTTATTGTGAATGAATGTTTTGCATTTGTTGCTACGTATTTGTGACTGGGCAAAACTCCTTGCCAGCAGTTGGCAGCTTATGTGATTTCTTCAAAAGTCAAAATGTGCCTTTTGTTTTCAAAGGGCTGCCCATCTTAGTCTACTCTGACTTGTAGCAGTTAACTACCAACTTTTATATCACTTGTTCCTTTAGCCTTTCACCAAAAATTTGCCTATCATAAATTCTGCTTGCAAAGTATGTCCTTTGAATACTTCTCCAAACAATAGAATATATATTCGGGAATACACATGTCCTGCTCATTTTACAAGATTGTGTGCCAAAATTACTGAATGCATTGTTTTTAAAGCAAATAATTTGTTTATGTGTTGACTTTTGTCCAAAAACCTTTATATTCCTGTTTCCTGTTCCTAAATTTGCATTAAATTATAACTATACAGCTGAAGTCTATGAAGATGATTGGCTGAGTTTATATATTGTACTAAACTATGGTTTTGTTTAACTATATTTATGGAATAAAATGCAATTGGATGGATTTGGAATACACTTTGGTTTACAAATTAGAGTGGCTGATTTCACATGACGAATTAAGCAACATTAGAACCTCATGTGATATGCTGAGTCATCAATAGACATGGAATGAATCCTTCTGAAAAAAAAGACCTCTGAAGTGATTTGAGTGACTCAGTTGTAATTGTCTTTGTCTGAGAGGGTTTTCTAAATGTTTATTCAAACTTGTTTAAGTTTAGTGAAAGAATGGATATTACTATGCTCATGGAAATGGCTCTATCACCTATAGCAGAAAGGCAGAGTATATTTATTTATTATTTTACTATTATCCAAGGTACAATAACTGTGGTGCTTCTTATGCAATGGCTGTGTTGATTGTTGTTGATGGAAGTGACCATTGTAGCGATAGATAAATGTTTTTAGCTTATTTTTCGTATATAGAAATTGTTCTGTTGTTTTATATCGTTGGTCATATAGCTAATATGATTACATAAATTAAATAAATAGAGGTAATTGTTGACTTAGAACCACAACTGAAAATTTATATTGTTAAGGGAGACATTTGTACATGAATTTTGTCACAGTTGTTAAGTGAATCACTGCAGTTGTAAAGTTAATAACACAGTTGTTAAGTGAATCTGGCTTCCCCATTGATTTTGCTTGTCAGAAGGCTGTAGAAGGTGATCACATGACCATGGGACACATTTATGGCCAACTGTCATAAATATGAGTCAGTTGCCAAGCACCTAAATTTTGATCATGTGTCCATGGGGACGCTGGAAAGATTTTAAGTGCAAAAACAGTCATAAGTCACATTTTCTATTGCTGCTGTAACTTTGAATGGTCACTAAATGAATGATTATAAGTTGAGGACTATCTGTAAATAGCTCTGGAGTACTTCTCTCACAATAGACTCTTTTCTGTAGCTGGAAAAGCTTAAGGGTTTGGGTCAGGGGGTGGGTTCCAGCAGTCTCTACTGCCGGTTGCTTGTGGATACCCCGCCCACCTGCTCTTGATGCACGCTGTGCACACATGCACAGAGCAATAAAAATTGATCTGCATATGTGCAGAAGCAAAAAGCAAGATGGCGATGCCTATGGCACTGCCTGGAGAACCAGTTCAGGGGCATGGCAGGCCTGGATTGCTGCCAGTTCCAGTGACCGAGGCTGCCAAACCATTACCGGTCTGGCCGAACCGGTCTGAAGTGGTAGGAACTCACCATTGGTTTTGGTAAAACCAAATCAATCACCTTCTTTCATTATCAGCTGATCAATTTGACTAGTTTCCCCTGGCTAACTTATTTGACTGCATGTAGATGGGAAGTGAATACACACTTTCAGGATAAGCCTGGGGTTTTGGTTATTATTTCTTTCAATGCAAAAAAAATTAATATTTTCAGTTTCATTCCAAATGCATTCCTTGCCTATCCAGACAGCTTTCTCACTTGGAGTCACTTGTGCCAATGTTGGGGCCAATATGGGTAGATAAACATTTCTGTGATGGTACCAGCTTTTATTTTATTTTACTTGGAGTTCTAAGTTCCTGTTCTACTAGTAGCATGCCTGCATTTGATTTATACTTTCAACAGCCTGTGTGTTATCAAATACACAACTTACATATACTGAACATTTCTATCCAGCACATAAGAAGCTGAACCTGCATCTTATTAGATTCAAGGTCTACATCTCTTTAGAAGTGTTTTTAGGGTGTTATTGTGATCTTTTTAGGGTCAAGCATTAATATGTCAGGATTTTCAGGGCATATGTGCACATCAACTTTAAGAGATGATGATAATGACTGTAGATGTTTTGATGTTTTCATTCAAACAATAATCTAGAAAAGCAAGTGTTGACTATTGCTGTTTTCCTTATTTGGCTTCGATTGCTAGTGATCGGAATGTGATATAGGGGAATAAAATAAAATAGGCTTTGGACAAATGTGTCCTATTCTGTAATGTAAGAATGTGACAATGGTCCCCCATGAGTTAAATCTCAAGCAATAAAACAAACTTGTAATGAGTTAATTTTCTCTCTCTCTGCCACCTCAGAATTTAGCATTTATGTTCACCAGTTTTTCCATGTGTTTCCTTGCTTAAGTTCTCTCTTGAGTTTCTTTTTAAGAGCAATGGGAACCATTCTTGATGCAAGGAAAAGTACTTAAACATCTGGTTTCAGCTTTATTTGACACTGGTCTGCTACCCAGCCGTAACCTGTAAACACATCTGCAAAACATTGTTTCCCTTTTTCCTTTGTTAGTTCAGCATCCTCTTGGTTTGACGATATCTTTTAAAAAGTTCATTAGTTACTAGCACAATATTGATATGTGAAATTCCAGAGGATGCCTTTTTATTTTGTTCATATTTCAAAACATATCCCATACGTATATATATAGTGAATATGTATATTTACACATGTCTCCAAAAGTGTTGATCATAATGGCTAGAATTATTACTCAATAGTAAAGTTAGCCTCTCTTTTTCCTCTTTCTCCTCCCATCAACCTATTCCACCCATCCATCCATCCATCCATCCATCCATCCATCCATCCATCTTTTAATCAATGAATATGGTTACCATTTCACTACTATAACTCTGAATATATTTAAGATTTTTTTCTATGCACTTCATTCAGTGTTTACTACAACTATTATTACTTCAGCTCTGCCGAAAATCTGTCTTTAGTTTTGGTTAAATAAATAGTAATTTTATTTTATTTTGAAACGTGGATTGTTTTTGCTGAACTTTCTGTAAACTGCCCAGAAAAATACTGGTTGAAAAGTGGGTTATAAGCAAACATCTTTATAATTAGACTGGAATCTTCAAGCATGCATCAACATGACTTAGTGATCTGTATGTATAAAATGGAGATTTAGAACAACTATTTTGATTTCATACGCAAATCTGACCACAGGAGTAGTTCTTATACACTCTTACGTGTTCAATTCAGTATAATATTCAACATAATAAGTAATGCATTCTCTTGCCATTTTTGTGTACTTTGAGATTCCTCTGCGTGAGTAGAGCACATGCAGTCATACAAGCAGTTAATTTTCGATTTTTATATAATTTTGTTCCAGATTATATTCCTTTTGAAGGAAATGTGGATATGTAAATATCATGACTAGGAATTGCTAAAAAAAAGAAGCAGTAACAAGGCAATTCAAAACTCAAGAAATAGAAAGTGCTAACTATGTTTACAAACATACAGGTTTTGCTTGAAGACTTCTAAATTATTGAGGTTATTTAAATACAATGTTTCTGAAATATAACTACTGGTTCTAAATGTACAGACTAAATGTGTTTTAAAAATTTAATTATTGCTGCCAGAGGAAAAAAATCTGCCAGCATTTTAAAAGGAATGTATTGAAAGTACAATAATAAAATCCTTACATGTTATGGATTTGATTAACATTTTACTCCTTTGGGATTCTAATTGAACAATAACAGGAGTTCCTTAGATTTTAAATACCACAGGCAGGAATAGATTTCACTAAAAACAGATGTGGAACCCTTATGTTGGTCTTCTTATTGGTTTTAAGAACTAGCACTGTTGGTCATTGGTACCTATTAACATGTTTGTTATTTGGACTACAGAAGTAGAAAAAACTATATTGTTTTTCCCCATGAAACTATATGTTAATAAGGGGCAGTTATATTTGCATTTCAACTATGCAGCCCCTTTCTCTTAATTAAATGTAAAGCTAACTTGAAGAAAAAAAAGAACATTCTACTTCAATGTAAAAAGGTCCTGAAACATAGATTTCTTAGAACACACATAGATGAACGGACTCAATTTTGGTAAACTTGCAATTTGGGGTTTTATTTCCAATGAGAATGATTCTTGATTACTTCTCCTAATAGTTCAACCTAAGAACCATGATTTCATGGTTCTTTGAGGTTATTTAAACCAGTTGTTTTATTTTTAAAATGTTAAGTTTTTGTTTATTTTTTTCAGATGTTTTACCACTCTCAATTACTCTTGGTCATATTTATTTATGCATGTATGTCTTTATTGGCTACTTTGTGCTTATTTATATCCTTGAAACCCATTAAATCATAAATGACTGATTTGGCAATGCCATCTAAGTCCACTGACCAAGGTTGAATACACTTGGCTAAGTCCAATGAAAAGGTTGAATACACTTAGCTGGAGTGCAAAACCTTTACTAAACACTGAAGCCACACAAACAGCCTCTCCCACTTCCAGTTCCCAGCACAGCTCCCTTAACCATCACTTTTTTTTTCTTTTTGCAATCCTGTAGTTCCTTAATTGGGCTAGAATCAGAGCAATTAAGTAGAGCTGAACATTTAGTGGCCAGATGCCCTTCCTGGCACCTATGCAGAGTTTGTACCAGATATTTTTTTCTTTGTGTACTGAAAGAGAAATATCTGCTGCTATCTAGTATTAAATTCTCAGCCTTCTGAGGGGGAGGGGAGCATCTTCACCACTAAGACACCATGCTGCTCCTTCCTTAACCATCACTACTGTCATGTTATTGCTTGTTTTTAACTTCCCTGTCATACATTCCTTCTACGCACAAGCAAAATCTACCTCTTATAAAATGGAGTTCAGGTATCAAGAAGGCTTCTGCCTTCCAATCCCAGGCCAACAGCTATTCTCCATCCACAAACATTTCCACAAACTGGCCAACCAGGGTAAGAAATAACAAACAGTAACAAGTTAACTATGAAATAGCCAGTGGTGTGATTCAATTTTTTTTTACTACCAGTTCTGTGGGCATGGCATGGCTTGGTGGGCATGACAGGGGAATGATATTGCAAAATTCCCATTCCCTCCTCAATCCAAGGAAAGGATACCGTAAAATCTCCATTTCCACCCCCACTCCTGGGGGAAGGATACTGTAAAATCTCCATTCAGTCCCCACCCCACTAACCTGCTTTCCAGCTCTGTTCTGTGCAGGGCAACAAAAAAAGACCCATCTGATCAGCTGGGACTCTGATCAGCTGGGACTTGGGAGGCAGTGAATAGATGGGAGTGGGGCCAATCATAGGTTATATTTGCTGGTTCTCCGAACTACTCAAACGTTCTGCTACTGGTTTGCCAGAACTGGTAATAACCGGCTGAATACCACCTCTGGAAATACCCATGCCCCCCTTCCATCTCCCACCTGGAGGGAGAGCAACTGTTAGTAGATCCAGCATCCCTAACTCAATAAAATCTTCCAACATTGCTCCATCTGAAGCTCTTTCATAAGTTTATGAGGGAAAATTGACAGCCCACCAAGATTTTTTTTATTTAAAAACCTAAAACTAAGCAATCAAGGTGATGAATAATAGTGGGGGTTTTTTTTGGAATGTAT
This sequence comes from Thamnophis elegans, assembly GCF_009769535.1. Lineage (NCBI taxonomy): Eukaryota > Metazoa > Chordata > Lepidosauria > Squamata > Natricidae > Thamnophis > Thamnophis elegans. The sequence continues at coordinate 19,689,499 of NC_045558.1, read as the reverse complement.
TTTTTTCTCTTGAAAAAGTTGGATGAAAAGATAATACAAATGCAAATCTGTGGAGATGATTGGCAATAAATAGTGCATTTCATTTTTTTCCAGGCTATATTTGTTGAATTTTCCTGTTATTTATTTGTTAGGAGTCAGAATTAAGTGATTTTGGTTTGCCACACCAAAGTGGGAATATGCTTACTTCTTGCCATTAACTGGTTTTTAACTGCTCAGGCTGTGTTGAGGTCTCAAAAGCTGGACATTTGAGAGTCACATTGTGGATTAAAAGTTGAAGAATGAAAGATTTCCCCTGTCTTTCTTCCACATGCTGATAACTACTCAAAAAAGTTTGTAAGCTTTCTTGCAGACAGCTAATCTCAAAGGAAACATTGGATATGAATGTTCTTATTGATGACTAATGATGCATTATTCCTATATGTCAGTTAGGTATTTCCTATGGAAAACAATAAAAACACGAATATTGGCCCATTTTTTTTTAACTACTGGAAGTTTTCAACACTACATTAGTATTCTAAGAAATGTGAAAGTTTTTGCTTTGTACCTATTGTCTTCAGATGAATTTGGATAACAGTTAAAGAGGAAAGTGAAAGTTCTAATTAAACACTGCAAGACAAAAAAATATTCTGTTAATTAAGCCTATGAATTCTGATCAGACTCTTAAAAACAAAGACCTGGTGCTTTAGCAGCATTACTTTGATTCAGCTCTACAGCAATTACACAAATAGTTTTTTTTATTGCCATAAATGATTAAAAGAAAGTTTTTTGCATTTTCAGTTGTAAAAAAAATTAGAAGGACAGGGATGCAAGTTGTTTGGGTAAGTCTCCCTTACCTGTCACATGCCTCACTCACATGCATCCTATAACCTCTTTCTCAGCCTTCTAGTGCTCTCTCACACACATGTGCTCATTCCATGCCTTATTTCCCCTGCTTCCTTTCATTTATATTTGTCCTCATTATCTGAGCTATCTGAACTTGCTCCACATCACTGAATTCCCCTCTTGCAACTCATGTATGACCTAGTCTGGGTCTCCCAGAACTTCATCAATACCCCTGTGGCACTTCCACCCTTATTTATTTATTTGGAAATTTTATATTGCCGCCTACTCACTCCTGGCGAGTGAAGGCGGCTTACAGGAAGTAAAAATAGAATATAAAAGAAACAACAACAACAAAAATAATAACAACCCCTCACACACTCCAGCGACAACACACACTAATACCAGCCATTTAATGGGTTCCATCCCACCCTGGGTTCCCCAGACCCACTGGCAGAACCGTGTCTTGAAGGCCTTCTGAAAGAGTGTCAAATTAGCAGCTAGTCTAATTTTTAGAAGGATGTTGTTCCAGAGGGAGGCACCCACCACAGAAAAGTCCCTTCTTCTGGGTCCTGCCATATGTACCTCCTTAGGGGATAGGACCCTCAAGATTCCTTGCCTCTCCACTCTAGTGAGTCGGATAGTTGTAACCTGTTGGCACCCAGCAGCCAAATCAAATGAGGAGGAGATATGGGAGTCAGGGTCAAGGCAACTTCAGAGCTCCAAGGGAGGAAGAGGGGGCTGGCAGAAAGACAGAGGCAGAGCCTGGGCCGTCTGTCAGCCCTCAGATGGAGAGTCAACAGTCCTCATGCCTGTTGGTGGCTGATGAGGAAGAGGAGGAACAGCTGGGTCCAGTGCCTGCCCTGCAGATGTGCAGAAGGCAGAGGAGAGGAGAGAAGTGGAAATGTATGGGTTGATCCTTGGGAAGGAAGAGCTACCGCTGCTAGTGCAGCCCTATCCTATCTCTGGGCATAAAAGGCAGGGGCAGAGATGAATAGGTGTGGCAGACAACTATTCATCTTTTTGCCAGACAGACTTGTTAGCCTGTGGTGAAAGAGAAACTTTTGGCTGGGCCTGTTGGAACTCCTAATAAAGGAATCATTGCTTCAACTATAGAGGGTTTGTTATGTTTGGGGAGCTGGGTCAGAACACAGATGGATGTGACTGGCAAGAGACGATCCTTTAGATAACCTGATCCCAAGCCATTAAGAGCTTTAAAAGTGACAACCAGCACCTTGAATGGTACCTGGAAGCAATCGGCAACGAATGCACCTCTTGCAGGAAGGTGACACATATGCACTGAGGTGTGCACCAAATAATGCAGGACAGATTGTAGAAACTATTATATTTTTCGGAGTATAAGATGCACCCTTGCCCCTAAAAAAAAGGGTGAAAATCTAGGTGCATCTTATACACTGAATACAGCACTTTTGCCTCCTGAAAACCCATCCCCTTTACAAAAAAATGGCTGTGCATAGCCTCTTAAGTGCTATGCATGCCCTTTTTTTTGACAAAAAAATGGGTCGTTTTTTGGAGGTCAGCAGAGTGCAAAAACGTTTTTTTAAAATTTGCCTCTTCAAAATCTTGGTATGTCTTATACTCGGGTACATCTTATACTCCGAAAAGTACAGTAAGTGATATGATCCCATGATGTCATGTAAAGTACCCTTCAGAAGTTTCTTTATGATACATTGTGAGCTACCATTTTTAGATGAAATCAAACCAACTGTGTTGCTTTGTGCTGCTTTGTTTTAGAACTCCCTCCAGCTTTCTCCTATAGACCTTGCATTACAGGAGACTGAGAAAACTCTTCAGTGGTGGACACTCTAGGGAAAAAAAATTCCGTGGTTCCATCCAAAATGTTTCTAGATGGCTTTAGCAAGCACTTTGGGACTTTTCACAGACTGCAAACTCTGCTAGTTTTCTAAAACTGCCAAAGGTTTTTCTTGGCTGGACATTTTCTGTGAACTATGGGGCAATCCTATAGCACATGTTGAGGTTCTTTAATTTAGAATGTTTGGGTTCATGACCCATTTTTTTTCCATGATGCAGAATGAATCCTATAATATTACCAAAGTGGCTCGGGTAGGAAAATGTTTTTGAAAGGTCTGGCAGAAAAGGCAGAAAGAAGTTTTTTCTCACAGCAATGACCCACATTAACTTAAGGCAAAGAGCATAGTTTCATTAAGAAAAGAATGCTTTGTCTTTTTGCCTTGACAAAGCTAACCACATGTCTTTCAGAGTGCAAATGTTTTTGCCAAGCTGAATGTAGGTTACTTTGCACCAGCTTAATAACTATTTCTTGACTTTTTCTTTCACCTCTGATGAATAGGGCTCTAGTCTTCCATTTCATGCTTCATTTTTAAATTTACAAAAGCAGCTCCTCCTTGGCGCTACTTCTGTGTCATGGACCCAAGTCTAATATTCTAGTATTTTAAAAAGTATATACAATTTCAACTTTGGTCTAATTTTGTGAAAAGCATAGGTCACAAGTAAAATGTTCAGTTGTATATCCATATCCTGAGCAACTCTTGAGTATCATTCATCACCAAGCCTGTTTCATCAGACCATTTCACTTTAAGTGCCTGTTAAACTAATATTGACTTTTCCCATTAAAACAAAATCTGATATTTGTGCCTAGAAGACTGAAAAAAAAATCCAGGAAGGAAAAGAATGGGTCTTCTTGACCTTTTCTTTATTTTCCCTCTATACCTTTGAGAATTAGTTTATTTGTGATATAAACCTAATAGGGGATGCAAAGAGTGAAGACATTCAGACACAGAATCTATATTTTCTATAGATCCCCCCCCTATTGTTTTTAAAAAGAAAAAGGAAAAAAAACCCACAACATTCTGGAAAATTTTGTTATCCTTGAAAATCTGCAAACAAATTTGAATACCTTTTATAAACATGGTTTGATTTTTCTTACCTGTATCCATTCTCTAGTAGAATCAACTTCAGGCGTCCATCCATTTTCAGGATAATTTAAACGGGACCTTTCAGATGACCACTGGGGGTTATATTGGGAAGAGGCAGTAATCTGGTCAGAATGAATTTCACCAGATTCCATGCCAAGTGGTTCCCTGCACTGGAAGTCTGAACAAAAAAACAGGCATTGATATTCTTATTGCATCCTTTTTAGAAAGGAATACTTAAGTATTATTATGTTGCTTCATAAATAAGAAACTGCTGCAATATAAAGATAGTTCTGATTTCAGCTTTTAGGATTATGCTGGACAATCCATGACCTGCTGGGAGATCATTTCAGAGACATTACCTTACTTAAATGGAGAAACAGAATGACTATAAGAGGGCAACGAAAAGTGGAAGTAGGAGCAAGTTTCAACTTCCTGCTTGCTTCTCCATTGACTTTCCTTGTGGAAAGCTGGCAAATCGTCATTGGCAATGACAATCATATGACCGTGGCTGATTGTGGTGGTAGTAGAACAACTGTGGGCCATGCTGAAGAAACTACAACTTTGCCAAATTTCAATTTCACAGAAGCAATGGATCCACAGTAAATTAGCTTATTTAAGGTACACCAATTCACCTTGAATAATTGTCTGTAATTGGTATTTTGATTATTTTTTTTGCATTACAACCTGCCTATCTGCTCTTTACATACACTTTACCCCCCCTTCTAGTCCTTATAACAAGCATTAAATTCATACAAAGAAAACATTTGTGTAGCAATAAATAATATAATAACATAAGAAAGGACAAACGAAGGGATGAATATAATTAGTCTTCATTGTAATTTAAATCATGTGTGAAATTTTATTAGAAAAGATCAAATTGGATCTGGTTGGTCAGCAAGTTTCCCCATTGAAGGAAATATTTTTATAAATTCAAGGAGAAAAATTATAACTCATTGTACCAGGATTTTATATAGATAAGAGTTGCTACTTTGAAAATGGAAAATGTATTTTAGATATTGTCTGCTGCAATTGCAATGTGCAATTAAGAGCTCTGAAACTTAAAGTGGAATCTCCTATAAAGCTGCTTCATATCAAGAGCCCTCAAGCTTATTAACTGAAGGATTATCTCCATAAAACAGAGAATAAACAATTTTTAAACATTATTTTGCTTAGAAAATAAATCAAGTGAATGATGGGGGAGGAGGTGCAGCTCACTTGGCAATAGATGGGATTCATAATTCTTAAAAGACAACAGAGCACTTGTCCTTGTTAAGAGATTCCCAAATTTTGAAGTAGAATAACTTTCCATTCAGAGTGGTAATTAGAAGTCCTTGGTGCTCTCTGAACTTAGCTGTTTTCTTGGAGACATTTCAGGATGTAACTGGTTTGGATAATTAAATGTCTACAAGAAAACAACTAAGGGCCCCTCATTCCAACTGTGACCTACAAATATTCTTCTTTATTATGAGTAGTAATTTCTAGCCTTGCTATGGAGGGATTCCTTCTATAGCGAGGTTGTTTTTTTTCCCTTGACATTGACAGTTATTTCTAAATTTAGGTCCCACTACTCCTCTTTTTTCCTGATCATTCCTCCCTTTTTTCTGACTCTGACCTTTAGCTGCATCTTGAAATTACTTAGAGCCAAGTTCTCCTACATGGAGAATGAAAATAGTCAAAAATGCCGTTGCCCTCTGAAACTCAGCTTTTTGTTGTTATTTTAATATTATTCATGGCTTCGTGTTTTTAGTTGCATTGTCTTCAGCTGGGCTACGAATGGAATGAGATTTTGATGGTTTTTACTTTCTGAAGATATTTAATTTTAATTGTTACTAAATAAGAGAGTAGCATCTCTATACCAATTCTATCTACTTATTGTACACCTATCTACCTTATCTTTATATTTAATGAAGTCTTTAAATGGTCATATTTGTTTCAGTAATCAGATTTAAGTTGAAAAGTGTTCTGTGCTTACATAAATAATACATATTCTTATTTTTAATTCATGAAAACTGAAAAAAACAGGATTGTGAGAAATTTATATATTACAAAAGCTCTTGTGTCTGTTGATTGTATAACCTTCATTGGATGAAATTGTGCATCATAGTGCGATAGTTTTTGAATCAACATACCTCAAATGGACTAACTTACAGGATGTATACAAAATATGGGTCTTATGATTCCCCTAGAAATGAAATTTTGTAAAGTTGTGACTCTTCAGAACTACAGCGCTGTCGCGATTATCTGCAGTCATGTGACTGATACTTCCAAAACTCCTTGCAAGCTTTCTACAAGGAAAGTCAAAAGAAAGCTAGCAGGAAATTGGAAGTTTCTCCCATTTCCATTGTTTTTTTGTCTCCCCCCCCCATTCATGGTCATTCGGTTTCTCTGTTTAGGTAGAAAATATCTCTGAAGTAATGACCCAATGGGTTATGAGTAGTATAGGTTTAGCTAATGTTTAAAAATTAGTTAAGCAGTGGAGCAAAGTACTCATATCAGAATGCTCAAGTCTCCAACTTAATGCCTAACATATCTTCATATTCCTGTATTCATATTCTATAAATGAAAAAAAATAAATGAGCTGATCTCACTGATATTCCTCCTCAGTGTTTTGCAGCAATGAGATGCCAAATACAGGTTGCAGTATACTTGAAGAATAACCCATATACATAAATAATTAGAATTTATGAAGTCTTGGACAATTGATATCTAGGTTGGATTTCATTGTTTAAATTTAATGTTCTCAGTTTCACCAAAGGTAGGGGAATTCTATAACTTAATGACTTTTTACAGGAACTTATAGGAGTGGATATGTCTCTTGACACTGAAAATGAGAGGAGTTGTGCACGCAAAAGGACACAGGTCTTATTTAGCTATGGTTTCCATGTGTTTCATACAGCACTTAGCGGGAGAGAAGATACAGAGAATATTTTATGCAGCACTCTGAAGGATGACTAAAACACTCACCTTCTGGAACATTGTTGTGGACCACAGTATAGTTTGCAGAGAAACCTTCTTTTGCTATTGCACTGTCGGTATAGAAAACCATAGACAGAATGCCGGTTGATGAGAGGACACGACCGGGAGTATTTTGTCCACAATACCGCCCAATGTGAGGGCCAACTGAAAGGAAGATAGTAATATATGTATGAAAAGAAGAAAAGGGTTGAATGAATCTTTCCAACTACAAATGGTTAAATCTTTCTAGCAACAAAAGTGTGCATTAGTAGAAGTTCCTCAAGAGATTATAGGAAGACAGACCTATAAGAGAGGAAGTAGAAATTATCCTCCAGTGTTTGTATCTTATTAATCTGAAAACAATCTATTGTTCAGCTCTGCAACAAAAGTATTGCTCTCACAATATTCTGATTACAGATATTTGAAAAATATGTTTAGATATCTTTAATAAAATAAATTTGATTTTTATACACTGGGCCACATACTTTTTTTAATTTTGTGATGTATTCTTAGAGAAGTAAGAAAAAATACATCAAAGTGATATTTTAAAATAAAATACAAGAAGTATAATTATGGAAGTACATAAATATTATTTTCTTAAGTTTTTAAATTAAACATTATACATTTATGACAAATATGACAAAATGGAGTTATGAATGAACATGGAGTAAAAGACATTACAAACAAAATTAGACTAATCCATCTAACAATAATTCAATTAATAATGCAAGATATAGGAATAAACAACATATATTTCCAAATAATGTATTTTAGTTTGATGTCATAAGTTGTAAGATAGATGATTATAAATATGAAGAACATTTTTCAGGACCAACATAAGAACAAACAAAAGATTTTGGCTCTCACAAGCAGGTCTAGGAGATAAAACACTCTAAATGAAAAGCTAAAAAGAAGGAAAGTCAAATTCAAATAAAACAAACAAACAATATCTTATCTTTTAGAATTAAACCAAGCAATATAGAAAAAAGAGAAATACACAGAACAAGAATTTCTTAAAGATAATTTTCATTGTCTAGATTAGAATAGTTTTTTACTTGATTATTCTTACGATCTCACCAATAAAAGGAAGAAAATAATGTACACAATCTGATTCCATGATAAAACACATAAAAGGAAATATAGTGATGAAACACATATCTGGTAATACAAGTAGTCAGCAATCAGGCAAATGCATCTCTCTTCCAGGAGGGTACCTCAATTTGTTTGATGTATTAGATTTTCTGCTTAATTGCCTTAATTATAAACTTAGCAGTTCTGCTTACAATAGATACATTGGAGTCCAGGAGGAAATAAGAAAATCTGTGATTGAAATTCTAATTGGCTTCACCATGTCCAACATCTTTTTTATTCTTTTAACAATAAAAGTTTTTCAAAAAAAAATTAAAAAAGAAATTCCAATTGGTTGTTTTTTCCAATAGGGATGGTAAGTATCTATGCCTTACTAAGGGGGCATGTAATTGATTGTTGAACAAAACATAAGCAGTATTTTTGATGGCTGAGGTACCGCATATGGATATCCTCTCCACGATATGCCAAGTGGTAGAAATACATGGAGTACAACAACTCAAATCTTGCTCCAGAATAGGCCCCCCTTAAAAATCACAATGTATGTATTAAAAATGTTGTATTTAGGTGATATAAAACATACACAGTTAGATAAAGTTTTGGTCAACTTAGTTTGCTTTGGATTCAATTGAATAATAGTACAGTAGTCATCATTTCTTTTTCATAGTGACTTTATCTGGAAACCCAACCAATAATTATGAGTAATTTAACTCTACAGTTAACCCTGGTTTAATGACCATCCACTTAGCAAAGTTATGATTGATCTTGCCAGAGCTACTTACAACCAGATTCTGGAGTTCTGACTGCCACCCCCAACCCCGTAGACACATAACTCAGAATATATATATATATATATATTCTATTCTATTCTGAATTAGCATTCCCTGGAATTCTGGGAGTTGAAATTCACACATCTTAAACTTGTCAAGTTGAAAAACACTGGTCTATCCCTATACATGCTTTGTAGCTTTAAGCTTTCCTCCATTGCTCATATTATTGCCACCAAAGAAATAATTCACATTCAGTATGAAATATTTCCTTTCCATTACGATAATAGTCTTAGAGGTATTCACTGAAGATATATGCCAGTGAACTAGCCTCTGGAAGCTAAGAACAACAAATCTTTTGCTAGTTAAAACCTATAACAGGATTGGCTAAAGCTCCTAAGCCTAAGAGCCTCTCACCACAATTTCCATATGGCTGGGAGCCAAACACTACACAGATTCTGTTCCTTCCCCATCATCATTTCTCCACTCTCAAGAATTAAATCAATATACTTGCCCCTTCCTTCTCTCTCAACAGCTTTATCCATAAAGCCTTATTTCCCTTCACAACTTCCCTTCAAACTCTCCAGAAACCTTTCCAAAATAACCCTTTATGTTTCCTCCTTCTTGCGATCCACTATCTGTTTTCATTGTTTTTTATCCTCAGGTCTCTTTCACTTTGAGAAACCCTTAGAAATTTTCACAAATTTTATCAAGTGCAACCTTCTACTGCTTTCTATTCTAACGGCAATATTTTGGGAAAGTAACAAAGAGTTGTGTAGTTCTCTGTGTAGTAAGTAAACTAACAAAAACAAAACATGCCTCTATTAACCATTCCAGGTCCCATTCCTATTTCTATTCAACTTTGTTTTTTATTTGTAACAATTCACCTATCATGAATAAATGCAAAATTATGTTTAAAAGCTTATATACCTTTTCAATATGAAAAATGTCTAGGTTTATTTTTTTTTACCCCAATACTAATTCATGAGTTTTTAACATTTTATAGTTAGATAAATTGCAATAGAGGGACACAGTGACTCAGTGGCTAAGACACTGAGCTTGTCGATCAGAAAAGTCAGCAGTTCAGTGGTTTGATTCCCTAGCACCATGTAACCGAGTGAGCTCCCGTTACTTGTCCTAGCTTCTGCCAAAATAGGGACCACTTTGATGGGAAGGTAACAGCAATTTGTGTGCCTTCAGCATTTAGTCATGCTGGCCACATGACCACGGAGACATCTTTGGACAGTGCTGGCTCTTTAGCTTTGAAACAGAACTAACCACCACCCCCTAGAGTCCGGAATGTGCAAGGGGAACCTTTACCTTTAAGTTGCAATAATTATAAACAAACTGTCCAGTATCACAAGCCACCATTTTTTACTGTTTTCAAATATATTTATTAAATTCAAAATGGCAGTTGCAAATCACAGTCAACATGTTACTTGCAATGAGTGAATGCAATTCTGACCATTTATTATTAATTGGGGAACCGTGAACCTTTGACTCCAGAAGACAACATGGACCAATCTCAATTTTCTTGATAACAGTTTTGGAAATGATTTGCCATTGTCTGTTTTTTGCCCTCCCCCAGCTCCATAGGCTTTCCTCGACTGTCAAGGATGGCAAAAACAGCCTCTCCAGGCTCCGGAGGCCCTCTGGAAACCAGAAACAGGTCCATTTCTGGCCTTCCTGAACTTCTGGTAGGCCCATTTTTCACCCTCCCCGAGCCTCTGCATGCGTCCTGCACTTATCTGCATCCAAAACGGGCCATGTGGGGACACCTGGGAGGTGGGCAGGGCTAGCCAGGAGTGGGATTTGGGGATCCTCCCAACAACACAGAATCTTAGCTAGACATTCTCCTGAATCCCTGCAAACCCCCAGCAGCCCACCCCTGCTTTAATCACTACACAAAATGGGCTTGCTGTGTGATAGCTATGAATAAAAAACATTGGCAAAAAAGGCAACATATTATAAAATCTTAAGAGAAATCAGGAAAAGAAACTTGGTCAAAGAGAAAGAAATTTTGGACAACTTGTTTTATTTTTGCCAGCTGAATAGCACTTAGCACTTAGACTTATATACTGTTTCATTGTGCTTTACAGTCTCTCTAAGTGGTTTATAGAGTCAACATATTATCTCCCCAAAATCTGAGCCCTCATTTTATCAACCTCAGAAGGATGTAAGGCTGTTAACTTTGAGTCAATCAGAATCGAACTCCTGGCTGTGAGTTGAGTTAGCCTGCAATACTGCATCCTAACCACTGTACCACCACAGCTCTGAATAACTTGCTAAACTTGGACTTTGAAAACTGGCAATATTTTTACATAATAATATATATTTTTAATTTGTGGTTTATTGTTCTCTTCTATGTGTGAGCCATTATTCTAGAGGTGGTATCCAGCCAGTTCTCTCCGATTTGGGAGAACCAATAGTGGCTGCTGCAGGTGGCTCCGCCCACCCACTCCCTCGTAATGCGTGACCTTCTGCACATGCTCTCACATTTGCAAACCGGTAGGGAAGGTAAGTGAATCCCATTAATTCATACACATCTACAGTATGTGCATACAAACAATATGTAGGAAATGCTGTCCTTTATTTTACATGGGACTAGTCACTATCCATCCTTCTCCTTTCATTGTATTGCTGCCTTCTGTTCAATGAGCAAACATCTGTGTTTAGCTCTTTTTCACTAAATCTTTTGATCACTGTAGCCACTGAGTTTAATTAGGGGGAAAAAGGAGACCCATTAAATTGTACTGCAGTACTTATTCTGATTACTTGATGGGCACATGTTTTATTGGCAGTATGAGTGATTTGCCACTGCCTTCTTTTATAGTTTCTAGGCTATAGATCTGATATTCCGTGCAAAAAAAGTTTTCTCTAAGTAGTAAAACCAAACTTATTTGAAGTTAATTCAAAGTTCCATGTAAATCATGCCTTTATGAAATTGAATTTTAATTCATTTGAATACCATCAGTTTTCACAGTTCAATTTGACTCCTGTATAACTATGTACATTCAGCAAATGAAATCCTTGTAGAATATCATATTAAGAGGTAAGCAATTTTATTATGTAACAGTAAGACTATCGTATTGAGATAATGCAATATTGATTTGAGTTGAGCAGGATGAAAACAGGTTTGTTTTTTTTTTAAAAAAATCTTCCTACATAAGTACAGAGCATACTTGAAAAAATTCTCTCTTTTTATTTTCAATTTCAGGTTCCCAAACCCTTGCAAGTGACAATAAATTACTTAATGTAGTGTAAAAGGTGACCATAGTCAGATGATTCACTGCAGGGAAAATGTCTTGACCAATAATTTATGAGAGTATATCACTACTTGCTTAGCTAGTATGTGTCAGTCTTTTCTGAAAGCTGCTATTAATCCTTCTTTGCCTTGTAATTTGTGAGCCAAAGGTCAAATAGATTTCAGCAGAGCACATTTACTCTTAACTGTTTAAACTGAAATTATAGATTAGCTTGGATCCATTTAAGTTACTGCTGAAAATTACTACATTTTAATACATACAATACTCAGTCTTATTTTTAAAGCATCAATTCTAAAGCTGGAGTTGTGTAATTGGGAAATACTAAATCTTAGTTTAGGGAGTAGGAAAGTGAAAAATACATTTTATGCATTACTTTGTCTCTTGGTATAAGAAATTAAAACCATAGGGAAAATGAATTTCACTGCAGGAAAATAGGTCAGCTTTAAATACCAGTTGTCTGCCATGAAGGAATAGGGAATAATACAAGACATGGAGTTTGCTCATTGTGGTTGTAGGTCATAACAATTGTAAAACTGGTCCAGTGGTGGGTTGCAGGCAGTAAGCCCTGGTAGGGGCATACCAGAGCCTGCGCAGAGCACTGGGTACCCTTCCAGTATGGTGCTCCAGATGGCCACTCACCCGCCCAAGCTCCTTATCTGTCCTTTAAAGCCTTTGGTGCTTCCGCGCACGCACATGGTGTATACAGCGCCTATGTGATGCTCTGCCGAGCAGCTGGAGCATTGCAGAGGCTTGCGTCACTGGCAGCTACAATGCATGCGCACGCACTGCGCACGTCCATTTGGGCAACGCCAGGTCCGTTCCAACCCTACCGGTTGGAACGACCACTGAACTGGTCATTCACATGACTGACTTGATTTTTTTTCAACCTATGTTGTAACAGTCATTAAGCACACAAGGCTGTTGTTAAGGAAATGCCATGGTTGTTATGCTGGCCAATGGTTCATTATGGGCGTGGTTTTGCCAAAAACGAAAAGTACAATGGTAAAACCATTGTAAAACATGGTCACACAACTGTGAGATGCTGCAAATGGCAATAAATGTGAGCAAGTTGTTAAGCATTCAAAGTTTGATCTGCAGAGGTGGAGTCTGAATCAGAGCGGGAAGATGAACAGGTGACAGAGAACGGGAGAGTGGCTCTAGTGCCTGTGGAGGAAACTGGGGAAGGGCAAAGTCAGGCTGGGCAGAGCAGGGTAGAGGTAGAACAAGGGAATTGGTTCAGATGGGGCATGCAGGGAAAAATGGAGAAGAGAGCAGTGTGGATTGCATGGCTTACGAGGAAGGAAAGGGCCCAGAATCCCTTCACAAGGCACGCCTGGGGATGGAGTTTAAAGGAGAGGCAAATGGGAGGCGCGGTGGTCAGGAACAAATGCTGAGTTCATCTGGTATTAACGGCTTATCTGAATTCCTGCCATCCTCCCAACTGGTTTGATTTACTGCTGTGCTACTTCACTTCTGGAACTCCTTATGTTGCTTGCTCTGCCAGATTAATTACCTTATCTTGCCTTGTTGGATTTATAGTTGGAAGTTTTCTGCTTATAACGTTTGGACTGGAGTATTTCCTGCCAAAGGCTGTTACAGGTTTGTGGAACAGCTTTTCTCCAGGCTGGAGAGTTGAAAGGGACGTTGGGGGACACAGTTGGTGTTAATAAAGGGACTGTGTTGTGTTTGTGCCATGGCCCGGGTCATCACAGGAACTTTGAGTCTGGGTTGTAAGTCCCTTGTTGGGTGGTCATAACTTCAAGTGGCCTCTAAGTGACCACTTATAAATCAAGGAGTACCTATATATCTGCACACCTGTGAGCTCCGAAGTATTTTTTGGAGACAAACACAAACCTATAAATCACATGTCTGGTGTTTTAAAAGTTAAGCAATTGAATGGCACTTTGGAGATTTCACACAGGCATAATCCAATTGCTGGAATAGATTGAAGCCACAGTTACATTTCCTATTGAAATAAATGGAAATGTGACAAATCTAATAGACGTAGGTTGTTCAAAGCATCTCCCTCATCCATTATGCTACTCCCCTCTCTGGAACAAAAAACAAAACAAAACAAAAAAACACAAATTACTTTTATGGAGTACTATTCTTCACTCTTTTTGCCTATAGAACTTGTATCTCTTATGATTTCTTATTTAATAGTAGGATGGCCAATATCCAGAAAGTGTTTTATAAAATGAGTTTATTGGCAATGGCATGTTAAAAGCAGATTATAGACTAACAAAGAAGATGTAGATGGATGTTGACCTCAAAAATGTCATTTTCGAGGTTACATATCACTTTGTGGCATTGACTTGAGTTACTTGCAAGAAATGTTCTTAATGAATTGATTTAGGTATGGTGTTCAGTTATGAAAGCAAGGGAATCTGTTATGAAATAGCAAAGCCTACCACCCTTGACAGATGGAAGCCTATCTTATAAAGACTCATACCACAAAACCCAGAAAAACATATAAATGTTCGATTTTCCAAGATGAGCTTCTCCTGGGCTTTTCTTTGAACATTCTGAAATTCAATGTTAATCTTCTACAGCCATAAAAGAGAATATAGTCTCTTTGATAAAATACTTTGGCAAAGAGACCAAAATCTATGATAGCAAAATATTGTCCAATGTTATATTTATTGTTAATAGGTCTGTGAATGTTACAAAAATAATTGAAAAGAATTGCTTTGGAACTTGAACAGACTCCTCTCTATTAATCATTAAAGTAGCTCTATCTAAAAAAAAAAAGATGCAGCTAATTAAAGTTAATGTAATTCTTAAAGCAGCAGTGTCATTTTAATCGTCACATGAAGGGCTGAAAAATAATAGACTGATTTAATGAATAGCCAAACTGGTACTGTACTCAAGCTTGGGAAAGTCGGAAGCACTTTCTGAACTAGGCACAATTTAGTTGTTAATATACTACTTATGCTAGTAGATTTATTGTCATCAGTTAATAGAAAAAGTTAATATGGAATATTAAATAATGGTTTGTATTAAAAAGTGACATTTATATGCTTACACATACTAAATAATGCACATTTCAAAACTATTGTCATCCTAGAAAAGATATAATGGATAAGTAATTACAGAAATGTATATTTAAAATGTTTACAGCTTAAATAAAGGGCATTTTGTAAATTCAAAGATATATTAGAAAAACTATAATACTTGAGCATAATAGTTTTAGCTCCATCATTCTCTTGAACCAGAAAATTGCTACCTTAGGGAAAAATCTTGACACTAATCACTTGGAAATATTTCAAATAATTTTTATAACTAGTCTTTTTTTCCACACATCAATTGCTGTAAAGATTATTGCAGGTATTCACACCATAAACCTTTCTGCAACAGAGAGGAGCTAATTATTATATTTAAGGCATAGTTACACTATGTTATAAAGCTGTTGCAACGGACAAGTTAAACACTACACAAATGTTTTATTAAAAGTTTGAAAAAAAGATTAACAATTAACAAAAAGCTTACAAAGGAAAAGAAGAAAGAAAAAGAAAATGACAAAAGAAAAATATGCAACAAAAGATGAAAAGAAATATAAAAATGTAACTTCCAATTTTCTTAGCAGCAAATACAAGCATGATTATAAAATTATCTCTTACTCTAGTTACAAAAAAGTTATCTTATTTCTATTATCTTATCTTTTTCTTAATCATCAAAATCAGAAGTCATCAGTTCCATTTTTTCCCATTTTTTGAAAAAAAGTATAGGTTTTTCTGTTCGCAATAAATATAGATGCCTTTTCACTAATCAGTGAAGTTTAGTCATGTCTGCAAATGGGATCATACCTATCAACCATTCCTGCATTGTGGGTAATGCTGAATCTTTCTACTTTTGATATAATAATAATAATATATTTTCAGTTGTCATAGAATAAAAATAAAGTTTCATGACTTTTTGTTCTGTCTATTCGTTACTTCCAAAAGAAAAGCCTCTCATTTCACTTTAAAATGTTTACAATTAGTGAGTGTATTCGTAACCAAAACTGTTTGGCTTCATTATATATTTATCAAATATGATAAAATGTCTCTTCCTATTATTCATATTTCCACATAAATTTGAAGTACCTTCATTCATTCTAGACAATTTCTCTGGTGCCAAATATCAACATTATATCATTTATAAATATTCAATTTAAGGTTAGAGTTTAATGTAAATTTTAACCATTTCAATCACGTTTTCCTATTATTCAATTTGTATACCATAATCAAGTTTTAGCCCATTTTATCATTCATAATTTCATGTAATTTCCTTTTGTCTCAAATTTTCAACAAGTTGTACATTTTAGCAATATATGTCCATCATTTGTACATAGTTTTGTTTCAACTTCAGTGTTAAAAACTTTAAAGTATTTCATCTATTTTAAATCTTTCTGATAATTGTGTATAAGCAAACAAATACATTCTTTTATCAGATCTTGATTTGATTTTATATTTCCCATGGAAAAACCTAGCTTATCACAATACTAATAATTTATACTTACTTATCACTTATATCATTTATAGAATGCTTCTTGCCATGATGAGAGTCCCAGAGGGTTTTTTTCAGGTTGAATCTAGATTTAAATTTACTCCATATTCTCAGAATGGCTTGTCTAACATAATGATTTTTAAAATCTATATTAATTTTAGCTTTGTTATACCATGCTGTCTATACTGACAAGTTCAATACTAGGCAGTCTTTTAGTTATTGTTTTTCCAGCTGCATTGTTACTTACTAATAGGGACTTTTGATGGAGGTAGTCCTCAACTTAAGACCATAATTGGGACTGGAACGTCTGTTGTTAAGTGAGGCATTATTAAATTTATGATGTTTGATTTTATGATCTATTTTCGCACGGTCATGATGTGAACCACCCTGTTGTTAAATGAATCATCAGATCATTAAGTCAATCTGGCTCCCCCCTTGATAATGCTTGTTGGAAACTGATTGGAAAGATTGCAATCATGTGGTAATCATGTGATCCCAGAACACTGCAATCATTGTAAATACATGCCAGTTGCCAAATGTCGAAATATGGGCAATGTGACAGTTGGGAATGCTTGATGGCTATTTAAAAGTGTGAGGACTTGCAATATAATTATAACTTTGAGTAAGGTGGTTGGGCTAGAAGACCTACAAGGACCCTTCCCTCTGTAAATCTGTTAAATTTTGATTGGCTTTTAAGTGAATAATAAAGGATGAGTTGTACGTGGGACACAGTGGCTAACATGCTGAGCTTGTCGATCAGAAGGTCGACAGTTTGATGGTTCGAATCCTTAGCGCTGCATAATGGAGTGAACTCCTATTACTTATCCCAGCTTCTGGGAACCTAGCAGTTCGAAATCAGGTAAAAATGTAAGTAGAAAAATAGGGACCACTTTGGTGGAAAGGTAACAGTGTTCCGTGTGCCTTTGGCGTTTAGTCATGCCGGCCACATGACCATGGAAACATCTTCAGACAGCACTCTCTTCAGCTTTACCGCCCCATAGAGTTAGGAACGACTGGCACATATGTGCAAGGGGAACCTTTACTTTTACCTTAGAGGTACGTTAAATTAACCTGTAAGTGGATAAAGATGTGTGTGTATTATTTTAAAAAGATTCCTATTTAAATCATTTATATACTGTAAGTCTCTTACAGATATAAAACTATTCTGCAAGTTTATCATTGCTTAGTGATATGCCAGTGTGATATGCCAGTGATATTTGCAATTATGATAATGATGAAAAAATAATTTTGCAACCAATACATATTGGTTGTATACATTTGCAACTTTTCATACATTGTCACCATCAATTAATATATATTATCCTGTGTAAAACTGTAAGCACAGTTGTATTAGTGACCATTTCACTTATCACTGAATTGATGGACCTGATTGCAGTTGCTAAAAGAGGACTATCTGTATATTATACATAGATTTATTTCATGCATGCATGTTTTTACAAGGAGTCAAAATTCAAAAAGGTGACTCTACAAATTGAAATGATACTACCAAGCAATGAAGTCTGCATACCATTATGACATCAAAAGAGTTGGGGGCAATAACATTATAGGGCTGCCTTTATTTCTGAAAATGTTGATCTACAGTTTTGATTGTGTTCTGTTGTCAGAGCTGGTGTTCTGAAGAGTGCCAGTTAATAACTGAGATTGTCTTACAATACCCTCCAAAGAGAAATGGGGTAGCTTGTGATAGATGGAAATTATCCACTTGTTTTTCCACCTGAAGCAATAGGAAAAGACTAGCCTCTTAATCTGAATTAAATTTGGGATGGAAAAGGAAGAGTTTTGATCTTTGGAAGAAATCCTAAGGCATTAATTATTCTAGAAATCTTATGAATAATATTTAGAAGAGTTATTGCTCTTAATCTGCTTAGTATGTATGTGTGTGCAAACAATTTCTTTATCTCAATGAGACTGAAAAACTAATTCTTGGTAAGCATTTTCTTGTTAAAAGCTGGGCTGTGTGTAGAAACATAAAGAGCCCTGCCAAATCAGGGTAAAAACCCATCTTATTCATCTAACCCAGCAGGTTCTGGAAAACTGGTAGCAGAACTTTTGAGTAGTTTGGAGAACCGGTAGCAGAAATGTTGAGTAGTTCAGAGGACTGGCAAATCAGGGGTGGGTTCCTGCCAGTTCTAACCTCTTCTATAGAAGAGGTTCCACAAATCTACAGTGTCATTTAGAACCGGTTCCAGCTCCCTCCCCCTGCCCATCCGCACATCATCAAGATGAAGAGTGAGAGGAAGAATTCTGGGAGTTGAAGTCCACAAGTCTTAAAGCTGTCAAGTTTGAACGCCCCTGAGGTTTTTTTTCTAAAGGGTTAGGGGTGCAAGGGTCTTGTAACTTGAGAGCTTTAAGACCTGCGTGCTTCAAATGCCAGAGTTTCTGAGGCAACATTTTGGTTGCTAAACAAGAGCGTTGTTAAGTGAGTTTCACCACATTTTACAAGTTGGCCACGCCCACTCAGTCACATGACTGCCAAGCCACTCCCATTTGGTCACATGGCTGGCAAGCCACTCCTACCCAGTCACATGGCCAGCAAGCCATTCCCACAAAGCAGGCCACACCTACAGAAGAGGTTCTAAAAAATTTTGAAACCCACCAAATGCACCACTGGCCCCCGAGGGGGTGTGAATGGAGATTCTGCAGTATCATTTTCCTGCCATGTCCACCAAACCACACCACGCCCATCATGCTACGCCCACGGAACCAGAAGTAAAAAAAATTGAATTTCACCACTGATCTAATCCATCTTTTGGTCTGACCAGACAATTATCAGTCTGATGTATTCAAATACCTCAGAAACATTGTTCAGAAGATGATAGCTCTTTTTGACTTATTTCCCGGAACTGCTGCTTAGAGTATGTTGTTGCCTATGATTCAGGAGATAGTCACATATTGTAGCCATCAATGCTAATGTCCATTGATCTGCTATGAATTTCTCCAGTTTTCTAAAAGTCCTCTAAGACATCTATGAGAAATGTGTTTCACAAAAAATTCCTCAATTTAATAATGTTTCATGGATATTAGTTATATTCTTCCCTCACTTTGTTTTTAATATGGCCAAGGACCCAATTTTCTCCTCTTTTGCCGCATTGGGTGGAAAGTGGATCCATACTCTTACATTCTAAATCATGTTTCACACTCATTCAGCTAATGGTAACTGCCTCCTAAAAATAGGCTGTGTGAATAAGATGTTGGCAATTAATCGCTTGTGATATGGCCTCCCGTGGGCCAGCTGGTTGTGGGGTTGGTGGGAGAAGCGTGTGCATGTGGTGCGCAGGGCATGGATGGCGTGGCACATGCGGGGGATGGGAAGTGTATGCAGGGGCCACACAGGAGTGGGACGCATGTGCACACATGCATTGAATTTTGGGGTTTGGGGCATGCATACTTTGGGCACTGGGTCCGGAAAGGTTTAGCCCTCATTAGTCTATAGCAGTGATGGCAAACCTATGGCACGTGTGCCACAGTGGCACGTGGAGCCATTTGTTAGGGCACGCGAGGTGCTGCCCTGTCAGCTGGCTAGCGTGCATGCGCGTGCTGGCCAGCTGAGTTTGCCTTTTTTTAAAGCCATTTCTCGCCTTCCCCAGGCTCCAGAGGCTTTATAGGAGCCTGAGAAGGGCGAAAAGAGGCCCTCCTGAGGCTTCATGAGATTCCCTGAAGCCTCCAGAGTGCAAAAAATGGCCCTATGGGCAAACTGGAAGTTCGGAAATGGACTTTGGGTTTGCTCGGAGGGTCATTTTGAATGCTCCGAAGGCTTCTGGGAAGCCTCCTGAAGGTCCATGAAGCCTTCGGAGTGCTTAAAATGACCCTCCGAGCAAACAGGAAGTGACTTCCGGTTTGTTTGGAGGGTTGTTTTGACTGCTCTGGAGGCTTCAAGGAAGCCTCCTGAAGGTCCCTGAAGCCTCCAGAGGGCTTCCGTGGGTCGGGGGAGGCTGTTTTCGTCCTCACCAGGCTCCTATAAAGCCTCTGGAGCCTGGGGAGGGCAAAAAAAGCGGGGAGCTCCTGTAGTGCGTGCATGTGCACTGGGGGGGGGTCACGACTCACGCATTGCATTTTGGGTGCAGGACACCCACACACGACCCCCCCCTGCACTCCCTCCACTTATGGCACATGAGCCAAAAAAGGTTCACTATCGCTGATCTATAGAGTTCCTCCGCATGGATTTATGTAGTGGCCTTGAGCTATCTGTGACATTGTAGGTGATTATAATAATTATATAAAATATTATTGCATATATTTTATACTGGTTTCTATATAAAACATATCTAAACAGCTTACAAATGTAACAGCTATAACAGAAATAATATGAAGATCATATACAACAAAACAGGAGGGGAAAATAAGTAAACAAAAACAGAAACTAAAACCATTTATCCAGGCTTCCTACAATAAATACCAAAGAAAATTAAAATATCTAGTATTAAGTGCCTCACAAGCTTCAGGAAAGACTACTTCAGAAAGTTCAGGGATAACACAGGACCAACCACACCCATATACAATTGGCACTAGATGGTTTTTGGCACATGGAGAAAAAACTCCCCAGACTGAGCCTGCAAAGACCTGTCCCAAATTCTTAGGGTCCTTTTTTATGCCAAAAACAGAACCCTGATCTTGACTAATCAGCCAATTGGCAGCTAACATGACTGCTTCAAAAGATTGTAATATCTGCCACAATTTGCAACAGCTTCAATTTCTGAGAGTAAAAGTACCTCCCTATAGAACACTTCATAGTAGTCTAAACTTAACCAACAGTAGTAAAATAACACCATATATCATCTCTCCATTAGTGCTAACACCATGTAAAATTTATCTCTTCAGCCCACATCAGCAAGAATTTGATGTAAGATCACTGTTAACAGCAGAACTCAATGTTAGCAGGATTAAATTCTGTACCACTCTATAATATATAATTGAATTAACCTTGTATTTTTATACCATTATTTTGTGAATGCTCTTATAATCTTTTATCATGACCATATTCAGCATTGGGTGCGGAATGTCAGCTTAACGACCTTAAAATACAAGCAGAATTGCATTTCATTTGATGGACAGCATAGGGAACTCAATACATTTCTGCCTGACTTCTGATAAAGCCTAATGACTTGAAATCTGGACACCTTTCAAGGTTAATAGTAAAATACTCTTTATCTCCTAATTTTAACTATAACATAAAGGTAAAGGTTCCTCTTGCACATATGTGCTAGTTGTTCCCGACTCTAGGAGGCAGTGCTCATCTCTATTTCAAAGCCGAAGAGCCAGCACTGTTACATTCTTTCAAACTTCTAGGTTGGCAGGAACTGGGACAAATAACAGGAGCTCATTCCATTATGTTGTGCTAAGGATTCAAACTCTTGAACTGCTCACCTTCTGATTGGCAAGCTCAGCATCTTAGCCACAGAGCCACCATGTCCTTAATTTTAACTATAATGGTGATTAAATCAACCCTTGTTAATCATGGCATCAGTAACATCATGGCAGCTATCGGGGATGGGACTCTTACCTTCCGGGAAACCTTCCCAGACTTCCAAACGATCATAACGGCAGAATGCACCTCCTGGAGGGTTTGTATCTGGCTCCAGTTCAAAGCTTTCAAATTCCAGGATAATCTCTGACATCTTTGGTGCAAAGATAATGTAAGTACATTCAAGGCTATTGGGATATTTTTCAGGGAATCCTGGTGATTTGATCATACCAGTCATAGATGTGAAGTTTCTGGAGCATTCTGGTCCTGCATCACAAAACAGACAACAACATATATAACCCCTTTTGTAAGAGCATTAAAATTAGCAAGAAAACAAATTATACCTCTTCTCTTAAAAAAAAAAAAAGCAGCATGGCTTTTTGCCCGATGTTAATCCATGTATTAGTTTCATAGCAAACTTGTTCCCAATACTGATAATTGTGACTAAAATGCAAGTCCCATTTATTACATAAAGCCCATTTTTCTACCTGACCAAGCTGAAAAAGTAAACTTAGGCCAGTTCTGAAATAGAGGAAAAAATTATGATAATGCCACGTGGGAACAATGAAAGTGTAAACTCCAGAAATATTGT
The DNA here is from genome assembly GCF_009769535.1 of Thamnophis elegans. NCBI lineage: Eukaryota > Metazoa > Chordata > Lepidosauria > Squamata > Natricidae > Thamnophis > Thamnophis elegans. The sequence goes on along the minus strand of NC_045558.1, from coordinate 19,667,126 downwards.
TAGCCCAAGAGAAATAATTATAGTCCCTTTAAGCTTAAATCTTTTCAACTCAGGTTGACAGCCCTTTATTGGTAAAACAGAATGTTTTCCAAGAAGAGGGAGTGTGGTGTTTGGTCTATGGAACAATGGTTTCATATTCCTAGAGTAGTGGCTCAGTAAGTCTGCCAGATGTGACCTATGCCTTCTTGACAAACTAGATGTGAAAGGTAATTCGTACTTGTATCAAGGGTGACTGACTCATTCTGAGCAGTGTTGACACAGGTGCACCAGTAAAGTGATGCTGTTAGTGAAGGTATGATAAATTCTTCGATTACTAGCAATGTTGATCAAATCTTACTAACTTCAGTATTGTGCAAAGCAATTCTATTATAGTGCTACAAACTTCTTACGTGGATGGGCAATGTCCATTGCCCCTGGGACTTCTATTTTTTTTTTTGCAGAAGTAACTTCTTCTGATGCAATCACAATAGATGAGGAAAACAACTATCCTAAGTACTGAATCATATCCTGCAACATTGGTGCAGACATGTATACAGGAAGATGCCATTTCTATAAGAAGCAGCAAGGAGATTTGAAAAAACACTTCCCCATATGGGAATGAATGAGAGTCTGTTTCCAAATTTCATTGCTATGAGGATAACTCCCTGCTGTGTTGCAAATTCCTTCCTTCCTTCCTTCCTTCCTTCCTTCCTTCCTTCCTTCCTTCCTTCCTTTCTTCCTTCCACTCACTCACTCACTTGCTCACTCACTCACTCTCATTTATATAGCCACACAATTCAATAGCACAACCCTGCAGCATACTAGAGGGTGTGGGAAGAAAAACTTTCCACAGCAAGGACAACATAAGGACAAAAACTACAATACATTAAAGTCAACTACGACATAAAATGGCAACTGGACCAAAATATATTGAAACTCATTCAATTGGGGCTCCACTCAACGGCCTAAGAGAAAAGCCAGGTCTTGACCACCTTTCTAAAGGTTTGTAAGCCTGGGATCAACTATGTATTTGGAACAAATTGTTTCAAATGTAGGGTCACACTGAATTCCACAAATATATTAGAAAATTAATCTTTCCTTTTTCAGCTGCAGCCTTCATAAAATCTCTTTTAGGTTATCTGATTTTCATTCATACACCAAGGTAGTTTCAAAATAAGATAAATCTATTGTCCCACATAACAATACAGTCTGGGATGATGGATATTGCAGCCTTATATATTCGGACTCCACCAAGTTTGGAAAAACTGTTTTATAGTTAAAAATGTACCTGATCCTTTTACATTTTCAGGTAGAGAATTTCCCAGTATGACAAGAGATATTAAGGCCTAGGGCTTCAGATGTTCTGTACTGTATATCTACAAATAGAATTTCCTTGTTGACAAAGTTATAATATCTCTCTCTCCCTCTCCCTCCCTCCCTCCCTCCCTCTCTCTCTCTCTCTCTCTTTCTCTCTCTCTCTCTCTGACAATTAAATTTTGATGAAGGCTAATCTAAGCAAATGGCCATATTTATCTATTCATTGATAAAGCTAGTGACAACTCTAGTCTGTTGCATATGTTTATAAATAAAGTGACAATATGCGATGGTGTAAAATAATTCAGAACATGTGTCTTCCTGCCTACTCGTATCATGTCAATCCAAAGTTAGCAAACAAGAGAAAAGAATTAGTTCATATTTGTTTCAATTTTTGCTTAGTCTCAGAGATTTATCAAATATTTATTTTCAATATATTTTGCTCTATTTTTGTAAGCTTAATAAAAGAAAACAAAACTGAATCAAATCTGATTACAGCTATCTTCATGGACACATCCATATTGATATTTTGACAACAATATATTTATACTTTGCCTCTGATTTCTTTAGTTGTTTTTTGTCCCCAATTCCTTTTATAGCCAGACAGGGTAAAATTATGAGGGAGTCGTTGGTGCTTTCTGAGCTTGCTTGTTTTCTTACAAATGTTTCATTACCTAACTAGGAACCTCATCAGTGCTAGTCCTGATGATGTTACCTAGTTTAGGTAATGAAATGTCTGCAAGAAAACAAGCAAGCTCAGAGGGTACCAACGACCCCTCATGTCATTACCTGAGCTGCAAATATTCTCCTTTATTAGGGGCAAATTATCCTATTCTGAACACATTATGTGAAGATCTAGCTTTCTGGAGAAGACTCTAATGATGGTAAAAATGAAAGAGAAGAGGACAACCAGCAGAAAGGTGGATGGACTTGGTTACAGTGGCAATGAGTACACTGCTGGATAATCAGTTGAAGGATCAGATTAGAGATAGTTATGGAAGTTCAGAGATTCATCTCTTATCTAGCCTAACTTCTACTCAACTATTTATACCTGTGCAACATGCAAAATTTATGCTGCAGTTGGGGGTTAGCAAATAATTTTACAGCAAATTGTAAGATGGAGAGATATTTAGAACCACAAAAGCAGCATAAATTAAAGATATCATTTTTTAAAACAGCAATAAATTATAAAAAAACCCTGTTAAAACCATATGACAGTCTATAGCATAATGTGTTCTATAATGTCCTAATTAACAGGACAAAATGAACAGGTAAATGAGGTTAAGGTAAAGGTGAAACACATAGGGTTTTGTAGCTTTGCCACCCAAGCCATGTAAGATAATTTTCTATACTCACTTATCTATCTCATTGTCCTGTAATACGCAGAGGCGTATTCACATTTTTATTGCAACTTAATATTAAAATATTAGATACAGATTTCAGTTTATTTTATTTTTTAGACTTTTTATCTCACTTTTACAAGTAGTCCTGAAGTATAACTGACCCTTGGATTATGATCATAGATCATTGTGGCTGTAAATTGATGGATCATGTGATCACACCCATTTTTTTTTTTTTTTACATCTGTGGTCATTAAGCAAATCAATTTTCCACAGTGAGCATTTTTTTGCTGGAAATGGAAACTCAATTTGAGAAACTATCAAAAAGCACCTGAAATCGCAGTCACATGTCCACAGCATATCACAAATGGCTGTAAAGGTTGCCAAATGACTGAATTACAATCGTGTGTGTGTGTGTGTGTGTGTGTTTGTTTGTTTTGTCTGTGCATGCACAAGCAATTGCAGTTGTCATAACTTTACAAATGGGTCTTTGGTGGTGTGACCCGACAAAATGGTGAACGACAAAACCGCGCCCGACTAAACCACGTCGCTAAAACCGCGACATCATCAACGTGCCGACAACAGCGCGTCGACAGAAGGGCGATTTACAACAGCGTGTTGGCAGAAGGGCGATTTAACTTAAGGTAAGGGTTAGGTTTAGGGTTAAGTTTAGGGTTAGGTTTAGGGTTATGTTTAGGGTTATGTTTAGGGTTATGTTTAGGGTTAGGTTTAGCCTTAGGTTTAGCGTTACGTTTAGGGTTAGGGTTAAAGTTAGGTTTAGTTTTACAGCGCGCTTCTGTCGCCGCGATTCAGCGCTCATTCGTTGGAGCGCTTTAGAACACGCGGTTTTGTCACTGTGGTTTAGTCGGGCGTGGTTTTGTCGTTCGCCCTTTTGTCGGTGAACCCTTTGGCGGATCTACTGTAACTTTTTTTTTATTAGACTTATATACCACTTCATAGGGCTTTCAGCCCTCTCTAAGCGGTTTACAGAGTCAGCATATTGCCCCCAACAACAATCCGGGTCCTCATTTTACCCACCTCGGAAGGATGGAAGGCTGAGTCAACCCTGAGCCGGTGAGATTTGAACAGCCGAACTGTAGAACTGCAGTCAGCTGAAGTAGCCTGCAGTGCTGCTTTTAACCACTGCGCCACCTCGGCTCTTTGGTCATTAACTGACTGTTTGTAAGGACTATCTGTATTATTTTTATAAATAATTGAAGGTGGCAAACATATCAAATGCTCCTTCCTTCTGCTATTTTTCCCACAAGAATAACTAATTGGGGTGACGGAGGATGACTGCTGCAAAGTCACCGAGCTAGCTTTGGACCTAAAGTGGGATTAGAACTGCTGATATTTAGCCTGGTGCCTTAACTACTATACCAAACTTAACCACTAAACCAACATGGTTTTACAGCAACTGTAATTCTCAAACCACACATGTGCATGGGAACTTCTTCTTTTCTGAACATAGAAATTGCATTTTCACTTTGACATACGATGGCATAAACCTGAATTAATATTACTTTGGGGGCAATAATTTTAAATATTCTGACTTTTGAGTGTGCAAGTTCTCATTTATAATGTTGCCTTAATGTACCTAATGTCTTTCTGAAGGAGATTTAAGACATCATATAAGAAAATCAATAAAGGGAACTGTTGAGTGTCACTGAGTTATCAAGGAAAAAAATCAGTACTGAAAATGCTCACTTTCACTATATCTTTATGCATCATGACCTTAAAAGATCATTGTTTAATTAGCACGGTATTAATAACCCAACTTGTTAGGTATCTAAATGTTGGAAGCAAAAAAAATTCTATAAAAATTAACATCTTGGAATAGGGTGAAATTTTGTTTTTTGTTTATTCATTATCTAGCTTTGTTCAGAGCATGTTCCTGGATGCCAAATATTTCTTCATTCCACATCCAAGCAAACATAAGGCTTATTCCAAAAGTGACTGTGATCTCTACTCACAAAATTACTTCAAAAGGATTTGACCATGGGGCAGAAACCATTTGCCAGTCTTTGTTAGAGCAGAAAAACTCCCAGATCCCATTCATCTGGAATTTTGTTTACAAAAATGCTTGCATTCATCTCTCTTCCCTGAAATAAATCAGGTGGTGTTTGAAGCATATGTTAATTATTGCACTCTTTCTAGAACTTTCTAGCAGCAAAAGTTTAAAAAAATATTCTGGTGTCCATCCATTCTTAATCCATGATGGACACAATGAGTTAACAAAAATTACCATATTGGGAAAAATATTTGTAATATTATAAAAAGACATGAAACAAAACTAATATATCAAAGGCAAAGAAAAAGATGCATCAATTAAGCAGGACTTTCAAATTAAGCTAATTTATTTAATTCTGATCATTTGCTTTCAACAAATATTTAATTAGACAGTTAATTGTAAAAAAAGATCAGGAAATCACATTAGTAAAATCAGCAATAAAATTAGGAATATACTTCTTTCTCTTTCTCTTATGTTACAAGGTTCAGAAGTTTGCATTTCTTCACTACCATTTTGACATACAGTAACCATTTTTAAATGAAAAAGCTTATTAATTTAAATTAGGGATACATATAAAATACCAAATTTGTTGATCTGCTTATTTAAAATTCAAAAGTTGCTAAATCGATATTCACCCATGAAGGCTCAAATTAGTAGCAAAACTTTGTGAACTTGTTATAGGCAAGTAATAGGTTATATTCATCATGATCTTGCTTTCCAGAGTAATAGAATTTGCTATTATGAGAATAGAATGCAAAAAAAAAAAAAAAAAAGAATAGACCAAAAGTTAGGGACTTGATTCACAATTCCACAATCCTATGAAAGCAATTTTCTAGAAACTAAATTAACATTAAATGTCCTTTTAATTCCCCTCTCTCCAAGTAATAGTGACCTTCAAATTAAACAATCCCACTGTCAATATTTCATATTAAAAACAATTAGCATGATAAGATTAAGCAGCTTGCTCACCTTTTTTAAAAATTTCATAGCGAATGGAGAAGCCTGCTCCATGAGTTTCATAATCAGAGACAAACTTGATTAAGAGGTATGGTCCTGTAGATATCACAGGTGGGGGGGCAATTTTGCCACAAAACTTTCCCCACACTCGCCCATTTGCACTGTCTCCATCAATCACTTCAACATAATCGTACCTGGTAGATAAATTGAAGAAAAAAAAAACTTTTAACTTCCAGGGAAGGGGAAAAAAAAAAGAAAACTAATTAATTTAAGAACCATAGCCATACAGCATAGATAATGAAGAATAATGCTAGCCTGTTTGGAAGCTGTATTATCCTAAAAGATGTGTGTAAAATGAAGAAAAAAAAATTAAAATGGACTACATCATGTCGGTAGACATCATCTGGCGAGATGGAACTATTAGGAAGAATAGCACCATTATGGTTACAGACAATATCAGCTAAAGTAACCAATTAACAAGAAAAAGGAAAACTCGTGAGCACAATACTGTATTATTAAATTGCATTCCTTTGTCTATCGTGGCATTGTTATCAATACATAATACACTAAATTCTTTTCAAATGGTGGTGTTCTTGTCTGAATTCTAAAACATCATTTTGGCTTTAATTTCTGTATAATACTTGTATTCTGATATGCAATCCTGCAAGTGTATAGTCCACAGAATAATAAATGAAGTTTCACATATTATGCTACCTTTATTGCTTTGCTATTTTCTTAATTGTTACACATCTGTGTATTTTTAAACATCATATTACTTAAAATGACTATGGTAATATAAAAATGGATTTTGCATAAGGATTGAGAAGCTCCATAGAATGGTTTGATTCTGTGTCCTACACACAAGCAAGACACATGTATAAAATAATAAAAAAATAAATATACAATAATGAAAATGAAACTCGGCTTCAGCTGCATGAGTATATTAAACAATCCATTTTATCAATTTCCAAAGATTGTAAAATAACAAAACGCATATAAAGCAGCATAAAAATATGGACTTGCTTCTTGCCAAATCAACTTGTAGACTAATTAGATTGAAACTGTCAATTCAATTCTAAGTTAGCTCCCAAAATTGAAATTAAAAGATTATTTTCACAATTATCTGAAGAATTACATAATGGCAGATTATAAGTGATAATTTATATTATTAAAGACCCCAATTATTCGCATAAACACAAAAATAAAAAAAAAATGGTTACCAAATTTCTGAAACATTAATTGGAGACAAAACCCTGAATAATACTAATGTATAGTGGCATTTATCCTGGCTGTTGTTTAAAGGCTAGATCAGTCAGTCCTCATAAATCTTTGTATGGATATTGCCAGGAAGCTCCAGAAATGGAGACTATAGATTCGACAACCTTAGAAAATAGAACATAAATGTCCTAAACCATAGAGACAAAACAAAAGCAACTCATTTTTACACTGATGACAACAAACCTCCCAGAGATGTCCATGAAGATATCAGGAGTTAAACCAGACTCCAGAAAAGTTAACCTACTGCTTCTCAACCTTAGAAATTTTAAGATATATAGACTTGAACTCCCAGGATTCCTTAGCTAGCAAGTTAGGGTTGGTAAGTTTGAGAAACACTGATCCAACCGGTTATATCTTAAAGAACTCTACTGTACTGTGGAATATGAATTAATCCCTTTCCCTGCTATTGCAATAATCCTCAGAACCATCAGGTTTAATAGGGGTATAGCCTTTATTGTCATTGCACTTCACACACACACACACACACACACACACACACACACACACACACACACACATTTTTGTAGATTTTCACGGGTACATGTATGCAGGTTTTGGTGTAATCTTACACGGGAAAAGGCCCAAATACACCAAAACATACATACATACATACATACATACGTGTGTGTGTGTCATACATACATACATACATGCATGCATGCATACATACATACATACATATATATATATATATATATATATATATATATATATATGTTTTTTTAATTTGTGCTGATAAATAAATAAATAAATAAATAAATAAATAAATAAATAAATAAACACAAATATAACAAAGGCAACAGTAAAAATATTGGGTTTCTGTCGTGATGGACTCTTGTGACGAGCCGAAGGACAGATGATGGAAGCAGTTAGCTTCCTCCCATAATTGGGGCTTACCAGGGGTTGTAAAAAAAATCTAATATACATACATACATACATACATACATACATACATACATACATACATACATACATACATACATACATACATACATATATATATATATATATATATATATATATATATATATATATATATATATAATGTATTTTGTGTCACAACCCCTGGTATGCCCAAATATGGGAGGAAGCATACTGCTTCCTTTCTCTGTCTATTGGCTCATCCCAAGAGACCATCCAGACAGAAAGCCATTATTTTTACTGTTGCCTTTGTTACATTTGTGTTGCATTTGTGCTGATAAATAAATAAAGGGAGACTAATATAGATTTATTTCAAGCTATTTAGCTCTCATCAGCCAGCCATACTCTTACTGGGATTTGAACCTGTGCTGTATTACATATTAGGCAGTTGTGTTAGCCACTAAGCCACAGGTTCTCTTCCTTTATCAGCTGAGCCAGGGAAATAGGTATGTATTTTGTGTCACAACCCCTGGTATGCCCAAATATTGGAGGAAGCGTACTACTTCCTTTCTCTGTCTATCTGTATACACACACACATCTACACATATGTATGTATGTATGTATGTATATATATATATGTATGTATGTATGTATATATATATATATATATATATATATATATATATATATATGTATATATATGTATATATATGTATATATGTATATATATGTATATATATACTTAAAGTCACAAATACTTAATATACTTTATACTTTATATACTTAAAGTCACTTGTGACTTTAAGTATATACCTCCCACCCTGGCTGGCTGATAAGGAGTCGTTCTCTGTAGCTCAAATGGTTAACTCCCTGCCTGGGAGGCAACAGAGCACAGGTTCGATTCCCAACTTGGGTATGGCTAGCTGATGAGAGCTAAATAGCTTGAAATAGATCTATACTAGTCTCCCTTTATTTATTTATCAGCATAAATATAGCATATGTATATATATGTATATATATGTGTATATGTGTATATGTGTATGTGTGTATGTGTGTATGTGTGTATGTGTGTATGTATGTATGTATGTGTATACACACACACACACACACACACACCAAAATTGGTTTTAGCCTCACTGATGTAATCCATGACAAAAAAAATACAAACAACATAAAGAATATAAAGAATAATCCCTATGCAAGTAATTAGGAAAAGAAAAAGAAAGAAAAAAACCCCAATCATACATTTCCGTGTGTGTGTGTGTGTGTGTGTGTGTGTGTGTGTGTGTAGTGATTGGGGTTGTGTTTAAGAGTCTGACACCCCAAGAATAGAAACTGTTTTAAAACCTATTTATTTGGCTGGTTATGCTTCATTGTTTTCTGCCTGATAGTAGAAGTGTGAAGAGACACCGACCTGGCGATGTCATACAATGGTATTAGAGAGCAACCAACATGATGCCCTACTCTTTGCATTTGAACCAAATGGATGATGGAAAAACTAGGCAAGAAGGAGGGTGGGAAAAACTACTTTTCCCTCATACAGTATATTTATCATTACTGCAATTGCTCTTCCCAGCAATTACTGATACAGCAAGTATAAGAAAGTAGTTTGGGAGCTCATGGGCTTGTTGGAATGCTTTTAGGATGGAAAAGGGATTTTGATCTGGAATTTTGAAGCTGGGGGAAACATTGGCTCTATCTGACAAAATGCAGTTCAGTGCTGATAAAAATAAGATCTTACACTTAAACAAGAAAAACAAAATGCACATGCATAGAAAAACCAAAGCACATGGTGACTTCTCACAATTGTAATTGTGAGAAGGATCTAGGATTCCTAGTGGACAAACATTTAAGTAAGAAAGAGAAGTGTGGTGCAGCTGCCACAAAGGCCATTGCAATCCTTGACTGCATCAATAGAGGGATAGTATCCAGAAATGGGTTGCTGCCGGTTCGGCCCGGTTCAGCTGAGCCGGTAGTGGAAGTCAGGCCTGGATTGCAGAACCAGCAGTGACCCAGGCCTGCCACGCCCCCAAACAGGTTCCCTCACTGCCGCTGGGCCTCCACCATTTTGGATTTCCGTGACTGCATGTGCACAGTTCACTGTAAATTGTTCTGTGCATGCGCGCAGAACGATTTACATTGAAGAGTGTGTGTGTGTGCATTGTGCATGGGTTGCGAACTGGTAGTAAAACTGGCAGCAATCCACCCCTGATAGTATCAATCATGTGAAGTGATAATCATGCTTTACACTGCACTACAAAATTGGAATACTGCATCCAGTTTTGGAAACTGTGATATAAAAAAGATGTTCAGATGCTAAAAAGAGCACAGAGAAGAACAACAAAAATGATAAGGGGTCTGAAGACTAAACCATACGATGAACATTTGCAGGAACTATGTATGTCTAGTCTAACAAAGAGAAGACTAGATATGAAATGATAGCAGTTTTCCAATATATGGGATGTAGTCACAGAGAAGAGGAAGCTGACCTATTCTCCAGAGCACCTTATGGCAGAACAAGGAATAGAACTAAGGAGAAATTTCCTGAGAGTAAGAACAATTAATTAGTGGAACAGCTTGCCTCCAGAACTTGAAGATGCTCCATGGTTTTAAAGAAGAGATTAGACAAATATTTGCCTGAAATGGTATAGGGTCTTCTGCTCTAACAGGTGGTTGGATTAGAAAAACCTCCAAGATCCCTTCCAACCTTATTATTCTTTTATGTTCAATGATTATATAAAAAAATGAGTTTTAAAAACCTTTATTTATTTAAAGCATTTTTATAGCCTCCCATCTTATATTGAACTCTGAGCGACTCCCCAGCTATTGAAATTCAGATCTTATTAAAACTTAATTTGGAGATACTTTCCCAGCATTACTCATTGAGTGTTTGATTGATTATCTGCCTTCATGTCAACACTGACTTTTAGTAGTTACACAGTTTTTCTCCAGGATAATCTATCCCTAATTTGGTCTTTGAGATATTCCAATTGTGCAACACTTGCCACTGTAATTGAGTCCATCCACTGTAAATTGTCCTCTATTTTTTTCCTTCCTGTTTCCCCAGTATTACAGACTTCTCAAAGTTGTTTAGAAGATGACTAAAATATGATAATTTGACTGGTTATTTGTGAGAATGGGCTTGATTTGTTTTATGATCTATTTCAGTCTTTTTCAAATTCAGATACTTTAAGATATGAATCCCCAGAATTCTTCTGCCTGCATGCTGGCTGGGAAATTCTGTGAGCTGAAGTCCATAAATCTTAAAGTCACTGAGATTGAGAAACACTAATTTTTTAAAAAGTTTTTTGGCTATCTATGATATTTTTACAATCTTCTCCAAGGCCAAACAGTTGATGTTCTTTCTATTATGCAATTTCAAAATCTAAATTCCATTAAAGTAGAACATCAGTAGCCTAATCAACACCAAATGTTTCTATTAGATAAATACGGGAAAATATAGATTACCGTATTTTTAGAATATAAGATGTACCTTTTTCCCCTCAAAAAAGAAGCTGAAAATATGGGTGCATCTTATACACTGAATACAACCGGTTTTGCCTCCTGAACCCCTGCCCCTTCACCAAAATGACTGTGCATAGCCTTTAGGAGACTTTCAGAGTGCTCCTGGGGGGTGGAGAGGGCATAAATGAGTGAAAACAGGTCGCGTTTTGCTCAATTTTGCTCCCCCAGCCTCCAGGAGCACTCCATAAATCTCCTAAAGGCTATGCATGCCCTATTTTTGACAATAATGGGCCCATTTTCACAAACAAACAGACTGTTTTTTGCTCGTTTTTGTCCCTCCCCCATCCCCAGGAGCACTCTATAAGCTTCCTAAAGACTATTCATGCTTCCCCTTCTTGAAAAAAGTGGGCCCATTTTTGAAAAAAATGAGCTGTTTTTGGGAGATCTGCAAAGTGCAAAACCTTTTTTTTAAAAAAAATTGCCTCTTCAAAATCTTGGTGCATCTTATACTCTGTGTGTCTTATACTCTGAAAAATACGGTATATTTCTTCATTTCTTTGTCTCTCTACTCTTCTTGTGCATTTTGTTTTCTTCTGTAACTTATTACTCCTTCTTGATTCAGTTCCTTCCAGCCTCTTCTATTGTTCTCTGCTCTCCTTTCTAAACTGTTTTGTTCTTGTTTCTTCTGTCTTCTAAACTTTTCTTCTTCCAAACATTTTTCCCTTTGACCTTCTTTTCCCATCTTTCAGTCTTTATCTTGGATTAAAATATCCATCTTCATTCCACTTAGTTGTCAGGTGCCCTCTAGAAATGGGATCTATTTGGCTAGGAAGTATTTCTTTGTTGTTATGGCAACCAGATGAGATGGGAAAATCTCTCACCAGGTAGAACAGATGTTACAGAATTGACATCAAGTCATACTTCAAATTCTTTATGGGATTTTACAGTTGCTTCCTTTTAAGAAGTCAATTAACCTCCTTTCGTTAGAGATAGTTGAATGTTTACATTTTCCACATTCAAGCTGTCAAATCTAGATAATTCCAGAATACTGGCATCCACCATTAAGTGGTCAAAACATAAATAATGGTGGCTATGTTATTGCCACTGAAGTTCTAGCCCTTTGTATCCTAGCAATATCAATGAGGCAGTAATAATTTTTCATGTTTTGGAACTATTCTTTTTCCCTTTCCAGTGTTGCTTCTAATTGGGAATCTTTTGGTCACTAATAGAATCCTGATACCAATTCAATGCAGCTATGGATTCTGGCTTTTCATAGTCATATCTACCAGGTCTATGTTTCTGACTTTAGTACGACTTAAGCTCTTGTATTGATTAAATAGGATTTAATATGTATGTTTAGCTTAGTGGGTCATCATTGTTATGAAATATTTCATCAGCTTAATTAACCACACGATTACTCATTTGGGCCTTTTTTTTTCATTTTCATGCAAACATAATTATATAAAGCTGTTTTCTAGATCAAAGCGAGTTTATATCAGGAAGAGACAATGGCTAAAGGCATCTAAATGAATGTGTACCACGGTTAGAACTCAGAATTATAATTCTTTGGATAATACTACAATAAGGCTTATTTTCCTTGGCCAACTTCTAACATAATCTAAGGGAAGACTCACCGTAAAAAAATCATTGCTAAAACCTGCAATTATCAAAATGAAATGAAAAACAATGACAGTTAATTAGATCTGAGAACGATGGGAAAGAATCAAATCATCTTTCTTCTGCTAAACATGTATTTCAATCTCTTGTTCATAGTTTTTTTAAGAGATTTGTCCTTAATCATATTATTCAATTTCATAGACTGAATGTGAACTGAATGTGAATATGTCCATAACTTTGCATACAATTAAACCCAAACACCTGTAGTCTTTAAAACTGAATACATCAAGCCAAAATGTTTATGTTGACTTAATTAAAAATGAAGAGTCTGTATCTGCTTGTAAAGGAAAAAAAACATTGTTAGCAGAGGTGGGATCCTACCAGTTTAACAACTGGTTTGCTGAGTTTGCGCTTTGCACACATGTGTAGTTTATAGAGAAATCACCTCCTGTATTACTGCTGGGGAGGAAAATAGATGAGGCATGGCAATCTATTCTGCTGCGCCTATCAGCTGGGCTTCACAAAGGGGAATATAGGTGAGTATAGTGCAGGGGTGGGGTGGGCCCAACTGAAATTTGGAAAGAACCGGTTCGCTCCCAACTGATAGTTGGAATTACCAATTTGCCCGAACTGTTCCGAACAGGTAGAATCCCACCCCTGATTATTAGGAAACTGCATTTCAGGTATTGTTTTATTCTATTGTTTCTTAATAAGAAGCTAAAGGGTTTTTTAAAATTACCATAAGGAATATCCTAGTTGTTGCCTTTTAAATTCATGGAATGAATTTTTATTTGGACAATCCTATTTTATCTGATTATACCTGAAATTAATGTTATATTAATTTGTTCTGGCTATTTCATCTATTATTACATATGTAAAAAAGCTCCCAATTACATTAATGGATATGGAACTTTTTACAAAAATGATAACAATTTAAACTGTATCTGACAATTTTGGAGTGAACAATAGGGGAAAAAAGATATGATGACCACTGCCACCCTTAACAATTAAGTTCTAAACTGTCTGGGGTCCATTAGTTATGTTTACAGGAGACCTCAGAGAGCACTATGAAGATGATATCACTAGTTAAAGTGGACAGTTAAAGGCTCTCTAAATTAAAAATGACATTACCTCACCAGTTAAATTTGTATGCCAGCTTTGGTATATATCAAACTGAAAATAAAGCTGACACTGATGGCACTGTAAGCATTAACATATGTGAAACATTGTGCTAACAGCATTTCCTCTTCCACACTGATGTTTTAGTCGCCATTGATCAGCTTTGTGTAGAAGCTTTGTGATTCTTTTTTTACAAAGACAAAGGAACAAAAAGAAGAAATGCTCTCTTGAAGACAGCTTTGCCGATGTTTCATGTGATTAAGCTGGTTTACAAAAGAGATTACAAAAATGGCTTGATGCTACAGTTGCCCTTCTGTCTTGAAAAATACTGTGAATGGAGATTGTTTTGCTCATTCCATGCCTTAGATTATAGGTGCTGCAAGTTTACAGATAAGAATAACAGTATTTCTATGGATGCAAATACGTTTGAGGGTTTTATCTTTCCTTTTATTCCTCAAAAATGCCGAAATATGCAGGAAGGCTCTACCCAAATTGTGAAATATCTATTGAAAAGTTAAATAAAAGAAACAAGATGCCGCAGATTCTAAAAGTAGTCAATCAGCTGCTTGATAGGAAAACTATCTGTGATTATAATGCTACTCTAATCTGATGGATTAGGAATAATTCAGAATGAATTTTCAAATAAAAAATTGTAAGATAGGTTCAACTCTTGAAAGATATATAAACAAATCAGGGGTGGGTAGCTGCCAGTTTTACTACCATTTCACAACCTGTGCAGTGTGTGCACTCCACACACACTGTTCAATATAAATTGTTCTTTGCGCATGCACAGAACAATTTAAAATGAACTGTACATGCACAGTCACTAAAACAAATATGGCGGCAGCCCAGCGGTGGTGAGGGAAACAATTCGGGGGCGTGGCAGGCCTGGGTCACTTCTGGTTCTGAGACCCAGGCCTGAATTCCACAATCGGTTCGGACAAACTGAGCCGAACTGGGAGCAACCCACCTCTGAAACAAATGCTCATTATTCAAAGCATTCATCTAGCTTTTCTGTTCGGCTCCCCTTTTGCGTCTGTCAATTTTGTCAAGCATAATAATTTTTTACCCTAGCTATAGCTATCCATAAATAACTTACTTGGTGAAAAAATGGTAATGAAATTAATTCAGCACACTCCTAACTCACATTTTCAGAAATATTTCTATGAAATAGTAGATGAGCTAGTATTTAAAACAATCATTACCTGAAGATTACCATATTATGGATAGATTTGGGAGAAGGGGAAATAGCAATAGGACTTTGACTTATACACCGCTTCATAATGCCTTACAGCACTTTCTAAGCAGTTTACAGAGTCAGCATAATGCCCCCAACAATCTAGGTGCTCATTTCACCGACCTCAGAGGTTTGGTAAAAAGCCGAGTCATCCTTGAGCTGGTGAGGATTGAACCTTTGGCAGACAGCAGAATTAGCCTGCAATGCTGCATTCTAACCACTGTGCCACCATGGCTCCAATGTACAATCTAATATATAAAATACATATAGAAGATCACAAACTTCGCTTCCCAAAACTTCTAGTTAAAAAGAATAGAAGTTGACATAAAATATTCAGTATCCTGTTACTAAATATTTAAAAGCTGCTGTACATAGCACTACATTACACTACATTATAATAATGATAGACAATATTCTGGACTACAAGTAGAAAATTCTCTTCATCTTTTCTATCAATTAGAATTCAAACAGACCAAAAAAAAAAAATAGACATTCTTTTAAATGAGTTTTTTTTTTCTTGAATAGTGAACTTGTTAATTGCAAGATTGTGAAAGTAAGTAAGAAACTCTTGTCATACAATTATTTTTCCACTGGTCTATGGCATCCCAGGCTACCCATGTTTTAATCTGAAAAGATTTTTTTTCCAGGAATGGCGTTACTATCATTAATTGCATTGAGAAATTTTGGGAAAGTTTCTCTTATCTCTGGATAAAATAGACACCTGAAAATAGACTTTAAGAGTAAGTATTCAATAAGAAGTATGGAGAGGCATTTTCTTTTTAAAAAAAGCAGGTTCTAGCAACAGGCCAGAAATATTGGTTTAGGAACAGGAATAGTTCCTAAGAGATTCCTTAGAGCAATCTTGATCAATTTAAAATCAGATCTGTTTGAATTATAATTCCCATATTCCCAGAATTGTCTAGCTAGCATGACTTCCAGAATTATGGGAGAATTATAGGAATTGTAGTTCTAATTAATTAGAGACCCCTTGCCTGGGGATGGATGATTTGAGTGGAAACAGTTTAGTTTTTGGTACTTTAAAAAATTTCAGGAGTTGTATTATCAATGTCTACAGCTTCAATACCAGCATGGCTCCATCTTAACTGATAAGTACTATGTGTGTTGTTGTCTCTGAAAATATTTAACTGTTGGTCATTTGGAGGCCAAGTGGAGAACAGTTGAAGAAAGATATATTTGATTAATGTGCTGTCAAATTGCTGGGAGCAATAACACTAACATTCTTCATCTTATTTACAAGTTTTCTAAGTTTCTTAGATGAAATTGTCAAGGCTGGCATTTGACCTTCTGGTGACACTCAAAGAATAGCTAATGAAGGTTGCAGCGGAATCACTAAAAGAATAATTCTAGTAAATATTCAAGAAGATCAGCAATGTCAAACAATTGATTTATAACCAGAACCTCCCAATGTACCTTTACTACAATATGCATTATTTAAATACTTTTTAATGCCTGTGAAAAGAGTGAAACAACAGTATACCCCACATAAATATATTATAGGAAGCATATTATCTAAGATTAATGTCTAAAACTTTGAAATTTGCGAAGTTAAAGCTAGCTACATATTCCCCGTATTGTTTTAGGTCTTGGATGCAAATATATATATTTAAACACCTAGGAAACCTTCGTGAGAAGGCCACATATGAGTTAGACAAGTCATTGTGTTATTTGTAGTGGCCTCAGAATAAGGCCTGGTGTCACCAGCAACTGCCTTGTAATGTCCAGATGGCATAGAGGAACTTCAGGACAGTGAAAGTGGCTGGAGTAGAGTGATTGAGCTGGGACAAATGGATCTTCCTGAACATTTGGTCTTTTGTGACTTCTTTGCATTATGTTGCTGGAATTTCTTGGGTGTTTGGCTTGCCCAATGGGGCAACTGTTTTATACCTTGTTCTGGAAGCTTCCAAGGCATTTGGTGCGAAGGGCAAGCCAACACTACCTCATGAAGAACCAAGTCAAGCATGCTTGATCAGCACAACATTTACAGAACTCATTCTATAGGAAATTTTTGACAGCTATCTAGGACAAATAGAGTATTCTTCCATTCATTAACAAGCATCTGTCAGCTGAGGCTCAAATATCCACAATAAAGTAATTTTCTCTTATTTTCCTTAATCATGTAAACCACTGAAAATAAAAATTGTCTCCTGAATTCTAATATAATAGAGATGTTCCTTGTATTTATTTGTTGTTAGAATCTTTACATGTGATAACCTTTTTGAAAAATAAAAACTTATAGAAATCAAATTTAGAGTTGAAGGATTTTTATAATGCTTGACAATTTCACAACCATACAAGCAGAACAAAGATGATTCCCCAACCTTCAAATTCATCTGTATAAATAGTCAAATTGTTTTCACAGATGTAGAAATCCCAAATAATATACTCTTGCCTGCAACAGATTCTGTACAGTTCCTAGTCTAACAAAAACCAAACATTACATGACAGTTATATGGCACATTTAGCTGTGCAAATATGTAGACAGGGAAAGGGGAATTGAAAAAAGCCAGTGGCTTAGAATTCTCATACTAAAAGGCTGGCACCCAACAATTACAAATTTTTGGAATCTGAACTAGTACTTGATGTTCATTATGAGGAAGGAACTTCTACTCAATTAACATGACTTAAACTATTGCATGAGAACTCCAAAATATGATTACGGATCATCTCCATATTTCTATTAAAAATACATTTTGAGATGACAAAGTTTAAGATTTGGAAACAAAACAGGAGAATATATGGTTCTAACTTGCAAGTAGTGTCATTATTGGAAAAGACAGAAGAAGCAGCTTGCATCTCCCTCTGGAGTTGGTACCGGTTCCACTCCATAAGTTTGTCATAAAAAAAATGCTGTGCCAGGGATGCATTAGAAACATTGGCATTCCTCAAAGGAGACTAAAATGTGTCACTTCAACATACCCAGACAGGGTTGGCATCCATCCTAGGAGGCTGAGCCTGCAAGTGTGGCTCTCTCAGCCAGCAAAATCATTGCTCAGTTATTGCTACCCAGTGGCATGGCAAATATTTTACAACATTATAGCTCTACAGGATCCATGAGAGCATAGCTATACAAATATGTAGCAAAACACTACTTAAAGCTTTGTGTGTTTTATGTGATACGCAGCAATGGCATTTTGGAAAGTGGTTTGCACTTGGGTTCATGCCCAGATTATGGTAAATAAACATAACCAAGGAATCACATTTGCAATCCTTGGATTCTCCTGAGAATTCAGAGTTCCATGTTTTTAGAAGCACTGCAGTGTACGCCTTGTTATTATGTGTAAAGTAGCTAAAGAGCAATATAGGGATCTCTCCCTTTATTTTCCAATTCTTCAATCAGTGGTGAACATGCTGCTACTAGACAGTCCTAATTTTATGGTTCAGCAATGCAATGTCTGGGAAAGGTTCCCACTAGACTTATGAAAGAATACAGAGTTCCTCTAAGCTCTCTTCTATGAACTTTTCTCACTTGGAAAGTTAAGGTTTTGTATAAAGGGCAGGCAATTGTATATTCTCTGTCTCCCTCTTTGCCAATCTTTCCAACTTGGTTTCCTCCAGATGTGTTGGTCCCCAACCTTGTAATCCTTAAATAGAATAGCATCTGTAGCACACCAAAATTATTGAGCACTACATTCACTGAAGTTTAAAGCACCATAAATTAAGTAGTATGGTATCTATGAACATTAATGTATTTGTGGATTCTTGATGTGCAATTACTACTCCACTCCCTTCTCCTTGCTCCTCCCCTCATTCTCCCTCTCTCCCTCCTTTCCCCCTCCATCCCTTCCTTCCTTAATAAATATTGTGGACTGTGAAATTTGAATAAAACATAGTAATACCTTTACATTACAGTTAGAAGTATTAACTTACTAAGCTTTAACATGCTAATGAAAAACCATGATAGCAGATGTGTTTTATGAGTATTTTAATTTTAAATATTTCTGCTCTAGGCTGTACCACCACTATTTTTCTTTATAGAATAGAATAGAAAGGAATTATTTATTGGCCAAGTGTGATTGGACACACAAGGAATTTGTCTTTGGTGCATACGCTCTTAGTGTACATAAAAAGAAAAAAATACATTCATCAATTATCATAAGATACAGCACTTAGTGATAGTCATAAATTCTATTATATTTTTTCTTGGGAAAAAGTTCCATTTTTATGAAATAAGAAATATTCACAAATGTATTTTAGATTAGATAACGGCTCTCCAACGCAACATGGTAAAGTTAAGTCTTTCTGGGAAATTCAGATGCCTTTAATTATTCTAAATTAAGCCCCAAGTATGAAGGTGCCATCTGGAAAATATTAAGAGTTATTTACAACTTGTTTACTTGTCCAGTTCACTGCAAAATCTTAGTTTGGGCGATTTTCTGCTGTTCAAAACAAAATTGAAATTGTAGTTATATTTTATTGGATATTACAATATATTTCAAAAAGTGCATGCCATTTTCTAATAAGTTATTTTAAATTTTGTTAAAATAGTGCAATTGATTACTATTTAGTGTTTTATCCATCTAAACTAATCCAATGCTCAGTGAAAGAACTTAATGCTTTCCAACATCGGTAACTTCTGAATGTATGGGCTTCAACTCCCAAAATTTTCACCCAATGTCCTATTGGCTGTAGAATTCTGGGATTTGAAATCCTCATATCTGGAAATGGTCAAGATTGGGAAACGGTGCACTAAGCATCTCTCAATCTCCTTTTAAGTTCATTGCCCTTCCCCTATCTTGTTCTTGTTTCAACAGAGATGGCTCTCTCATTCCTTACTTATTTAGAACATTTTTGGCTGAGGAGAATAACCACAGAAAAAAGCTAACATAAATTAAGAAATCAGCAAAGAAAAACTGCCAATTACATTGGTATTACATTTTTTCTTTTAAAAAGATTGCTGCCTTTTGTATATTCTCATACGCATTTCAGACTTTTGAAATTCTTTATTTATTTTGCTTCATCGATCATCTCTTTGGCTACAATCCATTTTTGGGAAGGCAAGAAGAGCCAAACTGTCAGCATGCATTATAGCTATATAATGCAGTTTATAGAAATTTCCCTCCAGGGTAATCAGGTAACGATAATCTATAAATGGAGCAGAATGATTGATAGGTAGATAAAGAATTCCACCAAGTAACACTATAGGCCATTAAAGCCAATAGCTAAGCACACAAAAGATTGTACTGCTCCACAGCTTTTACTTGGATTCAAATCCTATAATGAACTCCCTGTGAGCCGACCCAGAATATACAAAGACTTGGCCACCTGCATACATCATTAGCATGAATTAATAGCTTCCTCTGTATACTTCTACAGTCAATTTTTCTGGCATTCATACAGTCTGCAACATTTAGATAGTGTTCTTTGAAATGCAAATTTATTTCCACCATCAAAGCTTTTTTTAAAGGTCAGATACTTTTAATCACAATAGCAATAGTACATAAAGAAATATATTACTCTTCATCTTGATTACTTTTATAGATAATATAAAAAAATAGGTAAAGCCACATTGTTCCATATTTCTTGAAAAATATTGGTCCCTTTCTGCTTGCTAGAATGTTTCCAGGTACCATTTGAAGTGCAGACTGTCATCTTTAAAGCCTTCATGACGGAACAGAATAACATGGGACCTTGGAGGTCTTCTAGTCCAATTGCTTGAGTAAGAGATCCTGTACCATTTCAGGCAAATTGTTGTCCAATCTCTTCTTTAAAATCTCTAATGTTAAAGAACCTACAACTCCTAGAGACAAGTTGTTCCACTGATTAATTGGGTTTAGGTTACTTGAAGTGAGATTTTCTCTCTTTCTACCTTTTCAATCCAATCTAGCACAATGGACATTCTTCAGGTCCATCAGTCAAGAAATTTTGGCTGTCAAGGAGCAGGAAGTCTGCCTTCTCTGCCTTGATCTTGCTAGTTTTTTGGAAGGCCATGAAAATCTGCTAAGTGCCTGGGCTTGGAGTATGTGGAAGGCTCTGTTGTCTGCTTATGTTGATACCAACAGATTATAATAATCTTTGTCTGCTATTTGTATTTTTGCATTGCGTTTTAACTATTTTAGTCACTTCTCACCATGCAGAGCCACTGGTTTAAGATGGGTGGCTGTTCCAATTGAAAAACAAACAAACAAACAAACAAACAATAACTTTTCCAGGCAATGGATCAAAACTGAAAGATTTATGCAAGGATTCCTTCCTTCCACACTTTTCTTCAGTGCAGATGTTATGACCAGATGAAGAAAAAATGTATTTTTGTGGAATGAAGAACAGTATGAAAAAGTGAAGTAGTACACTATCATTGTAATTTCCAAGTTTACTATGTAAACTTGTAATCAGAACAGAAGAAATAGAATAGAATTCTTTATTGGCCAAGTGTGATTGGATAAACAAGGAATTTGTCTTTGGTGCATCAGTGTACATAAAATATATGTGATAAATGATGATCATAGACATCATAAAAATACATTCATCATAAATCATAAGACAATAACACTTAGTGATAGTCATAGGATATTAAATAAGCAATCAAAATCATATTAGGAAACTAAATAAAAGAATATGAATAGTAAATATGCAAGCAACAGTATTACAGTCATAACTAGAAAAGGAGATAGGGAATAGGAAGGATGAGCAGAATAATACTAATGTAGTCTTAGGAAATAGTTTGACAGTGTTGTGAGAATTGTTTAGCAGAGTGATGGCATGCAGGAAAATACTGTTCTTGTTGTTCTGATGTGCAGTGCTCTATAACGTCGTTTTGAGGGTAGAAGTTTAAACAATTTATCTCCAGGATATGAGGGGCAGGAGTGGGTTCCGGATGCTGCTACTGCTTGTTCACTCAGGGATGCGCTGTGCACACATGCACACTTGACGTACGCTATGCGTGCATGTACAATACTTTAAAAAACAAGATGGTGGTGCCTATGGGGCTGTTGAGAGAACCAGTTTGGGGGAGTGGCAGGCCAAGTTACTACCTATTCAGCCAAACCGGTCCGAACCGGTAGGAACCCATCTGTGGTGAGGGGTCTGTAGATATTTTCACAGACCTCTTTTAGCATACAATTGTAACTTACAATATTCAGGTTTCCAATGCTTGAAATAAAATGGGAAATTTCACAGAGGATGGAAGAGGATTTGATACTTCTAATGTCACTTTTAGTTCTTAGTGTAATTTCAGCAAAAATAATCCCCTACTTTTGTCAGGATTTAAATATGAGTTTAGATAAATTTCACAAGCCCAAGGATTCTTTTCTGTCTTGAAATATACCTGTTGTACATAAAAATGCATATAAGCATTTACACAAGTACAGGCTGTCTTACTTTCTTCTAAGTAAATCTCACTGAAAGTAGAACCTTCATCTGAGTGGATTAAAAAAAGATTGCACTGCCAACCGCTTAATCTCATTATCTAAATTCTCCTAATAAAGTCCTAATATGTATTGCAGCAGACCAATGCTCTGCTTTAAACTTGCTGACACACATTAAAGCAGAATTAAATGTAACATGGCATTCATCATAATTTCTCTATAAAAATTAATCCTGTTCAGTAAAATTTACTGCTGCTTTTACTGTGTGTGCTGTTTAAACTAAAATGTAAATATTATAACTGTACTGATATTACGATAAAACATGCCATAGAAATATAAAGCCACTAAGCCCAACTTCAACCACTCTTTGTTTCATATATAATTCAAATATCACATATTTTATGAGTTATGTGACCGTGTGATTTATATGAGCTTTAAGAAATAAGTTTGTGTTTGGAATGGGGGAAACAAAGGCTAATAAAATTTCCCAGTAGCTTAAATGCAGGAGTATATGCTAGTTAAGGTCAGTAATATGATACTAAGTGGAGTGCCAGCTCACAATTACAACTGCAGCATGGATGAATATAGATGATACGGCTCTGGGAATTGCATAAGCATATTCTCTCTCTCTCCCCCTCCCTCCCTCCTGCCCACCCTCCCCCTCTCTCTCCCCCCTCTCTGTATGTATGTATGTATGTATGTATGTATTATGTATTATGTATTATGTATTATGTATTATGTATTATGTATTATGTATTATGTATTATGTATGTATGTATGTATATGATCTTTACAAATTGATACTTCACAAACATATTTTGTATATTCTATGTATATATCACCCTAGGTGATTTAAAATATTTAAATATTTATTTGCAATAGAAATTCTCTCTTTCTCTTTCTCTCCCTTCAAGTCAAGCAATCCTGGTAACTAGCTGGATAACTCATTGCAGTTTTCTTGAGATTTCAGAAGTGCTTTGCTATATATTTATGTATGTATATAGTATGTGTATATCAGTGATGGGTTCTGGATCACGTCGCAACCGGTACTCTGAGATGGCCCAGGCATCCACCATGTGCACGCATGCTGTGCACACCTGCACACTCACCATCTGTGATGCTCCAGCTGCTTGGTGGAGCATCATGTAGGCGTCTTATGCTGCGTGTGCATGCACAAATGGCCCAGTTGGGTCAAATACAGCTCAGGAATGCAGGTGGGCGGGTGGGCCCTCTGAAGCACCGTACTGGAACGGTGCCTGCTGCTTCCAGCAGGCACCGGTACGCCAGTACCGGGGCATACTGCCCGCAACCCACCACTGGTGTATATGTGTGTTATTTATGTGTTTGGCTAGCTATAAACTTTATCTTGATAGCAGGCAACAGAATTCAATTTTTAATGTGGGCCAGTGTGCTCACAGTAAATAAAAAGACAATTAAAAAGTTATCCTCTTCTATCGTTACACTCTGTTTTATTATTTTATTATTACAGTTTTTTTAAAGAATACAGCTTAATATAATTTTTTAAAATATGTTGGCTACAGAATCCAGCTTAAGCACACCCAGGAAATCAGGTTTGGGTTGCTTTTAAGCTTTAGAAGCAACAGACATTCATGATGGCTTGTTGTTTAATGTACACATACTTTAGGAGCTGACATTTCAAGCTTTTCTCATTCTACGGAAGGTTGATCTGACTATTTCCTCTTGAAAGTTTACAATGTGAGAAAAACCCACTTGCTCCTTCATAAAAAGTATTTAAGAGACAGCATCCTGTTCTTGATTGCATGTCTGAAATAGTTAACATCCTCTCTAGGCACATTTAGAAATCCCCATTTACCAATAAAATATACGTAGTCATCATTAATTGTAAACTTAATTTGGTCTCTTGGGTAACAGAAAACCAAGGAGACTCGTTTTTCTTTCTTCTTTCTTTCTCTCTCTCAGGAGTTAAAACTTAAGGAATTTAAATGAGCCCATTTTAAAATTATATGCTATATGGCAAATCACAAACAATGCAGGAGTTGCAATTTCAAAATCAACTCTAATTTTTATAACTCCTATAGAACTACTCGGTGGTTATTTTGAAGTTTTAAGAAAACATAAAAATAATCTGCAAGAACCTGTGTTTTCTTTTTCTCCCCCAATAAATCTCAAAACTATTACTGTACATTATAGCAGTTAAGGCATCAGGCTAGAAACCACAAGTCTATAAGTTCTAGCCCCACCTTGAGCCTGAAACCAGCTGGATGACCTTGGTCTAGTCACTTTCTCTCAGCCCTAGGAATGAGGTAATGGCAAGCCTATTCTGAAAAATCTCCAGCAAATTTGGACAGTAAAGCGGTTGGGGAGGAACATGAGCCAGTCCTGGAGTCTAGGAAGGCTCTGATGAGGGCTCTGTGTAGAAGGCAGAGAGGGAGCCAGAGCCATATGCCAATTATCAACTGCCATCAGACATCAGTGAAGCCTGTTCCCAGTGTACGCATGTGCAGAATTGCCAGACAAAGGGAACAGCTAAAGAACAGGAGTAGACTTGGGAGCAAGGCCACAGGTGGACCATGAATGGCCCCTCCCAGATGAAATAAAAGAGGAGCAAAAGGGGAGTAGAGTTTGCAGGAGACAATTAGTTCACTTAATTGGTTTTTGACTCTCTGAGACTCCTTGCCAAGTTTTGCATATATCGGTCTGGCAGCTCTCCAAGCCAGATAAGGTCTGTGACTGTAAATCCTCCCTTGAAAAACTTTGCTGGATGAGAATGAACAGAATTCACAGTAAATTAATAAAAGGGTTTTTTGTCGGACTAGGAAGAAACCTGCAGGAACCTATACACGGAATCTCCAAGAATTTTCTGTTCACAAAATGAACAGAAAAAAATATTGATTAGAAGATATACTTTCAGTAGCACACAGTGGGATGACGATGGGATCCTTAGATTAAATTTTAACTCCTGCCCCATAATATTGAGTGGTTCTAATTCATCCCAGTTCTTTGAGGTAATTTTGTGCTTATTCTTCCTCTGTTGGGGTGGCATGATAGCTCAGTGGATAAGACACTGGTCTTGTCAACTGGGAAGCTGTTGAGTTCAAGACCTGAGTACCCATTTGGGGGAACCTCTCACTCTTGCACCCGTCCTGCCAACCTAGCTAGCAATTCGAAAGCATGTAAATGCAGGTAGAAAAATAGGTATCACTTTGGTGGGAAGGGAAAGCAGTCTATGACATCATGCTGGCCACATGTCCATGAAAATGTCTTCAGACAGCCCTGGCTCAATGGCCTTGAAATGTCCATTGAGATGACTATCACCCCATATAGTTGGAAACAATTGCAGAGTAAAATCCACAGGGATTCCTTTACCTTTTTACCCTTTCCTCTACTGCAAAAATTGATCGTGTAGTGCAGTTCTTCACATATCTGTATTCTTCCAGATATTTTGAAGACAACTGCATGGTTGAGAATTGTAGGCAGAAACATGAGGAGAAATTTGGCTTGATTTCTATTCTTGTTTTGTGTTTTAACACATTCTTAATCTATAAGAAAATTCATACTCCTGTCTCAAAACTACTTCTGCAATACATTGTTTTAAATAAGCATACTTTAAAAAAAATTTATTATATGATGTTGTTGTTCCTATTTCTTCCTGAAAATCTTAAAATTTAGCAAAACTGCCCATACCATTATAAAAGCCATATGGCAATCCATCTTGATTCTGATCACAACATATTGCATGGTGATCCTTTTGTCCAGAAAATTTAAATAACAAGGAGATCAACCAAACATGTCAATTATTTTGTTTTGGCTCTACATTTATAGAAAATATGGCATCTGACATTAAAATATGATTTTCACAAATAAAAGACAACTGGTTTGTGTGTGTGCAGGCGTGGGTGTGTATGTGTAATTTAATGGTGTTCAAACAATATGAATCAATGAAATATACTTAAAAAACAATAAAGCCAAGGCAGAAATAAATATAATAAAACAAAAAAATAAATAATCAATGTCAAATATGCCTTATGGGAGATTGGCAATTCATAAATACCCAGTGAAAAAGAACAGTTTAGTTCAGTGCCAAGATATAAAGCAGAGAATTTCATCCTCGTGTGTATTGAATACAAATGCAGTATTTAAGAATATTATAGCATGTCCATTATATAAGGTATCATGTAAAAATTGATGGTACCAAATATTTAGTTATAATGTCCCTGTCATTCTATTCAGCCCACATTCTAAGAAATTTTGAGTGAATACAGCTTTACATTTTCTGTTTACACTAAGTCTTAATAAAAAGAACAAAGAGATGCTCGGCAGCTCAGCCACTTTATGTCTGTCAATGTGGTCTGTGACATTAACTATAGTGCCATCCTTCCAATTACATCAAATCTGCCCATAATAAGCATCATTACAATAACATCTCTTCATAACACATAAATGCTTGGGGGCACAGACTTGTCTAAATGAACAGGGACTTACGCACATAACTCCCATTAGTGTTAATAAGAGTTGGCTGTGTAATTCCCAAGATATTGGAAAATGTCTATTGTGCACCCAGACATGAGTTTTAATTATGAGAGTAGAAAATATAGGCTGCAATACTAAAAACCCTTAAATCTAGTTGACTTCTACATAATATCTCTTCAAAGAGGGATATTCATGAATTTCTTTTTGTTTGAGATGAGTGATTCAGGATCTTTTCACTTACTTTTGAAAAGGGATTTTTTTTTTGTTGCAACCTTGCAACACATTTAATGGCCAGTGTGACCTCAGCATTAATTAAGGACTACCATGATATTTCTTATAGTTCAGTTAAATGTCCCAAAGTAATAAATTTTTAATGCATCTAAGAAATAGTCATATTCAATATTTATTTTATCTGGCTTTGCTGAAAAATATTTTAAAAAAAGGCCTTTCTTTGAAAATAGGAATTTATTTTAGATGAAAAAGGAAAAACTCCTGTATATACTAGTCTCTCAGCAACTATCTTATTTTTCAGATTTAGATCTGATTGAGTGCTCAGTACTCGAACAATATTATGAATAGAAGATATCTTTGATAACAACTGGACGGTAAATATGCTAGCGTATTAAGATAAAACACCATAGGCAAAGCTGATATAATACTATTTGACAATAGTAGCTTTCCCACACTTACAAAAGAAAAAGCAAGGTCATTTCATTGAGGACGTTACCTAGTTGAGTAATGAAATGTCTACAAGCAAACAACCAAGCTTGGAGATCACCAAGGACTTCACAAGGTTATTTGTATTACTATTTATTGTGTGCTTATTTCATTGCCGTCTTGCCATGTAGGATGATCAAAGTAGTTGACAATGTAAAGGTAAAGGTTCCCCTTGCACATATGTGCTAGTTGTTCCCAACTCTAGGAGGTGATGCTCATCCCTGTTTCAAAGCTGAATAGCCAGCGCTGTCCGAAGACATCTCCGTGGTCGTGTAGCCGGCATGTCTAAATGCTGAAGGCACACGGAATGGTTACCTTCCCACCAATGGTGATTCCTATTTTTCTACTTGCATTTTTACATGCTTTCAAACTGCTAAATTGGCAGAAGCTGGGACAAGTAATGGGAGGTTACTCCGTTAAGTGGCGCTAGGGATTCAAACTGGTGACCTTGCTGATCAACAAGCTCAGCATCTTAGCCACTGAGCGACTGCATCCCTAGTGTCTACATGCACCCAAATTTTTAAAAATGCTAAACACAGACTTAGATTGTTCCTTAAAATAGTTTTTAAAATCCTGGTTAAAATTGTGTGCCTTAATTTTCTTTGTCATAAAATGGAGAAAGCAGATCAAACAATACTGCAGAAGTGACACAGGAAAATATATTCTGGGTGACCAAGAAGCATGAGCATAGAAAATTTTTGAAGAGGATCTCTCCTGAAAATCTTATTGACTAGATAAATCCAGAACAAGAAGAGTGGTTCCCTCAGAAAACAAACTCCAAATTTTAAGTATGGCAGGCTTTATTCAACTCCTTTGTAAGATTGTGATATCTATTCATTTTGAAAGCTGTTGTAACTACTTTTCTGAAAATCTCATTGATGCAAGCATAGATGTATCCATGCAGTTTAATATTTAGTTGAGTAAAATGCTTCATATCTCACATAGCCAGATTTAGATTCATAATTATTTAATCATTTATAATGATTTATTTTCATGATAATAATTAGTGAGTGGTGCTTAAGTCACCACTGCAGAAAGTAGCTCTCTAGTTTCCGATCAAAATTTCAAGTATAGGTAGTTCTCCATTTCAAACAGTTAATTTAATGACTGTTCCAAATTATAACAGCCCTGGAAAAAGGGCTGTTTTTCACACTTATGACCATCGCAGCAAATTCTTGGAAACTGATTCACATTTATGATGGTTCAATATCCTGAAGTCATGTGAGCTTTTGCCACCTTGTGACAAACAAAATCAATAGGGAAGCCAGATTCATTTAAAACAAGCTTAACAGCTGTGGTGGGTCTCTTAACAACTGTGGCAAGCAAGGTCATAAAATGGGGTAACGTAACTTAACAACTGTCTCACTTAGCAACAGAAATTGTAGACTCAATCGTGGTTGTAAGTCAAGGACTTACCTGAAATACAAAAGATTATCAACTGACACAATGGGAATGAACTGCTGGAGATATATAATTATCAAATCCATGTTCTGGATCTTCAGTTTACATATTTTTTCCATGAATGAAGGTCAGCTGTCCTCATATTTGTGAGACCCACAAAGAAATATGAGTTGTGGCCCACTAGTGGCTATCAGAGCTGGCAGCAGATTCGGACAGTGAGGTGATTAGGGAGGAACATGGGCCAGTCCTGGAGTCTGGGAAGGCTCTGATGAGGGCTCTGTGTTGGAGGCAGAGAGGGAGCCAGAGCCCTATGCCAGTTATCAGCTGCTTTAGAGTCAGACATCAGTGAGAAAGACAAACAGCTGGAGCCGGTTCCCAATGTGTGCATGTGCAGAGTAGGCAGATAAAGGGAACAGCTAAAGAACAGGATCGTCTTGGAAGTAAGGCCACAGGTGGTTGATAAATGGCCCCTCTCAAAGAAAATAAAAGAAGAGAGAAAAGGGAATAGAGTTTGCAGGAGAAAATTAGTTCGCTTAATTGGTTTGTGACTCTCTGAGACTCCTTGCTAAGTTTTGCAGATATTGGCCTTTCAGCTCTCCAAGCCAGATAAGGTCTGTGACTGTAAATCCTCCCTTGAAAGACTTTGCTAGGTGAGAATGAGCAGAACTCACAGTAAATTAATAAAAGGGTTTTTTGTCAGGACAAGGACTTTGCTTCAGGCGCTTGGGAAGCCTAGGTCAGAACAATATGATAGGATGAATCCACAGACACGCTAAGGATGATACAAAGTAGTTGGTGGTACCAAACTTCAGGTAATACTTGTAGAGAAACATTTACTGATTTTTAGCATTAAGAAACAAGGCAATAATTACTAGGAAAATGTGTATATTAGGACTAAAGCTATGAAACACATTTGCTGTTGCAGCTCTATATAATACTTTAGCAAGCCATATAAAATTCAAAAGCAGGCTTCCTGAAGTGGTTTAAAATAAAATGTGTATTTTTTGTTGAGTGCTAATCATCAGCATAGCTTTCTATTTTTCAATATTTATTTGTAAATGCATGCACACATTTTTTAATAGTTAGGCACATGAACTGTGGAGTTCCAACAAAGCAAAGCAGAAACAGACTTTCCAAACAGACTGAAAGAGAGAAAAAAAAAGAACATAAGTAGAATGGAAAGCTGTATAAGTCGTGTGCCTTGCTATTACTGAAAGCAAGAGAGCATCAGGGGTAATAGGCTAAAACACTGTCCTGTTGTGTGACATTTAACAGACTTTTGATCATTTTGCCTCCTGATTTCCTGTGTTGTGGACCACTGCAGGGTGCTGTGCATAGAAGGTTATAGATTAAATACCACGCGTAGTCTTCCAATAGCAGTTTTGGTGAGAGGGTTGTGATGTGTACCTTTTACAAAGACTGTGATCCCTAGGTATCTCAAGCAAACAGTTCTTTATCTAGAACTTCTAAAAGCTTTCTAAGTACAAGGCAATCCATAAGCCTGGCAGCTTCAAATTTTCACCTATTATTAAGGCATTAACTTTTCACCATCCTTGTCAGTTCAGTCAAGGCAAATTTGGATCTGAAAATTAACTGGTGCAATCTATGTTAAAATATCTTCTAACCGTGAAATACTAATCAATTTATTTTGTGTCTTTTGTCTTATAGTTGGTTGACATCATAGACATCACCCCAAAAGAGCCCTTGCGGGGTTGTTTTTTTGTTAAAAACAGAAAATATGCTTTCATCATGTAAAAGTAAATGTAATAACAAAGCATGAATGTTAATTAACTTGTAGGATATTTCATAAGAGCAATCAGAGCAGCCGTTAGGATGGATTATCTGTTCTTGGGAACAAATTCAAATTCACATTCAATCATAAGTGAATGAGTATAGCATTGGTAGTATCAGTTCTCATCTTTACATAACTGTACATGTCAATCAGTTTTTCCAACATTGGTTTGGAAAAGAGGCACTGTAACCTTCATCAGTGTCAAGCAAAAGTCCTCTCTCATAGAACAGAGGACACCCTTATTGATATTTCAAAGCATTAGAGGTACTATGGAAAAGAATCACAGAGAGATAAAGAACCTATTGCAAGGCATAAACAGGAAAATAGAAAATATGCTACAACTGATAATGAATGAAGATCAAGGAGTCCAGGAAAGAAAGGAGACAGCAGAAAGGATGGAGGAAAAGACAGAATAGATGAGCCAGCAAATAAAGTAAGAAGATGAGAAGGAAAAGACGATAAATATAATAATGACTGATGAAATAAACCAAGGGAAAAGTACCTTCAGACCTTTTAAAATGGAATTGGATAAGCTGGAAGATACTTTCGAAAGGGAGATAGGTGCTTGGATGGACACCCTGGAGATCTGCTTAGGAGGATGGAGATGGGATAAATATTCAGACTCAATAGGGAAGACACATATGCTTATAGAGACAAAGATCCAAGAGAAGTGTGGGAGGCAGGCTAAAAAAAATGAATAAGAATTGAAATATTAAAACGGGTAAGAGATGATGGATAGAAAGGATTTTAATATATATATATATAATATAATGATGGCCTTATTAAAAACTAGAATAGAGATAGAAATAAGAATACAGACCTTTATATAAAGCAATAGTTAGATGGAAAGATTGAAAGATGGTACTACTAGGAAGGTTTAAATAATAGGATAATTGGTACTTGAATGGTGTATTGTGATCTTAAACAATCAAATAATGAAGGACTATGTCTTAATATAAACATGTGTACAAACACTAGGATTTGTAATTGTGGCCTGATTAGAAGCTAGATTAGAGGTAGAAATAAGAAATAGAGGGCATATTAGTAGATATAATTTTTATATTATAGAATATAAATAATATCTAGGTGGAAAGATTAGAGGTTGAATGATGGTACGCTTAATAATATTATTGGCTTTAAAATGGAACATAAATGAAATATTGAATAATTACTCTAAAACAAATATGTATATTAATAACTTTTATTAATGTAACAAATATTATTATTGCTATTTGTATCAAAATGAATTATACCCAGAGGCCACACAGTTCATGTATTGATATTGTTGTATATTTAAAAATGAAAATCCAATTAAACTTTAAAAAATACTTTTATTTTTAAAAGTTTAAGATATCAACATGTTTTTCTAATGGAAGAACAACCAGCTGAATTTTACTTTAAATTATGGCCATCAGATGATTGTGGAAATTTTAACTTGACTTTCAGTATTAACATATGTGTGTGTGTGTGTGTGTGTGTGTGTGTGTGTGTGTGTATATATATATATATATATATATATATATATATATATACACACACACACACATACATACATATACATATACATACACATACATACATACATACATACATACATACATACATACATACATACATATTTATTTATTATTTTGAGTTCTCTACAGAATGCTGTGACCCTGAAAAAAATAAAACCCACTATTGATGGTATATATATTTTAGGACAAGAGTTTGAAAATTACAGGAAGGCATTTGTTTTTTTTATTGGACATTACAGATATGGTACTTTGAACCAGCTTTTGCCAATCAAATTATTAAACTATTTGAATTATTGCAAGATGAATTTGGATTGCCTATAATTGTGAAATGGCAGCATATAGAATTAAAACATCTTTGAATTGCATAATTTGGACCAGATTCCTTAATAGCATCTAAAGCTCATTAATTATTACGGCATGGCAATGTGTTTTGGATTATTTAAATTGGCAATATTTCTTTTAGAAACAGTTTAAGAATACTGCTGAGAAAACATGATCTGATAGACTAATGCTATTTCATTATAAGGCTATATTAACAAAATCTTGTAAGTATGAATACACAAATCTCTCCTTGTCTTTCTTTTAAGGAGGTCTCTTTTGATTGCAAAAGCAATAGCACTTAGACTTTTATATCACTTCATAATGCTTTTCAGTCCTCTATAAGCAGTTCACAGAGTCAGCCTATTGCCTTCAACAATCTGGGTCCTTATTTAACGCTTCTCAGAAGGATGGAATGCGGAGTCAACCTTGAGCTGGCCAAGATTGAACTCCTGGCAGCCTGCAATACCTCATTCTAACCACTGCACCATCAGGGCTTTTCTTGCCTACTCATTATCCAGCTGTGGACTATGCTGTCTCTTATCTAACCCTTCCTTAGGTAGTGTCTCTGGGCCCAATCTCCCAAGGCCAAATCCAGATACCATAATAGATGGATATTAGTTACCGTATTTTTCAGAGTATAAGATGCACCGTAGTATAAGACGCACCAAGGTTTTGAAGAGACAAATTAAAAAAAAAGTTGTTGCAGTCTGCAAACCTCCAAAAAACGGTCCATTTTTCGCAAAAATGAGCCAGTTTTTTTTAAAGGGCGGGAATAGTCCTTAGGAGGCTTGTAGAGTGTTCCGGGAGGGGGGGGGAAATGAGCAAAAATGGCCCATTTTTTGCTCATTTCTGCCCTCCCCATCCCCCAGAAGCTTTCTGAAAGCCTCCTACAAGCTATGCACGGCCATTTTGGTGAAGGGGCGGAGTTTCAGGAGGCAAAAGTGCTGTATTCAGTGTATAAGACGCACCCAGATTTTCAGCCTCTTTTTTGAGGGAAAAAGGTGCATCGTATACTTCCAAAAATACGGTACTTTCCAAAACTTTAGAATTAAAATTTGTGATACTTTACAATTGTCACAACATATCACCAATAATAGGCAGACTCCATTTCAGTTGTATGTCAAGGACTATCTTGCAGTTGGAAAGGCAACAGATTTCTTGGAGTAACATGTGCCCATATTCTCTTTATGAATTATTTATTATTGTAAGAGAAAGAAGATTGTGTAGTGAAAGTGTAATCAGAGGTGGGTTTTTCCTGGTTTGCCTCGGATCGGACAAACTGGTAGTAGCTGTGATGGGAGGCTCCGGCCAGCCACCCAGCTGCTTCTGCGCATGCGCCCAAACCAGTAGTAAAAAAATTGGCAACCCCCACTGAATGTTATGATGAGTCTAAAATTGGCCTGAATTATTTTCTATATTTAATACATAATGTTATGTTCTTTGTTGTATGCTTTGTTGTTTTTGTCATTTTGGAATGTAAAAGCAATAAAATAAAAATGTTAAAGCATTAGATCCATTGAACTGATTTATCTAACCTCAACTGACAGCGGAATGAAACAGCATTGGTAGCTTTTGAACTAATCTGTATTCTTATGATGCACTATTGTTGCTAGCATCACATAATTTTGGGAACAGTAATTCCTAGAACTAGTTGGCATCCCCCCCCCTTTCTTTAATGTCAAACCATCTAGAAAAGGCAATTTAATATTTCCATTTTCTATTAGCGAGTCCTTTAATTATAAAACATGCTAATTCTAACTTCAGTTAGGAAACATGATAATAATTAACCTACTTATCTGAGTTCAGAAGAAATGTCATTAAATACAAATTACAACATATGAAGTCAAAACCAGGAGATTAGTCAATGCAAGACCCATAGTTAATTTGGGCTACATTTTCAGTTTATGCGACTTTAGTAAAATCAATGACATCCTGAAAAGTTAGGCTATTGTTCCACTGTGGTTATAGAGCAATTATAAAAGCTTGCCAGTAGTTACACAATATCATTTTATTTCTTGCACATACCACATGAATATGACTCACTTTTAGACAACAAAAATCAATCATATACTAATTAAGCTAAAAGCACTTCAGTATAAGAAACCCACAAGTTTTTTCCAAACAAAATTGTTTATCTGATTTCTGTACAATTTTAAACAATACTTCTGGCAACGCCTGGATAATTCTTGAAGGTTTCTTGGTGAGAAACCAGGAGATTGTAAATTGCCTTAAACACAAAGCTGGTTGATCTTGGGAAAATCACTTTCTCTCAGTCCTAAGAAATAAGCAATGGCAAATGCTTCCATGTCAAGAAAACGGTAGAGACCAATCCAGGAAATCTCCAGGAGTCAACCCAGATTTGAAGTGACACAGATACAGATCAGAAATGACTCAAATGACAGCTGTGTAAGGAAGACCAGGGAAGAGAGATTGTCCATCCCTGGTATTCAGCCTCTGAATGTAAAGAATGTCATATGAATTCCAATAACATTTAGAGAACATCCCAATGGAAAAACTGGGGCACAAACATTCTTAGAAAAAGCACATTAATTGAACAAAATAAAGTTTACTGCTGACTAAAGACAAGATTGTTTTGTAAATACAACCTCAATAGTCTAGAGATTTTTCAAATGAATTTTAGATTTGATAAACAGGAAATTCATCTGAAGAGGCAGGATGGTTTTCCATCTATTCTATTCCTATTCTATCAAATTCTATCATCGACCACTATGATTTTTTTGTAGCAGAGGTATTATTTCACATAGCATTTTCAAGAAATTATATGCAGATATCAGTATAACTTCTCATGTCAAGGAGATCTGCTGTGCCCTTGAACAGATCTTATGTTGCTTGTTGCTTATTACTGTTGCATGAAAATTATGGAAGATCTCTTGGAATCCTGAAAAATGTCTGATCCTTTTGGCTAGTTCCTCAGAAAGGAAAAGTCATACATTATTACTTCTGCTCACTATATTTAATTAAAATGTCAGATAGCTACTTAAGAGAAATTCAAAAATGAGTATGGACAAGCTATGGTCTATGGTTCATTGATTTAGCCCCTATCGACCCCAAAAGAGGGAGCTGATAAAACATGTATACTTGCCACAGATTTAGACCAATATAATATTAAAATCTAAGCTGTGAAATTGGTATAAAGTATCTCCAGCATGCTTAAAAAATTATTTTACTTTTTAACAAATTCTATCCTCAAAAATTGCTAAAACGGGGACAAAAATTTCATTCAGGTTCCACTGGTGCTATCAGTGCATCATCATTATCCAAGAGATCATTACAGGCTGAAAATATAACATTATTAATAATAAAAACAGTGTTTGACTACACAAACGCTGCATAATTCAGTAGACACATTGATTTTTAATAAAGTGAAATATAATGTCTATCAGTTTTGATGTAGAATTAATTAGCATCAGTTACTAAAGGTCTCAGCATAAATGTACCATTTCAAAAAGTCTAGAAACAAATGTGAGTATGCTCATAAATCACAACATTCTCTTTCCCCTAGCTCCCATTGAAATTTCAGCTTCAATTTTGACGAAATATGCAATAAGGTTACCATCTGTATCTTTTAATTCAGGCCAGATCAACATTTTCATAGCATTCCCAGATTGTTACATAGCTTGGTTATTAGCAATTACAAGCATGGCTCAGTTATTAGCAATGGGATGTCTTTATCCAGTTCATGTAATCTTTCCCTCTTTTATTTATTTTGGAGGAACAATGAATATAAAACGTCTCTGCTGGACTCTGACATGGTGTTTACAAAGGCAGATGTCTATAGCAATCAAGAGGGGTAATGGGGGAGGTGGAGATGTGAGATGCTAATACAGCCACTGAAAGTTTCTTTCAGTTTGACTTGTACTCAAGAATTGCTGTAAGTTTTTCTTTTTTCAGAAATACAAAGAGGAGAGAGTGGGAGGAAAGAACATAGCTCTAGACATCAAAAGACTGAATGTCTTTCTTATTGTACTAAATCCAGAAGCTGTCTTGGGAGCTAACTTTAGGTCATCAGTGACACACGCATAGAGTCACCAGATAACTAGATTTTCTGTTCCTTCAACCTCTTGGGTATAAGGAGAAAGGCAAGACTGGAGTCAGATGCAAAGGAAGAAGAAATGCTTCACTGTGTCAATACCAATCTTGGTTGGAGCACAGTGTATCTATCTATTATAGTTTCAACATTCATTTCAACATAACTAAACTTAATTGGGAAAAGCCCCTTTCCAAATATTGAATTAAAATCTTGATTTGTACCTGGTTTTCTTTTCTCAGGTTTCTCAGTTTAATGAAATGAGAGACAATTGATATTTTTATGGAGTATTAATGAAATGCTCCAAGAAGGGAATTCAAGATCACACAATTGAGATGCTATACAAGCAACACACGACAATAGTAATACAGAAATATAAAAGGAAGAAGAACTCAATAATATTTTCCTGCAAATTTAGGCTTTAAATTTGACATATATGATCTTTGTAGCCTGAAACGATGTTGATGCAATTTGGTGCTCCTGATCTCAAAGGGTAGAGTAACATATGACTAAACTGGTGCTAAAATGAGATTGAGGACAGTCCCTCTTAAGATCTCCTTGTTGTACCAAAATCTCAGAAACACACCTACAGAAGACATTGATGGTGGAACCAGAGCATAAGAGTAGCAATTCCACTATGAAAATAGCTTAGTATGAAAAATACTTTATGCTAAGAAAAAATAAAAATTATGGATTTTTAAAAATTAAATTAATATGCATTGCAAAGAAATAAAATTAATTTTAATATTCATGGTATGTATAGGTATGTTAATTTGTATTGTTCGGCCTTCTATTGTTATCCTGTTATCTAAAATGGAATTATCAGCAACCATCAGAGCAAAAGAAGCATTCGAACAGCCAAACAACAAAGATGCCAAAGGAGGCAAAGTAATTTTGGTCTGAACTCGCTTAGATCAATTTAGGATTGAAACTTCATACACATTATTTTAATTTGAAGCTTTTACTGGGAAGATTAACTAATCAGAATCTTGCACATTTCAAGCCAGTTTAGTTCCCCAGTTCAGCACAGGCTATAGCTATTCCATGCATTCCCCCTTAAATTTGGCCTGTTATCAGGGAGAATGAAAAATATGACCAAATTCAAACTTCCTTTACCAAAACAAGTATTACTATAAGAGTATACAATAAGGCAGATTAGTTCCTTTATCATCTTATCTCTTGTTGCATGAACATGTTTCTATTCCACCTTCTTAAATTCATTTTCAACAGGAAGGCAGGCCATTGAATAACAATTTCTGACCCTAAAATAGTTAAAACAAAAACCCTTACAATGTTTTTGTTTTGCATTTTGTTCACTGGAAGCGGCAGTGACCCAGGCCTGCCACGCCTTGAACTGCTTCTCCAGGCGGTGCCATAGCTACCACCATCTTGTTTTTTGCTTCCGTGTACGTGCAGAACCATTTTTATTGCACTGCACATGCGTGCATGATGCACACATGAGCGAACCAGCAGTAGTGCCTGCCCGAATCCACCCCTGACCCAAAGGCTAAAAGATAGGATACCAGAATATTAGCCCTTTAGGTCAGAGAAGAGGGAAAGAGCGGAGGGCAATTATAAGTATACCCAGAAAAAAATGAAATGGCTGGAAGAAACCCTGACTGTTCTTTGGAAGAACAGAAAGTGAAGCTGAAGCCTGAATACTTCGGCCACCAAATGAAAAGAGATCCTCTTTGGAAAAGATTCTGATGTTAGGAAAGATTGAAGGCAAAAGGGCAAGAGACAAGCAGAAGATCAGATGATTAGATAGTGTCCTCAATGCAATGAACATGAATTTGGGTAAACTCCAGGAGATAATGGAGGACAGGGAAGCCCAGCATGATATGGTTCATGGGGTTGTGAAGAAAAGGATATGACTTAGTGACTGAACAATAGTAACAAATTCTACTGCACCAAACTATTAATGCTGACTATTCACCCATGTAACAAATTCAGTGTTCTATATTGACTATTGCATTCTGCTTATAGAGTTTCTCTTCATGGCCAAATTAGGAAGAAATGGAATAAATTGTGATCTCCCAAGAACATATTCAGGAAAGACTGCATTTTCCTTGAGCCTCTAAAAACACTGAATAAGTATTCCTATTGAGATTTAATGCTACCAGAGATAATGATTACCATGCTAGAAAATGTAATTGGTTTATTTATAGAAGAGACAGCTAAATAAATGTGCTACATTTATTTGAAAAAGCAGAACATGTAAATTTTTGATTTTTTTAAAAAGGAACTATTTAGCAACTATTCTATTTATGGCTTAGGTCTGCTTCTAATTTCACTACCTTTGGAAATATTATTTGCAACTACTTGGTGGGAGCACTGTAATGTGACAAAATACATGGAATTTAAGCATTCAAATGAGGGTTTGATGTCAAGGGTTTACCAGTAAATCAGATTAATCAGCATCGCTGACTAGAGAGCTCTGAGTTGAAGTCCATAGGTGTTAAACTTGTCAAGGTTAGACACTATTGTGGTAACTGTAGAGAATCTCCTTCATTACATTACAATTAAATCCAATATATAAGCAAGCAAATGGTAGTTAGTTAAGTTAATGAAGCCATGAAAAGTGAGGACCATGCAGTATGGACTTTGTAACACTTGCAATATGGTTTTTGCAGTACTATTGCACTGGTTAACTACTATGGGTATTTTTGTATTTTAATTAGTCTTGTTTCTTTTTTCTTTTCAAATGCATTGCTAATTATTTGCATAATCCGTAAACTTCAAGAAGAATGTAAAAAAGCCTTTTCTTTTAAAAACTAGGATTGGCCAAATGTTTGATACATTCTAAATAAAATACTTTGGTTTTCTGCTGTTCCAAGTTTCAACAAACAAAATAAGGATTTGAGCTCAGTGGTTGGAAAAACACTTGAATGTATCTTTACCAATACGCATTTTGATATTTTTTCCCTTTGCAAATGTTTCTTTTACTTTTATTCAGAATACAATGTTCTTTTCAACTCTTATGCTTACATTATGTTGGATGTCTAATTTTTCATGATGTAATAGACAGATGATTTTTCCTAATCCAACCAATTTTTACTTTGAAGTATCTTTGTTGTGCAAACTATAAAAAGAAATGCAATTCTATGTTCCAGGTTCTCTTTCTTATAAAATCCTTTTTTATCTTGGAACCTTTCAAATAAACCATAAATTAAGGGCCTTCCTATCTCGAAATTTTAATCGGGGACCAACATACCAAGACACCAATCTAGAGTCACATTTGGACATTGAAATTGAATAAAGTAATCAGTTTCTTATTTTGCCTGAAACCAGAAATTCTGCAGGAGGTCAGTCTGGCTTTCTGATTACTGCAGCCACACTCCTGCTGATTGTCTCTCCATGTCAAAAAAAGCAGTTGCCAATTGCCTTCTGCAGTGAGGTCTCACTGGTCACATATAGTTCGTAAAAAACTTATTATTTTTTTACAAATTTAAAGCATCAGCGTGTAGGCACAGCAACCAAATTTAAAATTTCTGTCCCAGCTACTGTTATGCAAATGTCACAGTAACAGAGAAGTTATATTTTCTTAATACAAAGCATTACTGAGCTGAAATTTAGCAGAATTAGATTAAGAAGTTAACCATAATTACTTAGACCCGTGATGGTGAACCTATGGTACATATGGCAGAAGTGGCATACAGCACCCTCTCTGTGGGCACGCAAGCCGCCGCCCCTGTTCAGATTTGCTGTGCATGCGTGCACGCCTCCCACCTGCTAGCTGGCCTCTGCCACACATGATGAGGCACATATGGAACATATGGCTGTATGCACATGCACAGATGCCGGGGGGGGCATGCAGGAGCATGCACGCATGTGCGGTGGGCAGGGAGGCATGCAGGGGTGTGTGTGCATGCATGGGGACAGGGTGCATGCATGGGGGTGGGAGTGCACATTGCATTTTGGGGGTGTGGGTTCCAGAAAAGGTTAGCCATCACTCACTTATACCATGGTTACATCATGATTAAGAAAGAATTCTTGCATTTTTCCAGTGTTACATCACCACTTTAATACA
This sequence comes from Thamnophis elegans, assembly GCF_009769535.1. Taxonomy (NCBI): domain Eukaryota; kingdom Metazoa; phylum Chordata; class Lepidosauria; order Squamata; family Natricidae; genus Thamnophis; species Thamnophis elegans. Next base: position 19,626,348 of record NC_045558.1, on the reverse strand, counting down.
ACCCTCTCATCTGATTCTAGTCTAAAGACCTGAAATACCACAAAGATAGACCATTGGCCTGTTTTAATTTAAGATGGGTTTGCTCTTATTTTTCCAACATTAAACAAGTATAAATAAATACTCACAAAAAACATACAAAGCAAACAGCTTCTTAGAAATGGTTTTCAGTTGGAAAGAACATTTTTTCTAAAACGATGTCTGTTGTGACAAGGGCAAGCATAATTTAAAAACACAGAAAGTATACTTTCTTCACCACTAAATATGTTCTTATTTATATGTAAATTTACGCAGATTTAAACTATTGACAAGGCAAAGCTCACTGCATTAAATAACTCGGTTTGTGCTGGTTGAGTTAGGTATGAATTGCTTCTAGATAAATGTGCTCTGAAGTGCATCCTAAAATATCTTTAATTAGCTTGCACTATTCAGCCTAGACATATCTTAGGGTAATATATAGTTCAAACAGTTGTATTTTTCCCCCCAGCAATAGTCATTTCTACAGATATAACAACAGAAAATTTTATAACTTTACCTCTTATGATGATATTAGCTTTACTAATATATAAATGTCAATTTTCATTTTAATCCATGTATTTATTTGGCTTGATAAAATTTGCTATTATATTATGTATTTATTATGCCCACAAAAAATTCCTAAAGTTAACAGCCCCGATCATCAAGCTTCTAAGTTACTATTTGGCCTAAACCCTATATTAGTCAGATGAGTGCTATCTCTTTTTGAAGTCTATGTATATATAACCTAAACTGCAGCTGTTCATATAATACAATGTAAGACTTTTATTTTTGAATGTTAGTTTTCAAAAGGACTCCGAGACATGAAAATATGCATTTACTTAATGCATTTGGCATCTTGTTTTGTAATAGAACAATCTACAATGTCTGTTATAAATATATGTAAAGACATTCTGGATTTGAGCCCAGATATGAATATAGAAATGAATAAAAGTTTGTAGGATGATGATAAAGTTCCCAAGGCCTGTATGGGAATAGCAAAAAACAAACAAATAAACCACTCTGTAATTTAAAGATATGCTTGATCAACAAAGACAATTTGTGCTATATATAGTGCTAAATGAGTAGTCCCTGAAAAAATTATTCTTTTTCCACACTTATGACCATTTGCAACATCCCCATGGTCAGATGATCATATTTGGATGCTTGACAATTGGCATATATTTATTGGCATATCCCGACGTCATGTGGCTTCCTGCCAAGCAAATTCAAAAGGAAAGCCAGACTCACTTAACAGCTATACTACTAACTTAACAACTGCAGTAATTCACCTAACAACTGCAGCAAGAAAAGTTGTAAAATGGGGCAAAACACACACTGAAGATAAGATATTATTGCTATCATGCACATTGTGGCTATATAGATACCAAGATATTAATATCTGATGTTGAATAAATGTGCTTCAATCTAAATGTGTATATGTTAAACCTTTACCATGGCTGCCTTTGTGTAGTTCCAGTATCCATACACAATTATGGATTTATCTTTTCTGATTGGTTGTGTAAATGCTAATTCTGTTTGAATGGGATAAGTTATTTGTCCCACAGAGACATTCTTGAATATTTCACACTGTGGACTACCTGGACGTCCATACTTCAGACTTAACCAATATTATTTATTGGGATCAGAAGGGACTCATTATATGCAGTCTCCCATTCATGTAATAGGTGCTTTCTCCCACTGTGCTAAGCTGTTTCATGTTTCCCAAGTATGATATGTGAATTCAGTCAATGTATTGTGACATCAATGCATGTGGTATCCTGGGGAAATTTATCATGGATATGGCTGCTGCTTCTAATTGAAGAAAAGACCATGGGTCTCTTTAAAAGTTGAAAATATTTATTTCCCATGATAGGGAACCTGGTATTTCTTCCTGAATACTTATTTTGTTATTTAACTTTAAGAACTCATAAATACTAAGAATACAGTAAAGACCAGGCAATGAATAAGTCATGAAACTAGAAGGCCATGGGGAGCAGAGAACACAAAGATCTACTTCAATTTTCAGCGTTCTTTGTACAATTCTATAGGAATACAGCTTACTCATTTCAGCAAGCTCTGAGGAATATTGTATTAAAAATTATGAGCTTTAGGCAGATTTCTAGTGTTCTTTTGAAAAATTCCCAGAGATGGTAAGCCAAATTTGTTTGATAGTATACCCCTGGAATCCAAGCGAAATATTACAATCAAGCCAACTAAATAGAAAGATAATATAGAAAAAGCTTTTGAAATTCTTTTTGTTTGTCAAATCACAGCCTCCTGTAATCAAGATTGATTACAAACAGACAATTAAGAAGTATTTGGAACATGATCTGAACACTAATCCTGTCTTGTGTTCTTTTTTAAACCTAATTATCAGCTTAAGATGACTATTATGGCTTAATTACTAGATTTATCCCTGGAACTTCTATAGAAATGGTTATATTGTGTGTGTATGGACAATGTTCACTCTGTAAGTCTATGCACTTATTACCTTAAACTTAGACAGAAGAACATAAAATTAAAGAGAATTTAACAAAACATTAAGTAAATATTAACAATCTACAAACAAATTCATTGTATTTTTTTTTAACCAACGTAATGCATTATAATCACTAACAGGCAGAGCAAACAGATCTTGTTCCAGCACATGGAAGAAAAGCTTGTTTAAATTAAATCAACACCAAAAAGCGTAATTATGGAAGAAGAAAAAGTCCAATTACTAGATTTTCAGTTTGGAAAGCATTATGACCTTTTGTTCTGCTTTTTGAATTCTTGTTCTCCAGGTTTCATATTGGGGGTGTCAAACACACAGCCCCTGGGCCGGAGGGCACCCTTGTTTTAGTGAAGGGGGAAAAGTCACGATATGTCACGTGATGACAATGTGATGACATGCGTTTGATACCCGTTTTATACAGTCTATATCTGTGATGGTGAACCTATGGCACACAATCCTGAAGTGTCACATGGAGTCATGTTGCCAGGCATATGCGGCACTGTTCCTTTTCCAGGTTTTTGGCACGCATGCACACATGACGATCAGCTGGCGTTTGTGCATTCAGCAGTGCCGGAAACCAGAAGAGCTGGTCTTCTGTTTTCCAGCATGAGCATGTACACCACCCAGCTGATTGGCACATGTGCATGCATGGAAGTAACCAGAAGACCTACTGGACAGTGTGTATTTACCCACATAGAAGTACATTTTACGGGCATGCATGCACCCTGAGCAGCTTCTTTTCCTGGTCACGGCCCAGATAAGTGCATGTGAATTACTACCTTTTTGGCACGGTGCTGAAAAGGTTCGCCATCACTAGTCTATATTATACATTTCAAAACTTTTATTTTAAATGTTCCTCTCTATGTTAATTTAGAACAAGTGGCCTTCAAAACCATCCATTTAATGAATGAAGTTACAGTAGCACTGGAAAAAGTGACTTACAACCACTTCTTACAAGTGCAGCCATTGCAGTCATCTGAACAACATTCAGGTGCTTTGGAAATGGAATGCTTTATGACATTGCAGTGTCGTATGATCATGTGATTACAACTCATGATCTCCCCAGCCAGCTTCCAACAAGTAAAGGGGAAATCCAGATTTGCTTAAGGATCACACAGTTCAGTTAACTGTGTAATTCATTGAAGACACATGGGGAAAAGGTTGTCAAATCAGGCATGGTTTTGCTTAACAACAGAATTTCTGGTCCCAATTGTGGTCATATGTTGAGGACCACCTGCCCTAAACTTTCCCAATTCTGTTAATTGGAGACACTTTAACAAACACTCCAATTATTCTTCAATATATTTGAATTTAGACCTACCATAATCAATGAAACTATAAATACCAGTGGAAGTAGTTTGGGTATTATTACATTTTGTTTCTGTAGTATGACTTCTGCTCTATTGAAATGTTTCTTAGTTGTTGCATTTTTTAAATAAAGGAAATAAGTGTCTTCATGGTAAGAAGACTTTAATTGTCAATATTTGGCAATTGTCTAACTCCTTCTTCAATTGCTCAGGCTATATATGATTACTTAGCAAAACATTATTTTAATAATTTGACAATGGAGGCTTTCCATTGTACTCCAGTGTTTGAATAGCAATAGCACTTAGACTTATATACCATTTCATAGTGCTTTACAGCCCTCTCTAAGCGGTTTACCGAGTCAGTATATTTTCGCCAACAATCCGAGTCCTCATTTTACCTACCTAGAAAGGATGTAAGGCTGAGTCAACCTTGAGCCGGTGAGATTTGAACTGCTAAACTGCAGCTAGCAGTCAGCTGAAGTAGCCTGCCGTACTGTACTCTAACCACTGCACCACCCTGGCTCATTTGTGAATATGTAACAAACAATGTTTACCCAAAGCAAGACGCAGGAATACAGGTTATAATGTTTGTTTAGTGACCATTAGGTTACAACAATGCTAAAAAAAAGAATTTATAACTGGTCCACATACTTACTATTGTTGTAATATCTTGCAGCCACATGATTGCCATTTGCAACTTTTCCAGCTGGTTTCCACTATGCAAAATCAATGGGAAAGCCAGAAGGGAATGTTGCAAATTGCAGATATGTGATGTCTTGTTAACAAATGGGCAAGGAGGTATCAGACAATACCACAACTGATAGATCAACTGCACTCAATGAACTACATCAAAATGGAGCAAGCATTCAGTGGTTCTGCCTTAGGCCCAATATCTTCAACATCTTGATTTAGCCAAAGGGACATGAGAAATATCAAATCTGCAGATGATACCAAACTTTGGGGAGAGGTGTGGGATGCGGGAAGCCAACAATTTAGAAGAAAGACTCTTCAAAAGAACCTTAATAGACTTGAATACTAGGCCTTATCCAATGAAAAGACAATTCAGCAGTGAGAAAAATTAAGACTTACATTTAGGCAAGAAAAACCAAATGCACAGGTACAGAATCAGTAGTATCTGCCTCAACAGTTCACTACTGACTATGTCCTAATGAACCAACACTTAACTACAAGTCAGCAGTGAGTTGCAGCTGCTAAAAAAAGCCAATGCAATCTTAGACAGCATCAACAGAGGAATAATATCAAGATCACATGATATGATATTACTGCTTTATATCATACTGGTAAGTCCACACTTGGGATACTGTCCTGTTCTGGTGATCATGATATAAAAAGGATGTTGAGAGGGCAAAGAAAAGCAACAAAGATGATAAGGAGCTGGAAATTAAATGGTATAGCAAAAGGTTGCAGGAACTAAGTATGTCTGTTCTAATGAAGAGAAGGACGAGGGTAACATGATAACAGTTTTCCATTATTCCATTCAATGTCCAGAACATGCAATATAAAGGTTAGTTTGGCTGATGCAAAATACAGTGAAACTATTATTTCCTTTGATGTGGACATTATGGTTTGGTTAATTCAGTTGAAATTTACACAATTTTTTAGCATCTCCCTCACAACTGGGTCACATGGAATTTATTATTCATGAAGAAAGTCTTCCCCAGTCTGATGCTGCCAATTGTGTTGGACCAGTTCTCAGGAATTCAATCTTTAGCTATTTTTCCAGAACATTTAGAGCACTTTCCTCCCCCTAAGCATATCTTCCAAACTATACCTTACCAACTTTCTCCCTTTGTGCTAAAGGCTAACAGTATGTCTGTTTTACTTCATATAAATAATTTTAAACATGGGTCCCACTTGACAGAATTCTACTGTATCTTAAATCTGTTTTCTATAATATTGTTTATTCCTCCTAGTTTTGTTTTTTGCAAATATGATAAGCAACCCTTCTTCATGTTCACATGAAGGCTGTATATAAAAATATTGGTTCAAACACCCCTACAACAGAAACCTGTAGCATCCAATTTGAGACCGCCCAACAGGTTGATTAATGAACACACACTGAGTATGGTTGTTTAACCAGCTGTTATATATCATATGGACACGTCAAAAGACATTATATCAACTCTGTTACTATCATCAGCCAAACTTTAATTTCATCACAACATGAAATCAGGTTTGTTTGACAAGACCTATTTTTTAAAAAAAATCAAGTTGACTGGCATTAATTACATTTTGTGTACTATATATAAATTGGAGTAGTGGTAAATAAATGGCAAGGACAGGACAACTAGACAGCACTATACAGATTGCCTGATGAGTTGGGCTCATTCCAACTATGTGTTGAATATAGCTAAGTGTATAGTCCAGATTCAATTTGTAAAATGAGAGATGAAGGAATTCAAACTGATACGTTATTCATGCTCTCTCCCTGGGTAACCTGTCAGCCCTGTTTTAATATGGTAAAAATGTCCTCTAGAAGGAAATATGTGATGCTGTTGCTGATGCTGATGAACTTATAGTTCTAAGAAACATGTTGCCTTCAGCGTATTTTCTTGTGGCCAATGTCTAATTTAAAAAACATCCTCCGAGCAAGCTGTTCAGATTTCTGACAAGAATGGTCTGCCTCTTGTTTGAGAGCTGCTATATGAGCAAGAAAGAGAATGAATAAAGAACTAAGAATAAGAGTTTTAGGTCAGAAAAGAGGTTTTTAGAAAGAGGTAATGTAGAGAGCCAACCACTTTTGGCTCTGATTCTGCAACTATGTTGGCCTCAGAATTACTCCAGGGAAAAGCAGATAGAAAAAAGCATGTACATCCTTATATCTTAACTTGGCAAACATGAACAATACATATTAGCCTTCATCAGTCAATGTTTCAACTGCATATTACAGAATTGTTTGGAAAGTCTTTAGTATTCTAGCTGAATAATTATGTGATTTATAAGGAAGGTTAAAACAAAAGAATAAACAAGTGTTGGAATTAATTTTTCAGTCTGGTTAAATTGTAAATCTGAAAATGCTTATTGGTTCATCACAACTATCTGTGCCAACCTTTATAATATTTCCTCTGATTCCATTATGTCTGAAAGCCCACCTTGTTTTATGAGTTTTAGAATTTTTTTTCCCAGACTGATTTATGGCAAAATTATGTTATCCATACTCCTGCCCAACAGTAAATGATACTGAGTGGATTTCTGGTTCAGAATTCTAACTGCGGTTCAGAATTCTAACTACAGCATCTGTTTTAGATTTTTGACCCATCTACATACATACATACATACATACATACATACATACATACATACATACATTTTCTGAAGTTTTTGCTGGTGTTAGTATGTAGGTCTCTAGTTATTCAGGTTTTCTCCAGCGTACAATTGGGGATGTCTTGGCGACGTTTCGACGAAGCTCATTCGTCATCTTCAGGCTTCTTCAGGCTTGGTGCTTCCAGGAGCAATGTGAGATCTTGGCTGTTTCTTCCTTTTAACTGCCAGTGGGGGGTTGAACTGATTGGGTGGGAGCTTGGCTGTGTCCTGATTGGGTGGAGGTGTGTTCTGATTGGTTGGAGGTTTGTGTTTCATGTAAGGATAGGAGGGGTTTAAAGAGGCTAATGGTGCATTTGCAGTCTGGCTTCTGGTCCTTGGTTGTGTCTCCTCATCAGTGTGGGTTTTTGTCTGCTTTCTTTGTGGATGTTTGGTGGTGATATTCTGTGTGGCTCTTGTGAGTGTGGGCCTGGTGTCATTCATCATGTTCGGGACTCGTTTATCAATAAGGGCAGGCTTCCAAATGGCTGGCAGGCGGGAGGTATCGTCCCGCCTGTTCATGCTGTGTGGGCATTTTTCTATCTCAATGGCTTCTCTGATTATTCGGTTGTTAAAATGTTCAGCCTTGGTGATAGTTCTAGTCTTATTAAAATTTTATGTCCTGTGGCTTTAAGGTGTTGGACCAGGGAAGAAGTTGGTTCCTCTTTTCTGATTGTGTTTTTGTGTTCTTCAATGCGTGCACTTATTCTTCTGTTGGTTTGTCCGATGTATGTGGTGGGGCAGGTCGTGCATGGGATTTCATATACTCCTTGATTTTCTAACTCAATTTTGTCTTTGGGGTTTCTTAGGATGGTGGATATTTTTCGGTTTGTGCAGAATGCTGTCTTGATGTTGTGTTTGCGGAGGATTTTGCTGATTCTGTCTGTGGTGCCTTTTATGTATGGGAGGAGGGCTTTTCCGTTTTCTTGTTTTCTGTCCTGGATTTAGTGGGGGTTTCTTTTTGGATTAGGTTGGTGATCTTATTTCTTTGGAATCCATTGGATGTCAGTACATTAGTGAGAGTGTGTAGTTCGGTTTTTAGGTGTTGTTCATCAGCTAGGCGTTTTGTTCTGGAGATGAGTCTCTTGGCTACGGAGTTGATCTGGGCTGGGTGGTGGTGTGAGAGTGCGTGCAGATAGCAGTTAGTGTGTGTTTTCTTCTGGTAGATGGTGTGTCCTAGGGAGCCATTAGATTTCCTGTAGACTAAGACGTCCAGGAAGGGAAGTTGGTTGTTTACTTCTGTTTCCATGGTGAACTGTATTTTGGGGTGTAGGCTGTTGAGGTGTGTAAGGAAGTTGTCCAGTTGTTGTTTCCCATGTGGCCAGATTATGAAAGTGTCGTCTACATATCTGAGCCAGAGTTTGGGTTTGTGATCAGATTTTTCTAGAGCTTGGGTTTCAAAGTTTTCCATGTAAAGGTTGGCAATGACAGGTGAGAGGGGTGATCCCATGGGTGCTCCTTCTATCTGTTTGTATTTTTGTCCATTATAAATAAAGTATGTGTTAGATAGGCAGTGGTTGGTCAGATCAAGGATGTGTTGGGGGGGGGTTATATTTGTTTTGGATAGCTGTCAAGGCTTCTTTGATTGGCACTTGGGTGAAGAGTGATACGACATCAAAGCTCACGAGTAGGTCACTGGGCTGTAAGTTTTGTTTCTTTATGATCTCTATGAAGTGGAAAGAGTTTTTTACATGTGAGGTGATGGAATCTGCATAGGGCTGTAGTTGTTTGGCAAAACATTTGGCTAGATTTTGTAAAGGTGAGCCTATGGAGCTAACTATGGGTCTAAGTGGAGTTTCTTCTTTGTGTATCTTGGGGAGACCATAGAGCTTGGGGCATCTGGATGATTTCTCTCTGGGAATGATTCTTTGCTGGATCTCTTCGCTGATGGGGGAGGCTTTTATTTTGGATCTAGTGGTTTTTTTCCAGGTAGGTGGTGGGGTCCGTGTTTAGGGGTTTGTATGTGGAGTCTTGGAGTAGGTTGGTTAATTTGGTTTGGTAGTCAGAAGTGTTCATAACCACCGTGGCATTGCCCTTGTCTGCTGGTAGGATTATTATGCTGGTGTCTTCTTTCAGGTTAAGTAGTGCGACCAAGGACCAGAAGCCAGACTGCAAATGCACAATTAGCCTCTTTAAACCCCTCCTATCCTTACATGAAACACAAACCCCCAACCAATCAGAACACACCTCCACACAATCAGGACACACCTCCACCCAATCAGGACACAGCCAAGCTCCCACCCAATCAGTTCAAACCCCCACTGGCAGTTAAAAGGAAGAAACAGCTGAGATCTCACATTGCTCCTGGAAGCACCAAGCCTGAAGAAGCCTGAAGATGACGAATGAGCTTCGTCGAAACGTCAAGACATCTCCAATTTTACGCGGGAGAAAACCCGAACAACTAGAGACCTACATACTAACACCCGCAAAAACCTCAGAAAACACACACACACACACATATGTCTGTTTGTGTGTGTGTATATGTATGTGTGCATGTGTGTATACACACACACACACACACACACACACACACACAGGTATATTTTATAATAGCTCTTTTTTTAAAAGAGCTATAATAATTGATTACAATCCTTGTATAGCTTTAATCTCAGCTATGTAACTTTGTTAAAACCAATTTAAGGAACAATTAACTGCTGAGTCCTTCCTGTTACACTTTCAATATTTCCAAAACTCAAATGAATTTTCAGTATGAACTGATCTGGCAATATGGCATGCAAACCTAGGAACTGTCAAACAAAGGAGCTGGGGTTTTTTGAGTATCTAAGCTGCGGTCAATTAAACCAGCTCAATATTAATAACTTTTACCTATAAAATAATAGTGTTAACAGTGGAACAGGATGAATAGCTTGTTTGCAAAAAACCCACTGTTTGACTTCCACTAGCGATCCCATTCTACTTTGTAAAACTTTGTTGTCTAAAACTTCACATCCATTTTCTTAATGTTTTTAACTCAGTGTCTGTGAAATTTTTATTGCTCCCTAGTTGATGACATTTGATCTGAATGTAACCACACACCTCTAAGCTCAGCAGCATTTGTCACAAACCATTATAAATTATTATGCTGATAGTTTGCAGTGCTGGGAAACCGGAAAACTTCCATAAATCCAAAAGCCTGTGAATCAGTGACATTCTTGTTTACTATTCAGACATAAAGTTTTAAAGAATAAAGTTTTAAAAGAATATATATGGCTAATGTATCAGAGCAAACAAATCCCCAAAATATTTGCAATAAGCACAAACATGAAAACTTAAGTATTGAAAATATTTTCTTCTATTCAACTATATTTGCTCTTCTTCTTCATAAACAATGCTAATAAAGTACAATGAATCAATACAAAAATATTACATATTATTCTTAAGCTTGTCTTAAGACCCAATTTCAAATGTGAAACTAAATATATAACAAATATATATTATCGAATAGAAACATTCATATGCATTTTTAAAAATAATAATACAGCTTTATAACTCTATGCAATGTTTTTAAGGTTTAGCATTTGCTTCACAGATCTGAGGATTAGAACAATTTTCAATTATTTTCTTCTTATTTCCAACAGTTCTTCTTTCCTTGATTTACAGTTTTCTTTTATCCCATAATAGCAATCCTTGTGAGATAAGTTGGGCTGAGAAAGAGCAATTGGCTGAAAGTTACCTTGGAAGCTTCCATGATTGATGGCAGATTTGAAGTGGAGCTCCCTGATTTGAATTCATCACCTCAACCATTATACCATGCAGATTTTCTATAAAACACAGCAATAGCTTTCTACTCCCAAAGGCAATTATAAACATAGTTTTCTGCATAAATATGGCATGATAGAAATGTTCACAAGATCTTTAAAATTACACTCTATCCAAAGAATATCTAAGGAAGAGCAAAGAAAAAAAAATGAAATGTAGTTATCAAAGTATAATGTTAAAACATCTCAAATATAATCATGTTGATTGTTTTGACTGATGCTTCCCAAGAACATGAAGCAAACTCCTGATCCTGACAAAAACCTCTTTTATTAATGTACTGTGAATTGTCCTCATTTACATCCAACAAAGTCTTTCAAGGGAGGATTTACCGTCACAGACCTTATCTGGCTTGGAGAGCTGCCAGGCCGGAGTCTCGGAGAGTCACAAACCAATTAAGCGAACTAAATGTCTCCTGCAAACTCCACTTCCCTTTCACTCCTCTTTTATTTCCTCTGGGAGGGGCAATTCATCATCCACCTGTGGCCTTACTCCCAAGTCGACCCCGGTTCTTTAGCTGTTTCCTTTGTCTGGCAACTCTGCGCATGTGCACATTGGGAACAGACTCCAGCGGTTCATCTGCCTCACTGATGTCTGACTGTGACGGCAGCTGATACATGTCATACGGCCCTGGCCCACTCTCTGATTCTGACACAGAGCCCTCATCAGAGCCTTCTCCAGACTCTAGGAATGGGCCATGTTCCTCCTCAACTCCTCACTGTCCAAATCTGCTGCCAGATCCTCTGGTGGGCCACAACACTGATATCTGCTGTTTTGTGTGTGTGTGTGTATGTATATATATATATATAATCTGTAGTAGATATCAAAAAATGTTCAAGATATTGGCGGCAATGTGTAGTCATGGCTATCATTTTGACTTAATTTTTTTCCCCTGAGGATACCTCTATCACTACTCTAAAAACTGTATGCACTCAATCCTCAGGTTATGACCATAATGGAGGCTGATCATTACAGATGTAGTAGTTGCAAAATGGGTAAATCACATAACTGTCCCACTTTTGTGGCAGTCATTAAATGTGTGACGTAGTCATAAGTGAATGCTCATTAAATAATGCCATGGACATTAAGTGAATCCATTGTTGGCTATGGCTAGGCACTGCCAAAAACTAGAAATAAGGGCTGGTTTTTGGCAAAACCATCACAAGAATAGGGTTATGGACTGTGGGGGCATGCTAGGGCCTGTCAATATGGCCATGCTACCAAGTGCCGAAAGTAGTTCACATGACCAAGGAGAGGGGTGATGTCAGAACTTTGGATCCAGATCTTAAATTCCCTTTTTCTTAGAGATATAATAAGGATTACAAGATGAAGGTAAGGCGTTTGAGTTTAAATGTTTGGAGAGCAATTCAACCCTCTGTCCTCCGCATTTGTAATTAAAAATTCAAAGGAAAATGGATTAGTTGGAGAAATAAAAAGTTTCCACTTTGAAAATTCACAGGACATTGGAGCAGCTTCACTTTCCCCCCCTTTTGTATCTTTAGAATGAATGCTGCTTAGCTTTATAAATAACAGAGGTTTCTTCCCCTTTCCTTTTCTAGAAAGTCCTGTAACTTCTCAATTAACTGGTTTTCCCAGTTGCTAAGGCTATGGTTTTCCCAGTTGCAATGTATGGCTATGAAAGTTGGAGCATAAGAAAGGCTGACCACCAAAGAATTGAGGCCTTTGAACTGTGGTACTGGAGAAGGCTCCTACGAGTCCCTTGGACTGTAAAGTGATCAAACCAGTCAGTCCTAGAGGAGATCAACCCTGACTGTTCTTTAGAAGACTAGATTCTGGAGATGAAACTCAAATACTTTGGCCACCTAATGAGAAGGAAAGAGTCACTGGAGAAAAGCCTCATGCTGGGAAAGATGGAGGGCAAAAGAAGAAGGGGACGACAGAGAATGTGGCTGAATGGAGTCACTGAAGCAGTAAGCTTGAACTTAAGTGGACTCAAGGGGATGGTAGAGGGCAGGAAGGACTGGAGGAACGCTGTTCATGGGGTTGCGATGGTTGGACATGACTTCACAACTAACAACAACAACAACAACTGTAAGGCGACCAATTCCTTGGCGAATGCCCTTTTGCAAGTATGGGGCAAGTCCAGTTGTACAAATCAGAGCATCACTGAGAAATAAAAGGTGAAAAAGTGAAGATGTAGAGCAGGGGTCCCCAAACTTGGCAACTTTAAGACTTGGCTAGAGAATTCTGGGAGTTAAAAGTTCCACAAGTCTTAAAGTTGCCAAGTTTGAAGGCCTCTGATGTAGAGAGGATACTACTGAGTGAAGAACTGCAGCCTATTAGGGATTATTCGTCTCTGGGCAGAGAAGGAGAAAGGCTGGATAAGAAGCAAGAAAAAAGATAAACAAAAAAAGAGGCTTGCAAAAGGCCTGCTGGGCCCAGACAAGGAACAGAGGCTAGTGAAATGGAAAGAAATTCAGATACAAATTCCTGGAGACATGAAAGCGGCTTAAAAGGGAGGGAAACAGATTTGCATTAAAGTGAGATGATTAAGGAGACAACAGAAGCAGCAAATGCAGCACCTTGATTGTTACTGAAGCCAGACTGAAATAAAAACAAGAGAATTGTTTAGTCTCAGTTGGGCAGACCCTGAGTTTGTTTGCTCAGATCTAGGCAGGGATGTAGCTGCTCTTCAGACAGCTTCAATGTGACAATTATTACCACCTTCCAATGTCTCCATAACTGTTATTAAGGGGCAGATGCAATTAAGATGTGACAATAAACACGAACTCTTATTTGTACTTCTTTCATCAAAAGCAGTAATTTGTTGTCTCTGGTTTGAGGTTACCAATATATATATATTTGTTCATGTGCAAGTGTGTGAGGTTTTTGAAGTTAAAACATCAACTGCTTTGATTGCAATATTAAATCTTTTTATCTATACAGCTGTGATAATAAACCAAAACCCAGAACTGGAAAATAATAGGTTGCTTGATGCTAAAAACTTTCACCACCTAGAATCTGGCAGGAAAAAAAAAATAGTAATTTTTGAAAAGTGTGAGGCTTTTTACGATTTGTACAGATTTTTTAAAAATTTCCTTTGAATATTTTTTTTTTGGACAGATTTGCTCCTTTGACACAAATCTCTTCATTTGAGTTTAATTGTAGTAATGTGAAAGTCAAAGGGTCAGTATTTAGAATGGAAGACAAAATAACATAGGAAGCATTTAAGTTGTACAATGAAAGACCGATTTAAGTAGGTCTGCCTACAAAGCTTTTGGCTGTAAAATTACCTACCTTTGCCTGACAATAAAACTGCCCAATTAGAGTGGAGTAAAAAAAAAAGAAGAAGAAGACACTAATTAGGTTTCAAAGCATGCTCTAAAGGGAGCAAATATTCTGCAGAAAAGGAGAAATACATTAAGCCCATGGGTGCAATACACCTACCACAAACCAAGTTTGTTAACTTTCTACCTTTATAGGATGGTCGTGTGGTGCTATAATATAACATCTCAATTACTATACCGCTACATTGCCATCCAGAAGTTTTTCCAAATAAATAATACATTATTTATATTACAACAATGTAGATTTCTTCTTTGAATTGCAGGAAAGAGAAATACTAAAAACAAAAACAAAAACAGGAGCTTTAAAAATTTCTTTTAAAAGCTCATTCTAAAATCTTCCCAGTTGTCACATTTAGCAACTGTGACTGCCTTGATCCATACAAGTAGTTCTCCACTTATGACTGCTCATTTTAACAATGGCTTGAAATTACATCAACCTTCAAAAAAGCTACATGACTTAACCTCTCATTCATGACCATTGCAACACAGCTTTCTGTCATGTGGTCGCAGTTTGGATACCCTCAACTGGTTTACATGTATGATTGGTCTCAGCATCCTGTGATTACATAATCACAATTTGCAACTTTTTTTATTGGATTCACTGCGGAAATTAAGGATTCACTTAATGACTGCATGATTAGCTTAATGGTCATGGTGACTCGACTTATGATTTCTGTAAAAATGTTGTTAAAATCAGGTCCAGTTCTGACCTAGGCTTCCCGAGAGCATGAAGCAAACCCCTTGTCCACTTTTATTAATTTACTGTGAATTCTGCTCATTCCCATCCAGCAAAATCTTTCAAGGGAGGATTTACAGTCACAGACCTTATCTGGCTTGGAGAGCTGCCAGGCCAGAGTCTCGGAGAGTCACAAACCAATTAAGTGAACTAAATGTCTCCTGCAAACTCCACTCCCCTTTCACTCCTCTTTTATTTCCTCTGGGAGAGGCCATTCATCATCCATCTGTGGCCTTACTCCCAAGTCTACTCCTCTTCTTTAGCCGTTCCCTTCATCTGGTAACTCTGTGCATGCACACACTGGGAACAGGCTCCAGCTGTTCCTCTGCCTCTGAAGGCAGCTGATAATTGGCATCCGGCTCTGGCTCCCTCTCTGCCTCTGAGACAGAGTCCTCATCAGAGCCTTCCCCAGACTCCAGGGCTGGCCCATGTTCCTCCCCAACCTGTCCGAATCTTCTGCCAGCTCTGCTGGCTGCTGGCAGGCCACAACAGTTCCAGTCTTGTGGTGACTTGACTTACAACCACAATGACTTACAATGGAAATTTTTGTCCCACTTGTGGTCACATGTCAGAGGCTACTTCTATGGCAGATTCAAGCTCCTTTCCATCAGACCTAGGTCATCAAGGTGTTTTCTCTTCCACCTGCCAAATATCCTACCCAAGTAGCCTTATTTTAGACTTCCTGCTCACTAATCATTCAATCACTCACCTGTGTCAGAAGAAGCAGTCTTTTCACTAGTTAGGCCCAGCCATAGAGATTTTGCTTCCTGAGGCAACCTATGGTATATAGAGTATTCCTCCCACACAAGTTTTCTTTATTTATTACACTTAAAATGCCACCAAATCAGAAAGACCCAAGGTGCCTTATGATAAAAACTCAGTAGAGACATACAATCAGAATGCAGAAGCTATAAAAATGAAATGATGCAATGAGGAAGTACATAAAACACCAGTTTGGCCATCAACAAACTTCAGCAGTCATCAGTTGGCAGGATCACAAAACTTCTTGGCTCATGTTCTGTTTAAAAAGCCAGGTTTTCAAGTAATTCTTGGGCAGTTAAAAACCAAATGTCCAGTTATAGATTAGGAAGCACCTGGCTCAACAGTAGTAACTAGGAGAGCATTTAAGTGTCTTCATAAGGATGAGCTGCAGCTGCCAAAAAACCCAATGCAGTCCTAGACTGTATGAACAAAGGGATAGCATCTAGATGATGAAAAGTGATACTATAATTTATACCCCACTAATGAGACCACACATGGAACATTGCATCTAGTTCTGCTCATCACGATACCAAAAAAAAAAAAAGGCCTGAGACCATAGAAAATATACAATGAAGAGCAACAAAGATGATGAGGAATCTGGAGATGAAACCATATGATGAATAGTTAAGGGAAGTAGGTATAGTTAGGGGTACCATGATAGCTGCCTTACAGTATTTGAGGGACTGTCATGGAGAATAGCAGATTGATTTGTTCTCCAAAGTACTACAGGGCAGGACAAAAAGTGGGACAAAAAAAGAGAAATCTAACCTAGAACTAAGAACAATTTTTACCAACAAAGAGAACAATTATTCAATGGAATAGCTTGGTTCCTGGAGTTGTGGGTGCTGTATCACTGAAGATTTTTTAAAAATAGACTGGATAACCATTTGACCTGCAGAATATAAGGTTTCCTGTCTTGAGCAGAGGGTTGGACCTAAATGCCTCTGAGATTCCTTCCAGTCCTATGATTCTATGTTCTAACTTAGGAAGAATGGTAGAATCCAGAAGCCAGGAGTGGCAACAGAGAAGGCACACCTTCTTTAATGGAAGGGATGTGGGACACGCCCATCCTGTCTCATCTTACAGGACAAAGACAATTGGAGAAAAGAAGAGCAGTTGTGTAGATAATCAGGTCATGAGCCAAGAATGACAACCAGCATCTTGAATTTCACCTGGAAACCTTCTGATAATTGGTAGAGATAACAGAGCATAGGTGTCACATGCAGGGCACATTGCAATGTGTCATGGAACTGCATTCTGGATAAGTTGAATCTTCCAAATCATGTATAGTAGAGTGTATTATATAAAAGCTCATAAAACCATTGGTCAATGCAAGAAAGGGTATCTCTTCCCTTCCCTGTGCTAAAAATACAAGGGAATCAAGTTATGTGTCTCTTCAGAATACACAACATTTGTTGCTCAAGGCCACAGCCTCACTGTCTAACGGTGGGTTTATTAATGGTAGGATAATTAATGCTAAACATTTCCTTATTTAATCACTTTATCCAGCAATGATAAAATTTTGGATCTGGTCCTCCAGCTTTGTAACAAACGCAACAAAAATAGTCCCCAGTCAGAAACAAGATAAGTCTGCTTATGACAAATAATGATCTTTTATCCCACTTGTAACAATTTAAGTATTATTAATTTATGCCATAGAGTCTTTTGAAGATTGCAAAGACTCACAACCTCAATTGGATGACATTCTATATCACAGGAAGAACTTGAGCCTGCCTCTTCACATATTGCATTGCAATTGCATTTAGACTTATATACCACTTCATGGTGCTATACCATGGGTCTGCATTTTTACCAATCTTGGAAGGATGGAAGGTTGAGTCAACCTTGAGCCGGTCACAATCAAACTCCTGGCAGTGGAATGCAGAGTTAGCCTGCACTACTCCGTACTAACCACTACACCACCACTATGTAGTCACAGAGAAGTCACATTACACATCCTATACAACAAAACCTTTATCAGCAACCTATGAACTTCCAATTTTTGTCCAACTACAATGTTAGCACCCCCTAAACTGACTATGTGGGTTATGACTACTGGGAACATTCAACAACATCCGGAAGCTAATGGTTCTCATTTTACATATAACCTCAGAGGGCAAATTCTTAGGTCCTCTTTGATGGAGTACATTTTTATATGGAGTACTGAAACTAAAGAATACCTGTTTACTTTCAGTCGATGATGTGAGAGTACTGCTTAAATAAATTATTTCATACCAATCTCAGAATTAATGCCTACATGTGATCACTTGATGTACTTATTATTACATTTACATCGTGCTGTTTCTCTAAGGTGCAAGTGTGTGATTATCTTAATTTCCTTCACAACAAGAAAACTGAAATACTAGCCAAAAGTCACCAAGTGAGCTTCCATAATAAAGAGCGACCTAACCAGTGAAAACACTTTAACCACAACTAACTTTTAATTAGATGTTAGTGCTATAAAGCATTGTGAACATTACATTCTATAAACTATATACTTATCAGTACAATTGTAAAATTATCAGCTAACTCAGCAATTCGTATTGAAAAATCATTTATGTTAATCAATATACTTTTCTTGACAGTACACCAACACCTTCTAATTACGATATGGGCAAACTCTAAAATACATGGACAGAGATACACACACGTATACCCAGGCTTGTTCCACTCTGTTATAAATACGATCACTGCCATCAATTGAAAAAAAAAGAAAGAACTACAATTAGTCAATAAGGTGAGCTTACTTTTTTTACAAAAAGCATGACTGTGTTTTTCTTTTCATAATTATAACATTTTTTTTAAAAAAGGAGCAATTGCCGTTTTCCTCCTGTACAAGAAATAGCTGCTAATTGGTCCATGTTCCCAACAAAATAAGCAGACGGATTCTAAGATTATAACTGTGATAGTGTCTACTATGAAATATGTACTTGCTTTTACACACGGTCCAATCTGAAGTCACACTACCAAGAAATGAATTTTGCACACACAATTTCACACTTATCAGCTGTTTCAACTCCCCACCCCCTAGAACAAGACATCATGAATGTATTTTGCCCACTAGATGGTGCTGTGGTTCCCCTTACAGACCAATCTCACTTACTTGCATTCTCTATCCTCTAAATCAAAGTGTGGGTTGAAGTTGATCATAATCCTCTGGTGAGGTTGTGGAGCTTGAATCAACCATTCACATTTTTGACTTGGATGATAACTATTGGGATAGCCAGGAGAGGTGAGATATCCAGGCTCTAAAATTTTTATGTTTTCACCACATCGGCCTGCAATTAAAACACACAAAGATACATGTATTATATTGTGAAATCACAACATTTGATCGATCCATCTTATAAATGATAGGCTGCTCAGTACTTCAGCTGAGGTCAACTCAAGCTAATATATTTCCTTTCCCATAGCTTGCACAACTGTTTATTCAGTTGTTTATATAATCCCCCCCCTGTAAACAAAATAAATAGTGGAATCAACTTCATCTTCTTTCAGATCATTTTTTAAAATACATGCAAATTGTGTAACTTCACCAAATATCTTTTGCCCAAATTAAGGTTTTTGTTATCTAATGACTACATAGCAAGTAATTAATTATAGATTATGTATCTACAATGCTATTAAATATCAAATTTTACACAGGGAGCAACTTGAAGCTAACTAGTGCCTGCCTCCCCCTCCCTTTATTGTTAGCTTTCTGATAATGAGCCTGTTCTTTGTCATTAGACAATCTGACTTGTTTACAGCACCCCTCTCTTTCTGGTTTATCAGATACTAAATCTAAGCCATTTGAAGTTATCTGTGCTCCAGAGATCCAGACTACCCAGCAACAAAGCACATTGTTAAAGCAGCAAAGGTTTACTTAGCTCCATTACGGAAGTCTCCCCCCCCCCCCCACACACACACAATCTATGCTGCTTGGGGAGCAGATAAGGGTTAGCAAAGCAGAAAGGAAAGAAAAACAAAACAAACTTTAGTTCCAATTACAAAATCCTTGCATTCCCCAGTCTTTCAAATCTCATGCCTTGTTCTTGAGTAAAAGTGCTCTGACTCGTATTAGGATTAACTACAATTTATAGAATTATAAAGATGGAAGAAAAGACAACTCATGAACCTCCAGTGTCAATAACGCCACTGTTGCTTTTGCGTCTGCACTGGTTAGTTTTAAAAATTATGGACCGCTAATCTAAATGCAATGATACCTATATTTCATTAACATCACAGAACCAAGCATGTGTTGCTTGCAATGCATAACATTTCCCCAAGAATGGTGTACACAGGTTGGAATCTTGCTTCTAAGAGAAATCTGGTGATATGTAAATGGTTACCAATAATTCTTAATATGAAATTATTGGTGTGCAGAATTTTAGGATAGAAAACCAGGTTAGCTTGAAAGAAAGAGTACATAAAATGCAGTAACTCCAGCAATTATAGGAAACATCTGCCAAAAATTAGAAGAGAGTGAGATGGTTTATTTCCTTCAATAAATTATGATTTTTTGAGTTGGTTGTATGTTCCCATTTATCCCTGCTTTGGCAGTTTGCATAGTATGTGTTTTCCCTGAGAACAAAAGATGTTGTCCTTAGGAGTTCAAAGTGAGCAGCCAATGATATTCCTATGCAAGCCTATTGCATGTGGCAGGAGAGATAATCTGGTATGATTTAACTATCTGTAGCAGACCTAGGAAGAAAAGTATCCCACTTCATTAAGTCTTCTCTAATACTATGCAAACAACATGGCATAATCTGGAATATGTGAAATGGTTGAAATGAACCAGTGGATCAATTTATAGAGTCACTCCAGGAAACATTTAGTGGACCCACCACCAAAAACACTTTAATCGTTATCTCCTGGGAAAGTGATAATATAATAAGATAATGTGGGCTGTTAAGACTCGCTGGCTCTGTGAAATCTCTCTCTTACTTGATTAAGAGAAGCCGTTTCTAATGACTTTGGACCATTAGCTCTAAATAGAGTTAATGAATTAATTTTGCAGACACTTGAACTGGACAGAGGAAGATCTGGCATTCGTGGGTCGGTTGAACTGTTGCAGATCCAAGGAACTGCGATGACTTCAGTGGGGCTAAAAATATTTTGTCCACAATTACTCAGACTCAATGGTAGCATTGTAGTTCCTTCTTAGATTGGGCTCATCAAAGAATATTAGTTGATGGCACAAAGGCATTTAGTACATCTCACTCCACCAGACTTTCAATGAATCTCCTCTGATTTATACCTCCCAGTTAAATTCGGTTCCAATTCATGTGTCATTGAAGATGCACAGCCTGAATTTGCAATCCCCAAAAAGAAAGACTTGACAACTGAAAGAGAAGATCTAGTTCCAAAGCATCACTGTCGATCTGAAACGGAACCCAAGGTACAAATGCTTCCCTGGAAACTGATTTCCAGATCCTACTGTAATGTTACTCAAGAAGCAAACAAGGGAACTTGTGAGTTTTGACCGAATTAGCCAACTTCCTTATATTGGAAAAAGATTAATTTCCTTCATAACATATGATTTAAATCTGTTCCTGTAAGACACAAACACTACATGCAATCGCTTATTAAAACAATATACCACCCGAAGTACAGAGGAGGATGTCCCTTCATTTAATTACTTTGATTGAAATCCTAGTCAAGCGAGAAGTTAATATTTAGTAATTAGCTAATAACTGCTCAGACTTGGTTCTGAGAGGAAAAACCCAGGTGATTTCCCTACTCCATGCATGCCAGCCACTCCTAAAGTAAAAACATTTTAAAAAATGCATAATATAATGAGATATTCCAGATGCTGGACCACTATTGTGCCAGAAATCCATGTTGTTTTGAAGCTGCTGCTATCAAGCATTGCCCCAAGGCCAGTTACAAAGACTATTTGAGGGAAATCTTTCTTAAAATTGTTGCTTGTGAAGAAGAAAGCTTTATATTCCTTGCATTGAGACAAGAATTCTGTAAACTCAAGCCTTTTTTTGTCATTTTATAAGTATAAACAAGGGAAATTGTACCTGCATAGTTAGCAAAGATGGTTATATAGCCATATATGCCTATCTCCCTTAGCTTTCATTTCCTTAGAAGTAAACAATACTTGGGTATTTGAAATACTCATCTGTTTCATTTTTATGGACAATCTTGTGCAACTGCCAAGGGAAGGAAACATTAAAATGATTGGCTATTATGCGAAAGCCGTAAGCCCAGTGTTACATATTGCATTAGAGCATGGAGCCAAAAAGGAAGGGCTGACAGACTAAGCGTGTTGATTAGGTGTAATTCTAGATGAATACCCAGCATGTTATCCATCAACCTTTCCTTCTAGCCAGTACAGTTAAAACCTGTTTCATGGTTGGCTTATCATCATCATCTCAGGCAAAGGGGCTTCCAACTTGCAGACTGCAACCTGGATGCACCTGAAAGTGATCTTGAGTCACTTACCACTCTTCAAAGCCCTGCCAAGGGCGACTATCAGGGCTGCACAGTGGAAAAGTAGACCCCAGGCCATCTTCTGCTCTGGATACGGGAGGTTTGAAGAAAGGGAACAAGATTATCCAATCTCTCCAGGCAATTCCTCTCAGATCTTAAATCCTCCTTCAGCACGGGCAGTTAAAAAGAAACAGAAAACTGATTCAGCCGACAACAATTGTAGTAGTAGCACCAGAAGTCTCGTCGATTGCAGTAGGCGCTCTCTCTCTCTCTCTCTCTCTCCCTCTCTCTCCTCTCTGTCTCTCTGTCTCTCTCCTTTTTTCTCTCTCGACTATCTCCTTAAGTCTCCCGCATCCTGTCATTTAGCTCTGGTTTCCTGTGCTTTTTCCCAGACTGAATCCATTTCCAGGAGATACTGTCCTTGCCATGTTCAAATAGAGGTTAACATTAGGGGGGGGGAGCAAACAGCGGAAAAACTAACAAGGAAGTCACACCCGCGGCACAGATGGACGAAGCGCGCGGAAATCCTCGCCGCTTTCTTCTCCTAAGCCAGTTGCACAACTCTCCCAGGGAAAGGCTCAGCAGGGCGCCTGCCTATAGCGCTGAGGAGGAATAGAAAGCAGTTGGTAAGGCAAGAGGCGACTTTCCCCCCAACTTCTCTTCCCCTCCCTCTTGCCCTCTTCACCTCCCGATCGTCTCGCCAGACGCGGAAGGAGGGGCGCAAGACCTTCCACCCTGGCGATCCCCTCGAAGGGAGACGGATCTGCCCTCGGGGGGAGCTCGAGACTTGCCCAGTGCCCGGACCCGGCGCGCGCTCGACTCGCTCGCTCGCGACTGACTTGACGCCTCGTGCGCCCTGCAGACGCGGCTGGGGGCTTGCGGTCCCAAAGCCCCTGGGCGATGGGACGCCGCCTCTGCCTGCGCTGATCCAAGCGGACTGGCAGCGGCGGTGGGAACGCTGGCAGAAGTGCCAAGCGGCTCCTTCGTGCAGCCTAAGGAGAAGAAGCTCAAATCAGTGGCAATAAGAGAGGACCCGACGCTATTTCCAAAGCCCCGAGTCCCCACCCCTTCCCCGCCCCCACGTCCGTCCGCCCCCCCCCCCCCGAAACAAGAATCCACATTCACCAAAGCCCCGAAATCTACTCGAAGGGTGAATGGGTGGAAAAGGAGAAAGGGGTGGGGAGGCTCGGAGACAGAGAGGGAGGGATCGACGGACGCACGAAGCCGAAGCAAGAGGAGGCGGGCAGGAGTGCGCCGGCGGTGAGGAGCCGCCTTCTCCTGCTCCGCTATTTGACCGCCTCCGAAGAAGCAGGGGTCTTCGCGCAGCAGGTAAGCGAAGTGAGGCTGGCACGGCTTGAAGCGCCCGTCTGAAGACGCGGGTAACCTGCTCCCAGATCTCGCCTTGGCTGACTGCCGTCAACCCAACACGCCCACCTACTCTGCCAGCCGAGCACCCCGGGGACTTCAGGGCGTCCCTGTGGCCCTTCGGCGGGTCATCTCCTTTCCCCTCCAGGTGTAAGATGGCTACACAGTGCACACAGAAAAAAGTCCGGGCCAGCTATGGGGTTTATCCGAGCTCTCAATCTCCGCGCGGCTCTCCAAAGGTGTCAAAACAGACGCGTACCTGGAGGGTCTGAGCGTCTCTTCCCCTTAGCCCCGCTCCCACCGTGGTTAAGAGTGTGCAAGATCGACTCTAGTGCAGCATCTTCAAGACTCTCGCCATCCAATAGATCTTTGGCGCCCGTCTGGCTTTCCCCAACGGATGCGCTGCCTCCTGTCAGCCACTCAGAGCTCAGTGCGCCCCACAGCGACCTCGACGATCGTGGGCATTAACAGCCTGGCCTCAAGCTTGTGCGCTGTTTGCGCTTTGTCCTCCTTCCACTTTTTCCTTGTCAAGCCCAGTTCAGCGGTATCCGCCCCTAGGTTACGCCTCCAGTTTTGACCCCGAGCCTGAAAACGCACAGCCTCTTCGCAGCCTCGCCAATTGCTCGCTCGTAGTTCTCTTTAACGCTCCCCCCTCCTCATCAAACCCCCAGGGCAGAAGCTTTGTACTGTGAGGGAGGAACCGCCGCCTACACCTTGTACGTTGGCAATTTTCCAGCACCTCACACCTGCCTCAGGTTTGTTCCCTTAAGTCTCTCCTCCGCCTCCTAACTCACCGGCGGCGCCTTATGGCCCGCGGGGATCGGGCGTGTTCTGCTCACGAACCTTCCTCCGATGCTCGCCACTGAGCACTTCCCTCCGCTTGCCCACTTCGTAGCTGCTTCTCTCCCGTTCCTTCAAATAATCACGAATATCGTCCGCGATGGCAACTGAGGTGGCGGATCACTGTGGAGGGTGAGCGCAATATTCTGTTTGTGTCAGCATAAACAGCAAGGATAAGGCGAAGCGACACCGCGCACATTTCTCTTCTCCCCACCCCCTCTCACCCACACTCACACTCCTGGTGGGCTCTGCGGAGAGAAATGCCACACATTTCCTTAGCGCTTCCTCAGTTAGGGAAGGGCAGCGCCCAGGCGGATAGAAGAATGAAAGTTGAAACAATACAACAATAAACAATGTGAAACAATAAAAACGGTAAACCCTGGCAGTTATTCTCAATTAAACACTCGAGATTGAAAGAAACGGTCTAGTTCCAAGACGTTACTGTAGACCTGGAGTAGAAATGTTTAGAGCAGTGTTTTTCAACCACTGTGCCGTGGCACACTAGTGTGCCGTGACATAGTGTAAGGTGTGCCGTGGGAAAAACACTTTATATATAGTCAATATAGGCACAGAGTTAAATTGTTTTAACATTTTCTAATGGTGGTGTGCCTCGTGATTTTTTTCATGAAAAAAGTGTGCCTTTGCACAAAAAAGGTTGAAAAACACTGGTTTAGAGAAACACGGAGGAAGAGGAGAGGGAGGAAGAGCAGAGGGCGTGCCCGCCTTCCTGCTTCGCTAGAGGGAAGGAGCGGATGAAGGGGCTGATGGGTGGCAATGGGGGGATACAATGAATCCAGAGCAGTGTTTCTCAACCTTGATAATTCAATTCTTGAGAAATAATGGACGTTGAAATCCAGACATTTTAAAAGTTGCTAAAGCTGAGAAATGCTACTCTGGAGTTTCATATTGGCCTGGTAGCAAGTTCATATAAGACAAGAAAGAGTAAATACGGAACTGAGATTGTGACCATCCCATTTGGAAAGCAGAATTGCTGTCTGCTCTGAAGGACTAAAGCACCACAATAATGAAATTAGGGAATCCAGCCTGCTGATTTCTTGAGTGTCTGAATCACCCATGGCAGATGACTCCCTGCATCACCTCCCAACAGCCCAATTGATACTTAATGCATTTAGCAAAGGGTGACAGGATCAAACTTCTATTTTTTTTCAGGCCCAATGAGAGTATAGTATGCAGACTGATATTTGACTGGCAGTTTCGTTGGTTGTGTTACACATCAGGAATGTAAGGCACAGAATTGGAATGAAAGAATTGGTCCTAGTGGAAGCTACGCCACTGCAGGTGATAATTTCCTGTCTGAAAAGTCCCCTATAACATCCACCAAGATCAGTATCTAAAATCAAGCTCTGTTGATGAATGCTCGCCCCAGAATCAAGAAGTTAATTTGTTGTTAGTTGTTTCCTTTCCCAGGTTCAACGAGTTAGCAAAAGCATGCGGAGCATGGCTCCTATAATATTTTTCTAGCTCCATCAGCAGAAAAGGCTATAGAACAGGGGTATCAAACTTAAGGCGCTTAAATCTGGCCCTCGGGGTTGTCCTGGCAACAGCGAAGGACCGGCCCACATTGCCTCTGCCTGGGAAAATGGAGCTCAGGAGGACTGCACGTGGCCCTCCCAGGGTCCATTTTCCCTGGCAGATGGCTGCAGAACATCAAGTTGGTTACCCTAGCTATGCCCATCCGGCCCTCGGAGGTCAAACACAATCCTAATGAAATCAAGCTTGACACCCTGCTATAGGAGGCGTCTGCATTTGATTTTGTGTGAGAGGCAGCTACCAAAAAAGACAACACAGTTCTAGGCTGCATAAACAGAGGAACAAAATCAAGATCACGTGAAGTGTTAATATCACTTTATAATGCCTTGGTAAGGTTACACTTGCATTCAGTTTTGGTCACCATGATGTAGAAAAGATGTGGAGATGCTAGAAAGAGTGCAGAGAAGAGTAAGAAAGATGATTATGGCCCCGAAATCTACTAGAAATCTGGAGACTAAAACATATGAAGAACGGTTGCAGGAACTGGGTATGTCTGTTTAATGAAAAGAAGGACTAGGGGAGACATGATAGCAGTGTTCCAATATCTCAGGGAATGCCACAAAGAAGAGGGAGGCAAGATATTCTCCAAGGCACCTGAGGGCAGAACAAGAAGCAATGGTGGAAACTAATCAAGGAGAGAGGCAACTTAGAACTGAGGAGACATTTCCTGACAGTTAGAACAATTAATCAGTGGAACAGCTTGCCTCTAGAAGTTGTGAATGCTCAAACACTGGAAGTCTTTAAGAAGATGTTGATAGCCATTTGTCTGAAACGGTATAGGGTTTCCTGCCTAGGAAGGGGGTTGGACTAAAAGACCTCCAAGGTCCCTTCCAACTCTGGTATGGTATTGTATTGTATTGTATGTGTTGCACCTGTTATTATGTTTTTTGTGCATTTATGGTCTCCCTTGTGTTGAATTGATCTGCACTTCTATGTGCAGATGGAAACAGATGGATTGCATTGATTCCATTTTTGATCATGTGTCCAGAAGGAAGGCAGGAAACTTAGAATGGAGAATTCCAGTAGCATTCTGAGTGCTGACCAATTGCCTCTTCCATAAGAATTCCCTGGGGGAATATATTTTTTTTCCTGGAATTATTTTCTCTTTCACAACTGGACCACTTTTAAAACCATCATTCCAAATTTGGTTTCTTTTAGTTTTAGTTTTGGAGAGTTATCCTGCTCAAGGATACCCAGACTGACAACAGATTCCTGAGACTCTTTAAATAATTCATTTTTAACCTTCTCTTGGATTGAAGTGAATTTGCTTTTTTTTTAAAAAAAGTTTCTACTGGAGGTTCTGCAAGGTGCATTAATGTCATAAAAGTCACAAAAATGATGTAAAAGTATATTAATGCATTCACTTTATTTAATTTAGAATTAAATTTAGGGTAAGGATTAGGATTACACTAAAACCTAGGATTCCTGGAGTATATATAATTCTGGGAGATAAGTGTTTTTTCCTCTGATTTTTGAGAGTCTTAAATTCAAGATTTTTTTCCTTCTGAACAACTGTATCATTTCCTTTGAACTTGACAAATCAACACTTGGTGCAACAAATAACAATTCTGGTGGTGTTAAATCATGGGTGGGCAATTTTTATGGGTAGCAGTGAAAGCTAACCAGATAGATAGATTTGAAGTTAATTTAAATTAAATTAAAATTATTTAACTAATTGCAGTTCAGTAATTATCATGTGTGTCAATCATACAGTAGTATTTGGCATCAGTTGTGGCTCTGGAAGTAATATGGGTTATTGCAGCTTTACTTTATCACCTTTGAACACTTTTCAAAGAGAGAAAAAAAGACTAAAAGTAAATAAATAGCAGATTCTTTTTCCTCCATGCCAAAAAAAAAAAAAAAAAAAAAATCCATAATGGAGCATTTGATCCAAACAAACACAACTATTGCACAGAAATCTTAGTAGCATAAGGAAGAAAAGTGTCCCTCAAGTGATATGTGATGATGAACATGGAATTACATTACAATCCCCTACATCCTTCTGAACAACATTGTTGACATACAGCGAATGAGGGACAAATATATTAGTACAGGTCACAGAAAGTATGGTTTTTTTTTAAATTAAATCAGGCGGGGAGGGTGGGGAAGAAAATTGCTTGTGTCTAGAATACACTTCATTTTCTAGGCCAGCCAGAGCATAAATCTCTATTCATACACATCAAATTATAAATTTGTTTGAAATACTTTTCAAACAGTTGTTACAGTTGGCAGACATAGACAGCGAAACTACAAACGTTTTTCATTTGTGTGTGGTAACCATATGGATCCTATAGCTCATTTCCTTCTTGAGTGCAATCTCAAACTCAGCACATCTGAAGATGCTCATAGACACTTTCTCATTTAGAGAAGATTCCGTCTCTGACGTCCAAGAAAACTGTATACAATCAAATACTCACCTCAATGACTCTCAGCCCATTACACTGTGAGCTGTGCTAGCTCAATACCATTATCTTGTCAGCCTTTTGCACTATCTTTGACTGTATATTCTCAGAGCTCATCCATGTCAAATTTGGCACCAGAGTCAGACAAAATGGTAGACTCCATCCCAGCTTGTCTTACTCTTCATCTCTAGCCAGTCCCTGAGCGTGCAATACTTATACATTTACTGGACTAAGAGTAATGCATATTTTATAACTAGTGCATCAAGTTCTTTCTTTGTTTTCCTTAAATGACATCCGTATAAGTTAGCAGTGGGTTAACACGCTGTGAAAATCCAGCTGTTAACCTGCTTCATAATACAAACCAATGAGTTGAATCTTTCCTCATAATTGCTAAATTAGCACTCTCTGCAGTTTATTCCTGAGAAAACATAGGCAAGGTTAAAGCTGTGCGTTGCATATTTAAAGTAATTTTGGGAAATATGTGTGCTAAAGAGCAACAGAGGCTTATTGTAAAGTGTGGCTTTGCTTAGTGAGCAGACATCTGGAAAATAAGTCGCTGGTATTAAAAAGTTATACCTATCATATGAAAATTGTGGTTTTCTTCTTCTTCTGTTAATTTCGTTCTATCTCATTATCTCTATGAAGCCAAGGGACAATGAATTAGAACTCATCTGTACTTTGTTAATAGTTTTTTTCCCTTGCTTTTGCAAAACAATATTGTAGCTTCCTTAATAGTTTGTATGCTTTGATGCTTTGCTTATTCTACAAAATGGCTGTTTACTATTATGATGAATGACACACCCACCATTCTAGTTGTTTTGATAAACAATCCATGGACTCCATTCTAATATTGAGGAAGAAGGAAAATGCTCCCATTTTCATGAGGTTCTAAACATTTAACCTACAATATCTGTTCACAAAATAGCGAAAGCTAAAACTTTATTTTCAGAAGTCCAATGTAATCCTGCTGTCGTCAGTGAATTAATATTTAATTGTAAACCAGGGGTGAAATTCAGCAGGTTCTGACAGGTTCTGGAGAACCGGTAGCGGAAATTTTGAGTAGTTCAGTAGTTCAGAGAACCAGCTGGCCCAGAGCGAGGTGAGAATGGAGAATTGCAATATCCTTACCCCAGAAATGGGGAGGGAATGGATATTTTGTAGTGTCCTTCCCCCAGGAGTGGGGAGGGAATGGGGATTTTGCAGTATCCTTCCCCTGGGGTGGGGAAGGAATGGAGATTTTGCAGTATCCTTCCCCTGGAGTGGGGAGAGTATGGAGATTTTGCAGTATCCTTCCCCTGGAGTGGGGAGAGTATGGAGATTTTGCAGTATCCTTCCCCTGAAGTGGGGTGGGAATGGAGATTTTGCAGTATCCTTTCCCTGCCATGCCCACTAAGCCACACCCACAGAACTGGTAGTAAAAAAAAGTTGAATTTCACCACTGTTGTAAAGGTATTATCAACATCATCATTCTTGGTAAAGTTAACTGCCACATTATCAACAGTTCTAGTTTTACATTTTTTATACTGAATGTTGCACTGATCCTTTGACATACATTTTTGATGAACCCAAGCCAAGTAGCCCCATGCCATGGCAGTAACTTGTGATGGTCAAAGAGCTTTTTCCTTTTAATACCTTACTTTATGACTCTTTTTGTCCATCAAGACACAGCTAGCCTCATCAATAGTCAATAGAAAGACTTCTAGTAGTTCAAAATTCAGTCAATGGAAAGTCAGTGAATGAGAGAATATGTAGGACCATAAATAATATTCTTTGCTGTTTGTGCAAGCCACTCCCCCACTACTACTAATACTTAGTGATGCAATTTGTTGCCATAAGTAGACACTGAATTGATTTTTAAAATCTCTTTAAATATTTAATGATGATTGCTTTTAATTTCCCCCCCATCTCTGTCTACCTTTTTGACATGTCTTGCCTACCCTTTTGAACGTGGTCACAACAAAGGTCAAATATGACCTCAGATTGAAAAAGGACTATCTAGTTCTGGGCTAAATAAATTTAAATAGACTATCCCTGAATCAATATGCTGATTATTAAATAACAATTTCATGGAAAACAAAATATGAAAAATATAATGTATCAATAAATTAAATATATTTATTTCTATATAAAATTAAACTTTTTCTCTAAGTTTTCTTGTATCAACGCATACAAGTAAATTGGAATTTTGATCTGTATCAGAAACCTAACAGAAGCACATTATATTCTGTTGTATGTACCTGTATTTTGGCCAACTTGGATAAGTTGATCTCCTGTTTTACTCTGCAATTTGATTCTGTTCTGAGCTTAGAGACTTATTTTGGTTCAGCTATTGTCTGGTTTGATTTTTATATTTACAATGTTCTTTTGAAAATTATTCTGTCCTCTGATTATAAACCTACTTCCTGGAAACTTTAGACCAGTCTTAAAAACAAATTCCCTAAGTTGTGTAATATAAAACTGCAGATGAAAGCAAAGCATTTTATCAGTTAAACAATGTGTTTAAATACATTTGAAGTTTACTCTTTTTATGAATTTACACAAGCTAAGAATAAAATAATTTTAAAAATAAGCTTGGCAAATGATTAATCATGACAGGTCTTACTTACTTGATGCTATTTTGGAATAAAGATAAAATAAATGAAAATAAACTTGATACTTGCATTGGAAGGTTGTACGGTGTGTTATTATAAAAGAAGAGATATACATGCAATAGCTCTTAGATCTTATGAGCCACAAATATATTCACTCAGTCTTGAGTAGAAAATCCTTTGTTACCATAGTGCCTAGCACATTATTATTAGTTGTGTTTTGGGCAAGGAGAACTGGACAGTGGGGGATCTGCCACAGCTATCAAATCTACATCTCTAGTAACTAATAAGATGCTAATACTTTGGAGTGAAGAATGTAATTCAACAGTTGACACCATATCAATTGCAGGGTATTTATTTGGAAGGGATTTATAGTGTGTTCCTTTAATATCATCCAATCTAAGCTGTGATGATATAAAACCTACCTTTATTGCTCTTTTACTGCAACAATGATACTACATACCTTATAGAACCATAGACTCATAGGGCTGGAAGGGATCTTGGAGGTCTTCTAGTCCAATTTCCTGCCCAAGGCAGAATCCTTATACTTCCAATGTTTGTCCAATCTTTTCTTGGAAACCTCCAACAATAGAACACCTACAACTCAGAGAGACAAGCTGTTCCATTGTTTAACTGTTGTTAATGTCAGGAAATTTCTCCTTAGTTCAAGTTTGGATCTCTTGTAAATGAGCTTCCACCCATTGCGTCTTGTCCCGCCCTCAAGTGCTGTGGAAAATAAATCAACGCCCTTTCCTGGTGACAGCTCTTCAAGTGTAAGGTTCTCTACTAAGCCTTCTGCTCATTAGGCTAAACATACCTAGTTCCAGTAGCTATTCATTCTATGACTTAGCCTCCAAACACCTTATTATCTTTGATGATAAGAACTTATCTTCATTATTTGATAGGCAGTGTAAAATAATAGTAAGGAAAAGACCTTTGGGTTTGAAAAGCTTCTTTGGACCATGAAGTCTAAACACTTAATCTTTGTAGATATCCAAATTAAAGTATCCCCCATGTAAGCTGGCTTGGCCTTGTTGAACATATTAAGTGAAAGAGAGTCTGCTATATCTACAGGTAATCAGATCTACTTCCCTGTTTCTTAACTTTCAAGAACCAATCTTGCTGTTATTTAATCTATTATTATTTCCCCTGGTATGATGGAGAACAGATCATGGTCCTCAGTGAACTGAAGGTTGAAGATCTTTGTATAAATGAGTGAGCATTCCTGAGAATGGGAACTTAGCCTAAGGGAAAAGTAGTGAAGCACATTTCATAGCTATAACAAAACAAATATTTATTTGCAGGAAATATTTTATAAGGGTAGGAAAAGCCTAGCTCCTAGACAACTGTTTTCATACTAGGAGTATATAGGGAAGAAAGGCAGAAGAGACTGACATCACATTAGTAATCTCCTAGATCATCGGTGTGAAACTCGCCATGTCACATTGCCATCACATGACATATCATGACAATTTTTCCCTGCATGGAGCTGGGGTGGGGATGGCCTGCACGTGACGCATCCAGCTCAAAGGCTACCATTTTGACACCCGTGTCTTAGATGCAGAGCAAGCAAAATTAACTATCTGTCATGTCCCCCATTGGGGCTGAAACCACAGAGGAATATGAACTGGAGCTGGAGCCAAGGGAGATTGGCTTCAGAGGAATGTGGGAAGGAGGCAGGCCAGGGCCCCTCAGGAGTGGGATGTCTTGCTAGGAGGGAGGAATGGGGGGCGGCGGCAGGATGACAGAGGGCAAGCAGTGGAAATGAGGAGCGAAGGAGCTCAGGCAATGAGCAAGACCCACCCCCTCTTGATTCCCCCAACATGGAGAGTGGAGAGTAGGTGGGAACAGCATAGGCCAACCTGACAACTCTGGAGGAGAGCACCCTGGTCCTCTTGACAAGGCACACCTGGGGATTGAAACTTAAGGTCATGCTGTGAGGAGGGGTGTTTGTTGGGAACAAACACTGAATTCATGGAGTTTTGTGTGCCATTGCCGATGTTTGGAGTCCCTGGACCTCTTCCTTTATATCTTGCTCCCTGGATTAATTGCCTTGTTCCTTTGCTTCCTGAAACTATTGTCATGTTCCTTTGTTTTCTGGACTCATTGACTTATTCCCTGCCCCGCTGGATTTCTTACTTTGCAGCCATTATGCTGACAGCATTTTGCTGGACTACTTGTAGGCTGGTGGAGGTTTGTGTGTGTGTGTGTGTGTGTGTGTGTGTTTGTGCGCGCGCACGCATGCGATCACTTTGCTCTGGGGCTTGCCATAACATGGGAATGTTTGAAGGAAAGTTGGAGCAATAAAGGGGCGACTTGCACCATCAGCTGATTGTGTTGCGTTTGTGCCTTGCCCTGGGTCATCAGACTATTTATACCTTAGAGTTGTGTTGTGGCCCATAGACTGTGAGATGCTAAAGAATGCCATTGGATATTTTGCCTTCACCCCTTCAAAGCTACTTTTACTTATATGAAAAGTGCTGAAAGTTAGTATTCTCCTCTCAATAGTAAACCTGCCTAGATCTTTGAAGATCTTTTCCTAGCATTTATTTCTATTATTTTGATTTGGTTGTAGCCACAGAGAACATCAACCCCCCTGCTTTACTATGGCATCAGAATAGACTATTACCAGCAGCTGCTGACTATATTAATGCTTTCATACTCTACTCTCTTGAGAATCTCAGAATGACTTGTAGAAAACTCTTTGAGGTCTCCCATTCAGAGACTTTCAGTTGTTGCTTACTTAGCATCTACACTATTACAGTATCAGGTACCACCAGATACAGTCATTTTCATTAACGTTTTAGTAGAGTTCAGTAACATTTCACCACAATATGTCTCCTTTTACTCTAATGACAAAATTCCCATTTGACTTCACAGGGAGTAAGAGCCAGCCCTAGATAATTAGATAATTAACTTACACAATTAGCTTATTATCATCAATTTTTATTCTGCCGGCAAAAGAAATTAAATACTAATGTTTGTGTTTCAGGAAAGCAGACTTAATAACAAAGAAAGGCGTCTGTTCAGCCTGAAATAAAATATATGACAAGATATATATTTTTTTAAATAAAAAAAATTGACTATACAAAATAAAAGCCCTTTGCTTTGGCTGAGTTTGGTTGGCTTGATAACAAACTTTGCATCAATATAATCTATCTGCCTTTGTGCATTTATAAATTGACATTGTACCATTATCGAAGACCATAATAAAAATGCAACCATTTAATATTTTTCATAATAATACCAGAAGGGATACAAACTTATTAGGAAAATTGGAGCTATAATCATGATTCGACCCGTTTTAATGCATTCCCTTCAGATTCAACACAGTAATCATGGTAAACAGCAGTTGTACTGCATTCATTACAGATCAGCTCCCATTTCTCTGAGTCATATTTCATTTTCTTCAATAGGTGTTCATCATAATTTGTCTGTCACTTATTACAGCTGATATTAAATGGCTTTTCAACTAAATGCGTGTTTCTGTTATTTATGAACTTGAGTACATTTGCAGGAGTGTACCTTCCTATTTCGCGTGAAATGGCTAGACCCACTTACCGAATGCTAGAAGCTGGCTGCGCTGTGCAGAATTGTGGGGAATGAAAAAGCTGCTGAATGGGTTTACTTCCGATGAATTATGGGAGACTGAATGATTCTCTGTCTCAGACTCCATTTGTTTGATATGCGTTCTCTAAACAGGTAGGATTCAGATTGGCATTTCATTCTGAGCACCAGAAGCAACATTTTCCACTTTGCCTCTTCAAAGGGAAGCATCAGAAGCAATGGTTTGTACCTCATGGTTTGTAAAAGAGATACCAGTCTGTGTCATGAGAGTCCCTTTGTTTACAAGCAGATGACTTCCAGACATAGATAACACCCCCCTTCCCCCTCTCTCTCACACACAAAACCACCTAGGGCAGGGGTGTTAAACTCAAGGCCCATGGGCCGCATCCAGCCTGTAGGGTGTTTAAATCTGGCCTGCGGGGCCAGCCTGGAAACAGAAAAGAAACTGTGGTGCCTCTATCAGCGTGTGCCCCCCTGAGCTCCGTTTTCACTGGCAAAGGGCTACCAAAACAAACTAAAAACAAAACAAAAGGAGAAATGTTTTCCCTTTTGTATTTGAACATGCAAAAAGGGACAGGAAAGGAGAAAGGGAAAGAGGAAAGAAGAAGGAAAGAGCAAAGAAGGAAAAATAAGGAAAGAGGAAGGAATAAGAAAGGAGAATCAATGGATGAAAGGAAGGAAGGAAAGAGGGAGGGAGATTATAATGAGAGTGAGGACGGGTTCTCAAGGAAGCTCTACCTTAGCACTTGACTACCACAGGTACCCCAACACAAGTGACTTCGAGCTGGCCACCCACATAATGTCCACCCCACCTCCAACCATGCCCCCTGAACCTCCAAGGTCAAACACAACCCTGATGCGGCCCTCAATGAAATTGAGTTTGACATCACTGACCTGGGGTAAAAATTATAGTCAGAACAATGATATGCCTGCTCCAATCCAGTTCACCAATTCATTTTGAGTTACTGATTCAAACCACCCTTAGATTGAATCAACTCTCCCAACCTTTGCACATCCATACCACAGTTGTTCATGAAGCATGACTAGAATTCAGATGATAATCTGATAGACATGCAAGTAAGCTCTTCAGCAATAGTTCATTTTTATAAATCTATTTATGAGCTGTACATGGAACAATCACTTTGAAGAAAAGTAATTTACAAAGCCACACAAAAGCATCCTGAATAACAATGTTCAAAAGCATTTCTTTTCAGAGGAATTAGCCAGCAAACAAATGATTTCTTTTGGGGAAGCTAGCAATCAAAATCTAATATGGAATTAATTAGCTCTTATAGATTAAAGATCAAAATGCAAGTTACAATAAGACAGAAGAATAAATGCAAGTAATAGAAATCATAGGTAATAAATAGAAAGTCATGCATAGATCTAAACAAGGATTGGTTAGAGTTGAAAACTCAATAATTATACAAGAATAGCTAGTAAAGAAAGAATCCTATCCCAGGAGCTAAGAGAGACTGGAGATGATGTGATCCCTTGTCTCTTGCTAGGGGTGGTTACATCTAAAAATTTTCCATGTCAAACTGAAATCCTTTTGGTTTTCTTTGCTGCATACAGAGTCTTGCTTAGCTTCAAAGACCCAGACAATATCAACTACTCCTTTCTGAAAACTGAGAAAGCAAGGTTATAGTTGCAAAGAGAAAGGTTTGACATGGATATTAAGTGCCTTCTGAGCAAAAATTCTCTTCCTGCACAAACTTAGCAAAACCCAAGATGCCTTGTGGAAGAGTATTATATTAGAGTATACAATATATGACACTATTCTGCATTCACTTTGTGAGTCACCTAAATAGATATTCTAGAAAAACCAGAAACTAGAAACATTTAAAGAGACCATTGTGTTGGAAACAGAAAAAAATAAACTTTGGTTATGATGCTTGCCCATAGATTGTCAGGGCAAGATTGCAATAATGATCAGGCTTCATCATTTATTATTCCAACGATGGCAAAACATTTTCTGTTAGTAACATATTTTCCCGAAAATAAGACAGGATCTTATTTTCTTTTGACCCCTGAAATAAGCACTTGGCCTTATTTTCGGGGAGGTCTTATTATTTTTGAGCTGCAGGAAGCAGCAAACAAAGTCACCTCATGGCTGCTGCTCTGTTGCAATATTTTTGGGGAGGGCTTATTTTCAGGGGAGGGCTCATTTTAGCATATGTGCTCAAAAGCCCAATTGGCCTCTTATATGGGTAGGTCTTATTTTCAGGGAAACGCTTTGTTAATTTCATTAACAAATCACTACTGGGAGAGAGAAATCTGTGAAGTGATAATTGTGGACGATCAGGTTTTCTTTAGATATTTTACTAATATAGAGACAGCCCTCAATTTACAACTACAGTTAAGACCAGAATGCTAAGCAACACAGCTGCTAAGTGAGACATGCATAATTTTATGCCATGATTGTGAAACAAATCCCTGCAGTTATTAAGTGAATTATGCAGTCGTTAAGGAAAACCATCTTTCCCCATTGACTTTGCTTGTTGGAAGTCAATTGGGAAGGTTGCAAATGGTGATCACATGATGATAGGATGGTGCAACTGTTCTAAATAAATGCTGGTTGCCAAACATCTTAATTTTAGTCATATGACCATCAGAACAATGCAACAGTCATAAGTGCAAGGACAGGTTAGAAGTAATTATTTTCAGTGTGCTAATTTGGAACAATTGCCAAACTCCTTGTATTTTAAGGAGTATTTATGCCAAGATGTACTCTAATTGAGGAGGTGTCTAGCAAAAAATCTGTTCTCTGCAGTGGAATGGTCAGCAACAAAGCCAATTGACTATGTGATGATGTCATCAAAACTAGTGCTCTCATTGAATATTTGCAACTTGGCATTTGGAGATATTTAAGTTGCAGCATTTGTATGATGAATTTAGACAAACATCCTCATCTTTATAGTGGCCCCTTTAGCCAACTCTAGGATTTTGCATGACATTTATTTTGTTGTCATTTTTGTATTACTGACAGGCCGTTTTTCAATCCAATTTTAAAAAGTGCTTGTTGCTTTATGGTTTTTTAATTATAGAGTGGGATTAAAAAAAAAGCCTATATGGTGATTGAGATTCGATTCTGAAAAGATACTTCACAGTTTGTAGGTACATGAACGTAGCACCGATTGGTGATTCATTAAAGTGATTGAATCTTTTTTCCAGATATGAACCTGAAAATAGATGTGAATGCTTTAATGAGCAGCCAATAGATACTATATTCGTGCTCCCACATAGGACTAATAAAAATACTTATTTCAAATAATATGAAATTATGTTAATTTTCTAAACATTTTTCCTTTTGACAATAAAACTGAGGAATTCATGAGGTTTGGATAATTAAGAAAAATTTATGGAGGGAATCATCCAGGTTGCCATAGCAGCTACAAGCTATTCCTTTTATGAACGTTTTATCTATCCTTTAGCTTCTATGTACTGTGTAACTGGACACCTTATTAGCTTAATGAAGGATCTCTTCAAGAGGCTTATTTGTAAATTATATGTCTAACAAGTAGACTGCTTTATTCCGAAAGGCCATCTGGACGGGGTCCATAAGACCTTTGATAGTGAATAACTTATTTGATTTGGTGGGGTGTAAAAAGGGAAAATATGTGATACTATGAATGTATATTATAAAGCTAGGTTTAAAAGGAAATCCTCCCTAGGCTTTAGAAATCATCTAGATTTATCAGCATAATGCAACTTTTATTGAACCACTGAATCTGAAAAATTGTCTGAAATTCAACTATTCCGTTATTAGCTCTTGTTTAAATATCCTTCAGAGAGTTGAATTCCTGCTATTTGTCCATGGTTTAGAGGTAGTGTTACTGGCCAACCATTGCATAAATATTAAATTCCTCACCTATCTTTGGATCAAGTTCTGTCAAGGAAGTATAAAGCATAGGTTTTGAAACAGCAAAAGAATAAAAAAGAAATTCACTTTGAGGATTTGAAAGAGGTGTCAAAAATGTATTACTTGCTTCTAGGCGTAACCAATTCAGAAAAGTTTCAGCAAAACCATCAGAGCCAAAATGGGGGATTTGAGAAAAGGAACTCACATGAAATATTTAAAAACATCCCAAGAATAGTGATTACAATGGATTGGATCCAAGTTTTGTCATCCATAGAGAGTACTGCTCTTTTTTTAAATATCTCAATAATGTTCTAATAAACTTCAGAGGCTGCACCTGAGACAGGCTTTATGAAAACCATGCTGTTACTTTCCATGTTGCAAAAAATAACCCTTTTAAGATGTATGCATGAAGATACAGAGAGCTGAAAGCATCGTTCAGAAGATATAACACATAATAGCCATTTGCCTCTTTCCAGTCTGCATAAATTTGAGCTGGAGAATAAGTGGACTCGAATAAAGCAATCAGATCATACTACACGTAATCTTCGACTTACAACTACAACTGAACTCAAAATTTCTGTTGCTAAGCAAGTTCATTTTGACCCATTTCACAAACCTTCTTGTCAGATTTTTCTCAGAAGCACCGTAGTTGTTGAATGAATCACAGGGTTCTTCATGGACCTTGCTTGCCAGAAGATTGCAAAAGGTGATCACATATAACCCTGGGACACTTGCAAACATCACAAAGACATGCCAATTATAAGATATGGGGATGTTTTTATCACTGGATAGAAAATGAATATAGACAAAAAGAAACAGAAAATTGAATAATTTGGAAAATAACGCAGAATTATAGGGGAGAAGTTGAATTAAAAGGAAATTGAAATGTAAATATAAAAATAAGATAAAATAGATTAAAAATGATGTAACTGTTAAATATGACGACACAAAGATTGTACCCATATGGCATACTTTAAGATTAACGATGTAAGATTAGTTATGGGAAAAAACTTTTTTTTAAAAAAAGACATGCCAAGTGGCTGAATTTTAATCATGTGACTATGGGAATGCTGCAATGGTCGTAAGTGTGAAAAACAGTCACAAGTCACTTTTTGTAACTTCAAAAGATGACTAAACAATGGTTGTAAGCTGAGGACTACCTGTAACAAGTTCTATGTATATTCAAATGCCTGGTGTCTGAAAACTGCCATGAGAGCCAGAAAGAATGGGAGAAAAGCTATGTGTCCCTTATTTCCAAATTTGAGTTCCTCACACATTAGGGAATGCTTGGATGTTTATGTTGTTATCATGTTTCTACTTGCTTATCAAATTTATTTGCTACCCATCCTGTGGTTCAGTCAACTCTGAGCAGTTGACTGAACCACAGGAAGAATCAAGATAGAACATATACATATAATTATAGATTTAAAATAGATTAAAATTACAAACATTAAAACAAACACATATAGCAATAGCACTTAGACTTATATACCACTTCACAGTGCTTTACAACCCTCTCTAAATGGTTTACAGAGTCAGCATGTTGCCCCCAGCAATCTGGGTGCTCATTTTACCGACTTCGGAAGAATGGAAGTCTGAGTCGACTTTCAGCTTGGTGATATTTGAACTGCCAAATTGCAGGCAGCTGGGAGTCAGCAGAAGTAGCCTACAGTACTGCACTCTAACCATTGTGTGCCACCGGTGCTCAGTGTTATAAACCACGTGTGTTTATAGAGTATAAATCACATCCTAATCTCTAAGTGTTTCATAATTGCTGTAATATTGTTAGACATAATAATGACTAGAGAGTTCTCTAAAACAGGGGTCCCCAACTCCCTTTTTGTGACCTGCTACTGGGCCACGGTCTTTTGGAAACTGGTCCACGAAAGTGGTGGATAAATGTGCTAAGCTTCATTTGCGCATGTGTGTGATTTAGGTCGTATGTGTAAAACCATTCCCCAGCCACTACCAAAAGCACAGAAGCTACCACCACTGGTCTGCAGAAACGGAAAGTTTGGGGACCTCTTCTCTAGAGGAACCCAACTTACATTTTACTTTTTATATCCAATGGAAATAGAGGTAAGAATTTTAAAAATTTGTAATGCAAAATATCTTTGATTTGTATGTAGCATCTTTAATATGTGTCTTCAATTTATCTTTAGCATATATATGGTAGAGAGCTATTTTGGTGCTGTGGTTGAGGTATCGTTAGAAACTGGAAGAGTGAGTTCTAGTTCAGCCTGAAGCACAAAACTAAGAACAGTAAGTGACATTTGGATGTTCACTTTCTCGGAATCCTAGAAAGGAGATAGTGGCAAATTACTTTTGATAAATCTTGCCAAGAAAACTTGAGGGACCTCTCTAGCCAGTCTTTACAAACTGTACAAGATTGAATGGAAGTAACAGAAAATACATTTGTAAGAAGATATTTTAAAATCTTAGAGATAGAAGTAAAGAATTTATTTATTTTTAGAGGTGGGCAATTTTTTTCTATTGTAGAAAAACACAGTGAAATGTTTCTATTAAAACAAATATAGTATGTCAAAGCTTGACACGATTTGTGAATTACAAAAAAAAAGTGCAATATTACGTTAAAGGAAATTTTTAGACATGAGTACTAAACAAACCTGCACACAAAATTGTGCATGTACTGTTTTTTCTTCTAAAGAAGCACAAAATGTTTCACAAATAAGATGAAATGAACTTCAAAATTCAGAATGCTAATGATGCCATCCCTTGGCATAGGACCAGCCTAATTTAGGGACCATCTCTGTACAATCACATCTACATGAGCCTTGTTGGCACAGTAGTTAGAGTGCAGTACTGCAGGCTACTTCTGCTGACTTCCGGCTGCCTGCAATTTGGCAGTTCAAATCTCACCAGGCTCAAGATTGACTTCACCTTCCATCCTTCCGAAATGGGTAAAAGGAGGACCCAAATTGTTGGGGCCAATATGTTGACTTTGTAAACTGCTTAGAGATGGCTATAAAGCAGTGTATAAGTCTAAGTGCTATTGCTACATGTTCCATCAGGTCTAGAAGAAGAGGCATGATGAGTCCTATCACCTAGGAAGTGTTGTGTGGTAGGACCTAGGAAGACACCTCTGTTGTGATTCATTTCCTTTGGAACTTCTTCACCCCAGAGACTAGACTGGCCCCAACCCTGCTAGCTTTCCATAAGTTCCTGAAAATGTGATTTTGCCAACATGCTCCATGGGGACCTAGGACTTAATAGAGCCTCATTGTAATGATTGTTATTGATGAATGTTGTGTATGGATTTTGTTGTATGGTTTTATATGGTTTTATTGTTCTTAAATTATTGATTTCGTATTGTTTGGAGGTTTATATTGTTTTCTTTAATTTCTTTATATCTAAAGTCATATATTTGAGATGGGAAACTGTATAAATTGAAATAATAAATAAAATATCAAAAAGAACAAGCAGAGAGAAACAAAGATTTATCCCTGGCTCTATTATTTAAGCTCTGCTTTCCTTAAAATTAGAAGTATATTCCAAGCACTTTTTTCCCCAAATATATATAATTGTTCATAAAAAATTCAGTTTTGCACTACATGAAGGATAAACAAACTCATTCACCACCTATTTAGAGTATTTTACTAATATTCAGGCTCACTATGCTGCTCTTGATTTGCATATACTATTTTAATTTATTGGTTATGTTTCCAATTAAAATGTATTCAAATATTAACATTGAATATTATTTGAATGGGAAAAGGGTTCAATCAGGCATATGGTTAAAAATGTTAATATTAATTAATTTATTCTTCTATATGGTCATATGCAAATTATAAAAAAATGCACTTGCTGAAAAGTTGTAAAGCTTTTTTTTGAAAAGTTTTAAAAAGACAATTTTATTTAAAGTTATAGTGATTTCAAAGATTCAGTGTTGTATTTGTGGAAAATATCATGCACTGTGCATGTAAAATAAAGTGCAGGAAATTATTTATCT
This sequence comes from Thamnophis elegans, assembly GCF_009769535.1. Classification (NCBI taxonomy): domain Eukaryota; kingdom Metazoa; phylum Chordata; class Lepidosauria; order Squamata; family Natricidae; genus Thamnophis; species Thamnophis elegans. The sequence goes on along the minus strand of NC_045558.1, from coordinate 19,584,084 downwards.
CTCCTCTGAGGGGGAAAAATAATAATCATAAAATTCTGCCTTATTCTTGCCATTCTCAACTACTGCAGTGCAGCTCTGCTCTTAACTGATAGTTCTTTACTATGATACTAACCTATTGCCCTATTGATCCAAAAAATGAGAATGCTGTCAGCCATAATCAACTATAGACAGCAGGGAAAAAAGTCCTTTACTAGCAAAATATGTAGTTTATTTTGTCTCCCCCCCCCCCACCAACTTAAGCCTTTGAATTACAGTTAGGTGATGATTATTCCCTAGACTGGTTACACCTGGATCTTTCTGCACTCACTCACATTCCAGCTCTATTCACACAATAAATAGGTGTTAATTCAACACATGGAGGATGAAGTCAGCTGCTGGCTCACAATTTCTCTTTTTTTTAATAATATTTTTTTATTAAACAGGTTTTTTTTCAAAAAAGGTAAAAAATTATTTTAAAAAGAATTTTTTTTAGGTGGCTCACAATCTCATTCATTTCTTAGCTACATTTGTCCTGATAAACAAGTGCCAATAGTCATCTAAACCACATACATATGGGACAGAGGTTGGATTTGCTTACTGTTACTACTAGTTCACCCTGCACCAGAAATGTGAGCATGTGTGCATGTGTCTGGTATCACAAACCGAGGAAGTTCGCTTGTGCACTCAAAAACACAGTGATATAGGATGGGATTGCACCCTGGCGGGCGAGCGGGTAGGTGGGCAGGTGCCACTACCAGTTTGCCCGAACTGGTCTGAACCAGCTGAATACCACCTCTGATATAGGCTATATGCATATATTTTATATGTCTGCATTCAGTTCACAAGTCCTGATAACCAGGTAGAGAAGAAGGATTTATCTGAGAAATTAGAAAAAAGAGATTTCAAAAGAAACCAGCATGGCTGCACAAAGAACTGTCTGATAAACTGAAAGTAAAAAAAAAAAAAAAGGAAAGTATAAAAATAGGAAAAGAGGAGCACATAATTAAGGCAGAATATCAGCAAACACCCCAAGCCTGCAAAGTTGAAGTCAGGAAAGTTAAGGATCAAAATGAAGCAAGGCTTGTGACAAAAATCAAAAATAACAAATCTCTTGTCCACATGTAAAAAATAAGGAAAAAAATCAAGGAAATGGTTGGTCCATTAAGGGCAGTGGTTGCCAGAAATGGCAAGACCCTGACCAGCAGAAGGGAGAAAGCAGAGCTGCTTAACTTATTTTTTGCATCTGTCTTTACACAAAATAAAAAATCAAACCAAGTCCAATCTGTCAAAAAAACTCAAAAACAGAACAAAACCCTGCAGAAATGGAGATTAGGAATGCAAGTCAAAATAAGCAAGAAAATGGTAAGAGAACATCCATCCATTCTAGATGAGTTCAAATCATCAGGACCAGATGGATTGCATCCCAAGATTCTGAAGGGCCTGGCAGGCGTGATTTCAGAATCAATGAAGTGTATCTTTCAAAGATCCTGAAACTACCGGGAATGAACTACCAGATGAATGGAAAAGGGCTGATAAGTATTCCAATCTTCAAAAAAGGGGGAAATAGATCCAGTCTGACATCAATACCTGGAGAGATTCTGGAAAAGAAAATCAAGCAACGTATTTGCAAACACCTGGAAGCAAGCAAAGTTATAACCAGAAGTCAACATGAGTTTGTCAAAAACAAATCTATCAGGATCAAAGAAATTCTCTGGACCAGTGAAATTCTGTGGATATAATTTATTTGGACTTCAGATCGCAATTGATAAGGTAGACCACAACCTACTACTTGACAAGTTAGAAAAATGTGGGTTAGATAGCATCACCACTAGATGGGTTCGCATCTGGCTGACCAACCACACTCAATGTGTAATCCTTAATGGAACTACATCTATATCCACATGACTGCAGATATGCAGTAGGTTATGCAGGCCAGAACGCTTCAATATCTTCATCAATGTTTTATATACAGAGGATAGAAAGGAAACCTATTAAATTTGCAGATGACACCAAGCTGGAATGAATAGCCAATACTAAAGAAGATAGACTTAAGTTACAGAAGGATCTTGACAGACAGGAATACTGGGTCCTGTATAACAAAATGAAATTCAGTGATGAGAAAAATAAAGTTCTATATTTAGGTAAGAAAAACCAAATGTACAGGTACAGAATAGGTGGTACCTGGCTCAATAGTAGTAATGTGAAAGGATCTTGAAGTCCTAGGGAATAATCACTTAAATATGAGCTAGAAGTATGCTGCAGCTACAAAAAAAAATCAACAACAACACAGCACAGTTCTAGGCTGCATTAACAGAAGGATAGAATCAAGATCACACAAAGTGTTAATCTCACTTTATAATGCTTTAATAAGACCAAACTTGAAATATTGCACGTTGCCATGATATAAAAAAGATGTTGAGATTCTAGAAAGAGTGCAGAGAAGGCAACAAAGATGATTAGGGGGACTGGAGGCTAAAACATATAAAGAATGATTGCATCATTTGGGTATGTCTAGTGTAATGAAAAGAAGGAATAGGAGTGACATGATTACAGTGTTCCAATATCTGAGGGGCTGTACAAAGAAGTGGGAGGGATCAACCTATTCTCCAAAGCACCTGAAAGCAAGACAAGAAGCAATGGATGGAAACTAATCAAGGACAGAAGCAACCTAGAACTAAGTAGAAATTTCCTGACAATTACAACAATTAATAGATGGAATGATTTGCCTCCAGAATTTGTGGGTGTTCCAATGCTAGAGATTTTTAAGATGAGATTGGACTGCCATTTGTTTGTAAAAGTATAGGGCTTCCTGCTTAAGCAGGAGTTGGACTGGAAAATCTCCAAAGTCTCTTTCAACTCTCTTATTCTGTTAAAATTTCACTCTCAGTTCAAAGTTATTGTGTTGATCTGTAAGTGAAGATTGAGAGACTTCCAACCATTTGTCTCCTATAGTTTCAAAGCAATTTCTGTCCCAGTACTGTATGGCTTATTACATGCTTTCTAAATGTCATATAATTGTCGAAAATATTACAGATTCAGTGATATTCACACATTACACATGATGGCAATTTTTTTGGCACATAGTTAACAGAACTACAACAATAGGTAGACATTTGTCATATAGTTAACCAGAATTGCATCAATAGATAGAGAATTGATACTTTTTCAAATATTGCTATTGTTTCCTAGGTTACAAATACCTGTTTTCCCCAGCTCTGGCAAATGTGGAAATATTTTGTTGTTACTGATCACTGCGTAACATTTCAGGTTGTTTGTTTATTCTGTTTTTTTTATAATGATGAATATAAGATTGACTTCAGACAATGGATCTTGTTGTCCTTCATTAAGTTAGCTCTACTAGTTCAATTTCACTTGAGTTCTGCTTAAACCTAAAAACAGTATTAACTTTAATAAGCAGATTAAGCATCTGGTTTTTTTCATGTTTTCACAGAAGCCTAAAACCTTTGGGCTACTTTCATAAACAGCACTTCTACCTCCTTTTCAAGTGTGCAGAGTTGCAATGGTATAACAATCAGCTTTTACAGTTTGCGAAAGTGGTAATATAACTATCAACCAAATAAATGTTATGATCCATGCGGTTCTTGAACACGAATATTACTATTTTGTTTTATAATGGTTACAATATAAGCCCAACATGTGGATTTGCCTTAAATTCACTTATAAATACTGACTATTGGTATGAAACACATTTCTCACCTTTATTATATTTTTAATAGCTAGTGAATTAGAAATGGAAAATAATTACAAAGTGCTATGCAATAGGCAATGGGCTGAAATGTGTCGGCCTTAAATATTCTTACTAGCATTATTTGCTAGCATGATACGTCATTTGTCGGCATATCCATCTGTGTTGGCCTCAAATAAACAGATTTATTCCAGCTTTCATCCCTCTAACTTGAAATTAGTTCGGAAAAATGTATTAATAATAAACTATTTATTATATGACAATTTTAATTAATTACTATATCATGGCAGGTTATTATATAAATTTTAGAGATAGTAGCACAACATACTTTTTAAACTTCATGGGACTTCCTGTGGAGACATGGCTGACACCTGACACACCCAGAGAATCCTCTCTATCTTTTTTCCAACTCAGCCACAGAAGGAACAGGCTTCCATTTGTCTACTTAACTCTTGGAAGTTAAGAAAAGTCCCAGAATTGTCCCCGAAGATCCTCCAAACAGCAACATTTTGCAAGCAGTTTTTTAGAAGCTGAGGTTCAAGAACAAGCTGGGAGGTGGAGTCAAAATCACATCGTTGTTTTGATAAAACAGCCATTTTGGAATTTATTTTTCAAAAGGACAATAAACCGTGCCTTTAATTTCTTAAACAATTTATGAGGCTATTATGAACCATGGTGATGCAGTGGTTAGAGTGCAGTATTGCAGGCTACTTGCAATTTGGCAGTACAAATCCCACCAGGCTCAAGATTGACACAGCCTTTCATCCTTCCGAAGTGGGTAAAATGAGCACCAGGATTGTTGGGGGCAATATGCTGACTCTGTAAACTGCTTAGAGAGGACTGTAAAGCACTGTAAAGCAGTATATAAGTTTAAGTGTTATTGCTATTATCTTTTCAAGCTAAAAGAGCTCTCTTTAGTTACAGCCTACTGCTTCTTTCTGAAGCTTTGAATGTCATTTTTGAGACTTCTTCTCAAAAATGACAGGGAGAAGATTCCTAGGGTTAGCCAAAATAAAGAAACATGGTACATTCTTTTTTAAAAAAATATAAACGTTCATATATTGAAGGATGAAGTGCATAAGTTCCTTGAGAAAGCAACTCAATAATGATATGTTTCCAAACCCAAAAAGTCAGCCATTATCATATTTTTATGGATCATCTTTGCTGAAGGAAATGCAAATATACATCCAGGTTCTACCAAAAGAAAAATTAAATGCTAGCAATTGAATCATAATTATGTTATAAAAATACGCAGTGAAATGGTAACTGTGATGGTGGCAACCCAGGAGTGCTAAGAAAAACAGGCATGTTTTCACAAATGTCTACAGTTTAATAAACACCTCCAGGGAAATTATACTATATCTGGAGTGCCACAACCGAGAAGACAAAATACAGTATGCTAATTTCCCAGAAATCTCCCTAGAAAAGCCCAATTGGAGGCACTAAGCAGATGGGTGAATTCTAAGAGCTTTGGATGCAACCATAAGAAAACTTCCGAACATAGCTACCCAATTTTTAATTTTTCTTAATAACTCGGTAGTTTACTACAATATTTATGAAGAGTAAAAATATAAAATGAACTTGCCTGGATTGAGGCAATTTAATCTAGAAGCTTTAATCTATATACATTTTTATTAACAAAATAACAGAGATGGAAAGGATTTTGGAAGTCTGCTAGTCCAACCCACTGCTCAAGCAAGAAACTCTATACCATTTCAGACAAATCATTGTTCAATCTTTTCTTGAAACCTCCAGTGTTGGAGCACCTACAAGTCTTTGAGCCTAAGCCTAATTGAATATAACCATGATTATTTCTGTCAATATATACATATAGCATCATTCAATAATTTCGGGGAAATAATTGTGGGTGGTAAGGAGTTAAAATCATCCTAAATCCTTGTTTCTCAGGTTGTATGGTATTTTTGATTTTGGCAGCCTACACTTCAGGAAGAAGTAGACTAGAATGGTATTTCTGACATTAATGGGTCCTAAAATAATTAACATTTCTGTTCATTTTCAAGTTAACAGTTTTTCTATCTAAGAAACACAGTATATATGACCCAAACAAGCAAATTTCACTGCTTCCTACTGCAAATGTCCTACTTTTCATAGTTGTTACACAAGTGTTGCCTCTCTCTCTTTCTCTCAAAAAAAAAAGATGCTTAAGCTCTTCTTGTGAAAGCAGGCTATTTTTTCAAGACAGTTTAACATATATAAACAAAATCTGTTGCAATAACTGTGAAATCATTTGCATTCATAATTATAGCTGCTTTTCTCATACACTGCAGTCATATCCAAGAACATATTCAAAAATAGAAAGGCATTATTTATACTTTATTGTTCAAAATGAATTTCTGTTTTATGAAGCTGAAAAGATAAGGAATTAAATTTACTCAAAACAAAAAAACCTGAAATACCATGATCTGGCAAGGTGATAACAGATCAAAATAATTATTACCATAGTTCCTTTTAAGAACTGGAGAACTTTTAAAATCAGAAGCACCGTAAATGAATGGGAAAAAGGCACACTAGAAATAACATCACAGTATGCAAATTCTGAGGATGACATTATGCCAGCTGAGGGTCTCTATTGCACCAAAACATTTGAATTTTTTATAAGGTTTTACATTTTTGATGAATATCTTACTGTGGAATTACTTTCCTAGTTTCCAAAATATGCCTGTCATATAAAGATTAAGATCTGTTTTTTTTTAAAAAAGTCTTAAAAGTGATGATGGATTTTGAACTTGACCGGTTGTTTTAAATATTTCCAGAAAAATAAAACCAAGTAAGCAAAAAATAAAAAAAAATTAACTGAAGAATAAAAATGTCCTTATTTCTTGTGGTGATATTGTCACTTTTTCAAATTGCTTTGTACCAAAGTCTATGCCGAAACTATATTTTTTCCATTCCATAAAACTGTACAATATCTAAGCATCATTGCTTTAAGATGTTTCAGAAATATCTTGAATGTTCAAAGTATGTCTACATTGAACATGTAGCACAACGGATAGATGCATTTTAGTTCTAGGCATAATGCCATAAAATGGATTTTCACACTTCTATGATGCTGGAATGTATTTTGTCAATGGTTTCTTTGAAAAACCAAAGCTGCTGACAAGGATAAATTGATTTAGCCATAGTTAATAATGGCTGGTTCTTGTATGTTTGTAACCATATATATTTGTAAATATCTATATGAAGATTGTTGGATTGTTGGGACATCAGTTTAGTGCTTCTTAGTATAAGATTGTACCTAAACTTGTATAAAATTATATCTCAAACCTCAGAACTGAATATTTATGGGTCAAGTCACACCAGGGGTGAAATCTATTTACCTTTGCTACTGGTTCGTAAATGTGAATGCATGCTCTCTGTCTTTCTCTCTCTACTTGCACATGCCACCTCCACACATGCACAGTGCACCAAAATCAAACATGATGACATCTGGGTGTGTGGGCGGAGCCTACTACTGAGCTGCCTGAAAGGTAAGTAGAACAGTGAGGGGGGGGGATCCGCTGTGCCATGCGATTTAGATTAGCTAGAAAAAAGGAAATCCTGCTTTCTAGCTAATACAAATTGCACGTCACAGCTGATTGTTGGAAATACTGGTTCACCTGAACTGGTAGCATTTTTTTTACTACCAGTTCGGGTGAACTGGTCTGAACTGGTAGCATTTCACCCCTGTGTCACACCTTAGAAAAGGTGATACTAAATCAGATTCATAGCTTAAGAAGATCTTGTGATGGCTTAAAATCTATTAAAATTCAATAAGAGAATAAAACGACCATATTTTTTGGAGTATAACACTCATCGGAGTATAAGATGCACCAAGATTTTGAAGAGGCAAATGAAAAAAAAAGTTTGCACTCTGCAAACCTCCCAAAAACGGCTCATTTTTTGTGAAAACAGGCCCGTCTTTTTTTAAAAAGGGGCATGAATAGTCATTAGGAGGCTTTTAGAGTGTTCTTGAGGGGGAGCAAAAATGAGCAAAAACCAGTCCATTTTTTGCAAAAATGGGCCCATTTTTCCCCCCAAAAACCTTGTAGAGTGCTCTTGGGGGCTGGGTGGAGCAAAATTGAGCAAAAAACAGTACATTGTTTGCTCATTTCTGCCCTCCCCAGCCCACAGGAGCTCTCTGAAAACTTCCTACATGCCATACACAGCCATTTTGGTGAAGGGGGTAGGGTTTCAGGAGGCAAAAAAAATGCTGTATTCATTGTATACGACTCACACACATTTTCAGCCTCTTTTTTGAGGGAAAAAGGTGCATCTTATTCTCTGAAAAATAGAGTAAGTAAAAGCAATAATATTACTTTTTTTCTTTGAACAGGCCACTGTTCAAAAGCAATAGTAACATAAGACAAAAAAATAGTAATGGAAACTAAGAACAAAGGGCAAGTGCGGGCTGTGAATGTGGAATCTTGAATGTGAGAGCAATAGCACAATTTAATATGTAATATCAGTAGATAGATGAGATCAGGACCAGTCTGGTCTGCAAGAAAGTGTATTCAAAAATTAAGGTGTCACAATAATACTCCTTGTCCTCATCCCTACATAAATTATGGGGGACGCGGTGGCTCAGTGGCTAAGATGCTGAGCTTGTTGATCAGAAAGGTCAGCAGTTTGGCAGTTTGAATCCCTAGCATGTGAGCTCCTGTTATTTGTACCCGCTTCTGCCAACCTGGCAGTTTGAAAGCATGTAAAAATGCAAGTAAGAGCCGAGGTGGCGCAGTGGTTAAATGCAGCACTGCAGGCTACTGCTAGATCAGCAGTTCAGCGGTTCAAATCTCACCGGCTCAGGGTTGACTCAGCCTTCCATCCTTCCGAGGTGGGTAAAATGAGGACCCAGATTGTTGGGGGCAATATGCTGACTCTCTGTAAACCGCTTAGAGAGCGCTGAAAGCCCTATGAAGCGGTATATAAGTCTACTGCTATTGCTTAAAGTAGAAAAACAGGGACCACTTTGGTGGGAAGGTAACAGTATTCTGTTTGCCTTTGAAGTTTAATCATGCCGGCCTCATAACCACGGAGATGTCTTTGGATTGCGTTGGCTCTTCAGCTTTGAAACAGAGATGAGCACCGCCCACTAGAGTCAGGAACAACTAGCCTTTACCTTTACCTTTTTACATAAAGTATTTTGTCCAACCATGGGATATTAAGACATCCCTTCTATTCTCATGTAGGTACACACTGAAAATAGTGTTCTTTCAAGTTCTGAAATTCTATATTATTAAAGGCCTTCAACATCAGTACTAAAACCCTAATGTAAAGGCAGATAATACATTTCTTTGAATAATTAGTGTTATGTGACTGTGGGAGGGAGTTATGGGATAACAGCTCTTCTGCTGGGCCCTACACATTCAAGAGACAGAGCTATGTAGCTAGAAGATGTTGTGTATATTCTGTCCATATATCTTCTCCTTCAATAAGATGGGATCTTGAATCTCATCCAGAATCAGAAACCAGCATTCATCAACTTTTAATCTACAGGTCTTCATTCAACCTTTAGACATAGTCTCAGGCGGATGACCAGGACTATAGCTGCTGTCATAAGCATATTGGTAACAGCAAATCAGTGGTGGGTTCCAGATCTCATCGCAACCGGTACACTACAATGGGACTGAGCATCCACCTCGGGCACGCACACCCACTGCCCTGCAATGCGCCAGCTGCTTGGTGGAGGTCGTGCAGGCGCTATACACTGCGTACTCGTGTGCAAATAGCCTGGTTGGCTTAAATACAGGTAAGGAATGCAGGTGGGTGGGTGGGTCCTCCAAAACACTATTCCAGTACGGTGGCCACAGCTCCCAGCAGCCACCGGTATGCCCATACCGGGGAACCCACCACTGCAGCAAACCCTAAATCCCTGAAAATTACAATAGCTTCTATACATTCTAAACAGATTTGTAGTGGGTAAGAGCTGAGCTGTTTACCTCATTTCCTATGGAAATTTATTTTAATGTTTTAAAAAACAATTCTTTTTACTAAATTTTCTACAATCCAGTTAGTAAGTAGCACAGCGTGGGTTTTCAACTTACTTATTTTTATAGGTTGAAAAGTAAAAGAAGCGGTAGCTGACCTCAAATTCTCATGATTTCCAATATATGAAATAGTCAGAAGTTACTGTAATAATTCGTTCTAGGAATTCAAACTGCACTTAAGAAATCCCATGGGAAGCTCAATGACTCTGCCTGAGTAGCTTTTATTGCAGGACTATTCTGTAGACCTAGTAATGACTAGGATCAGCATATAAGAGTCTAGTTATATATAACTTCATACTCAAAATGTTAAAATCTGAGTTTCTTTTTCCTACTCTTTTCCAGCCTGTAATGGGGTGGGCTGGGTGACCATCAGTGGTGGGTTTCAAAAAGTTTTGGAACTTCTTCTGTAGGTGTGGCCTGCTTTCTGGGTCCACTGGTGGAACCTCTTCTAACTGGTTCGGTAGATTTGATGAACCGGTTCTACCGAACTGGTGCGAACCAGTAGGAACCCACCTCTGGTGACCATTATAGTGTGTTAGTAGAGGAGGAATCTATAATATGACCAGCTGGCTAGATACTCTTATATTTGCACAGCGTCTGAAGAACAACTTTCAACTATACATACTCATAATGTAGAAAAAGCAAGACACTTTGCTTGTTGTGGCATGCTCTAACAACTCTCAATAATAGATAAAGTCACCATCTTTTCTAACTTTTGAGTGTTCTGCTGGTTCTACATCAGAAACTTATGATTCAAGTTTCCAATTTGAACAAATCTTAGGTCTTATACATTTGAAATTTATGAAGTGAATATTTATAGCCTAACGTTGCTGAAAAGAGAATACTTTAGAATATGATTTAGAAAGACCATTCTTTGGATTTTAGAATATCTTACAAAGCAAGTTTCCAGTTTACTGGGATAGCTACCTTACATTATGTGAAGATGTGGCATTATTCCAATAAGAAGAATAATGTTATGTGCTTGGACTTTACGAAGGAAGAAAATGTAATTGCTTAACTGGATGTCACCCAATTGTGACAGATCATATCTCTCTGCTGGTAGCAGCCACTTGCATTGTCCTTCCTTCTGAGAATTCAAGGCAGATGGTTAACAGAATAGTGAATAGTTGAAAAACTAATCTATTTATAGAGAAACTGTATGCACAGACACACAAACATACACACACAGAAGTTTTTATTTTATCACTGTGGCTTTATTACCTTAGCTGTAATTTCTATATGTAATTATTTTTTTTAATGTAAATGGTTGCACAATATACTGTCATTTTGATTTTTATAATCATGTAATATAATATGAGGGAAATTTGGTAAGCATTTATTCTTCCTACTTACTCTTTAGAACTCTTTTAACTGATCTCATGTGGTGTAATTGCAAAGTTAGAGTTATAAAATCTTGGCTTGGACTGCAAAGTACCAAATTTTAGAAAAAATCAGATTTGGCTTTGTATACAAATGTGTCCTTATAATATAATAAAATTAGTTATCTGGAAAACTAGTTTTAGGGCCAATGACTCTTCACAATGCACTCCTGCCAACCTGTTGTTGTTTAAGCCTGCTGCAAACTTTCTAAGTGACAATGATGAAAGAGGAAATAAAGTGCCTAGTCTCAAACATTTAAGCTGGATGCAGAAAGGCAAAATATACAACAATTTACCCATAATGGAGAATGAATAAGGTGGAGAAATGTACTTTCCTAGAAAGTAGTAGAGTTTAGTGTGCATGTAGTCAAAAAACCCTGATGGGGCAGAGTTGCTATTACATTTTGGATTGAAGAAAATCAGACTTGTTAGAAATACAGTATATATCTTCATAGTCCACCGGTTTGTCAGTCCAATGATTTCACTGCTTCTTTCATCAACAGTGCATTCTCACTCTGTCTTTGTAGATTCTAAATTTTTAAATGCTTGCCTTTCAATCCAGGATATAAAAGTACAAGCTAATTGCTTGTCACTACTGCAGCAATCAAATATCCAAGGCTGCAGAAGATCTGGAGAAAACTGGCAGTAAACCTTTTGTCTGGGTGAAATTGATAGAAGAGTTGTCCTCTACAAGATATGGATTTACAATCTGCCTTGTCATTTGACAGTCAAGTACACTTCAGGATCTGGATTATTATTATTTCTTCTCTTACATTTGTTTTAGATTAAGACATCATCACTACTGGAGTTTCATATATTTAAATTTAATAAATCTTTTCTTGGTTGCCACATCCGTTTCACATGAACTGTTAAGAAATCCAGGATTTATTTAATATTTATTAATTAAGTTTATATGCTGCCCATCCTGCCTAGAGGCAACTCTAGGTGACTTATAAGCATGTATTAACCACATCAACAAAATTTAACTTTAAAATTGACTTACAATTAACACAGATGGGAGGAAGGGAGCAAGTCATGCATAGGTAAAAGTCTCAGTCCATTAACCACTCCAGTATGACATGCATCCATCAGGGCTCCAGGTCAATTGGCAGAGTTAGGTTTGAAGCCTTTCGGAGAAGCCAAGAAGATGGCCATGGATCTAACCTCGAGACGTACAATGTTCCACAGGGAGGGAGCCAAAGCAGAAAAGGCTGTTTTCCTGGATCTCGCCAGGTGGAATTTCTTGACCAATTGTGTCCATACCCTTTCTTCTTTTTGGGTAAGATCGGCCAATCCCATGTGTGTGTGTTTGTGTGTGACATGATTCCTGAGGAAACTAGAGCCCATGCTACAAAAGTCTTTAAAGGTCCAGCACCCAGAGTAACCAGAAACAGGTTCTCAGTTTCTTTCCCTTTTTATTATTTTCTTCTGAAAATTACACAAGTCTCATATTTTCTTTTACAAAGGAGCCCACACTCCTATTTCCTAAACAGCTGCACTGTGCAATTGCCCTGTAATTTCTCTGCAATCTGAAAGAGAAATTAGAAATCTTTACATATGAAATCTGTTACACAAATTTTGCCTAGATATTGCAGAAAATTCAGCAAGCTATTTAAATTTGTTTATTTGTTTTTTTCACGTTTCTCAACCTCCCATCTTCCTCAGAGAGGGACTATAATTTAAAAGATTGTATCATTTAAATTATCTCTCTAACATTGAATCTATTTGACGAGAGTCAACTAAATTGGAATGAAAATATGAGAAAGCAGTTTTAGGAGAAGGCTGATAGTAGAAAAGAACTATGTTTTTTTTTAAAAAAAAATAAACTTAAGGAGGCAATTCTTTCATACTCTGAAAATAAAACCCCATTCAGAAGGTTGAGAATATTTAAACATGTGTTTATGTGTTTGTGTATCTTATGAGCTTTGATAGTTTGTTAAGAGTTTATTTTAGAAATGTATGTCTCTTAGTAAAAGAGGACATGGGAATACTTATTGTAGGGTTCTTTAGTTCTCCACTATTTCCAATTATTCCTTTTACCCAAAACACAATATATTTATTTAACTACTACATCCTACAGAATATAAATAATCATGTCTGAGTATTTTGTCTGCAATTATATAAAAATACTTAAATGTACTGGGCAACTCATTCACTACTCAACAATAAATAGACTGAATATTTAAGAGGAAAATTCTTCGCATGCTATCTAAATAATAATCCTACCGTACTTCAGAAATATTTTGTTTGAATTGGGTCTCTCTTCTACCTTTCTGAATTGAACTCTTAGGCTTGACTCAGGGATAGGTGACAGAGATGGGTTGCAACCCGTTCGCATTGGTTCAGGTGAACTGGTAGTGGGATTGGATCGCCAAACTGCTAGGGATGGCAGGCTGGCCATGCCTTGAACCAATTCCCTAGTCGTTGCTTCCATTGCTCGCTTGGTTTTTAATCGTTTTTTCATGTTCTCCGCATGCACAGAACAATTTACACTCAACTCTGCATGTGCGTGCAGCACGCATCTGGCACACGCACAAAATGAATTGGCAGCAACGCCGGCACCAGCCCGCCTGGTAGGTAAGCCTCAATATTCTGGCAATGGCCAAAATCAAAAACATTGTTTCTAACAAACAGCATTCCTGTAGAAAAAATGGCACCCTTTCTTCTTCTTCTTCCTTTTTCCTTTTGTATCCTCCAAGTTGCTAAGCTAGCTAAGCCACGTGGTGATGTGGAAGATCATATGATGAAACAAGAACAGAGAACTCCTTTTCTTTCAGAAGCTATGAATTTTTTTGTCTATTTGTTTCATTTTTTTTGTCTCACAACTCAATTCCTGCCCCCCCCCAAAACCCTCACATTTTCTTCTCTTAACATAGCTTAATCCATGAGTCTTTCTATTCTTTCCCTGTATAATCAGCCTCTGATTAACTGTGGACTTAGATTTCTATATTAAGCTGAAAACTGTTAGCATCTTTAAACTTTTTATTAGTTTGGTAAAGATCTTCACATCACATTTCCATTACTTTTTCAATTGAATTCAATGTATTAAATTGCCCATAGAGTATTAACTATTTAAGATAATTTGTGTTAACTTGTAAATGACTAATTGTAACTACAGTAACTATGGTAATTCTTGACTTACAACAGTTCTGCTGTAGTGGCAAATAATGACAGTCAATGACATGATCCTAAATCCTTAATATCTTCTCATCCTGACACCATACAGCACACTTCGATTGGAGCAACACAAAAATAATTGGCCATGCTACCATTCACCATGCTCTTGAGTTCATGAAATTCTGGTACTCCACAAGCAATTCCATCAACAGAAATGTTGACCTACAGCCAACCTACAAACCCCTCACAATCTAAATCAATCACACAGCTAACCAGAGATAGCACCAACCCTCAACCAACCCATACAAGCCCTCCCAACCAGACCATCATCTCCTAATAACCCTCACCTGATGTAACCTCATCATAAGACCCACCACAAGACTCCCATTGATGACTCACTACAAGATCCATTACAAGACCCACACTTGACACACCCACACCTGGCCAATCACAAGACCTACTGACCATATGAAGTCCTTATCAACAGAAGAATACTGACATCCCCTAAATTCCTCTGATGTTACTTAGCCTGGTAACGAAATGTTCAAAAACTAACCCACAAGCTCGGAGAACAAACCTTCACCCTCTTTACAACAATTCATTTAGTGACCATTGAAAAGTCACTGAAAATGTGAGTTATGACTGTTTTTTAGTTATAATCTTTACAGCTTTCCCATGATCCTGTGATTCAAATTCAGATGCGGGGCAACTGGTCCATACAGTATTTATGAACATTGCTATATCCCAAGATTTTGCAATCACCTTTTTTTGAGACCTTCTCACAAACAAGTCAATGGGGAAGCCATGATTCACTTAACCACTGGAGCAAGAAAAGTCATAAAATGGGGCAAAACTCAATTAATAGATGTCCCACTTAACAACAGAAACTTTGGGCTCAATTGTGTGAATACCTATACTGCATATCAAATGATTATCTGATTATGTTATAATCAAATTAGCTTCAAATATCATTTAATATATTATGTTGATTGGTTGTTCATTATGATTTTCTTTTTGGGATTCAGAAATGGATGAGCTTATTTAATTACCTACTGTATTCAATCACCCCAAAACTGGTATTGAGAAAGGCGGAATTCATTAAAATTACCTTTAAGTTGCAGTGCCTCAAACAATGATCAAAGTCTTATTCTAACACTGCAGAAAGATAAGAGTTTAACTGAAGGAACACACTTGTCAAGGATTATATGACGTCTTCCACTATAGGCTGATTTTTATTTTTCCTGATATGTAGCTTACATCTAGGACCTTTTGGGTTTGCAGAGCCTGAAAACAAGATTTGTTTCATGTGACATTAAACTCAAAGGTTATTTCAAACGAAAAGAGTTGAGGACTAGATATAGATTTAGAAACAAGCATGAGAGGAAGATACAGTTCTGTGCCTCATCCTTTTCATTCCAAGTAATAGCTATGATTTCCTTTTGAAGACAGCTACAAGGAATCCAGTTTCGTGTGAGAACTAAAGTACTTTGAATTAGCCTCTAGCTTTTCTTTCTGAAACCAACACTTATTTCCAGAACTGTTTAGTAATGCCCTGTATCCAGATATTGCTAGTCCCACTTACTATTAAAATTCATATTTCCTTTCTGGAGTTTTAGCTCATCATAATCTCTGAATCAGGAATTTGGGATACAAATTTCAGTGGTGTAAGTAATAGTCAAAGGAAAATCAGCTAATAGCTCAGGTTCACATAAGAGCAGAAATATTCATGACAAAAGGAGAAAAACAAGATTTCTTAAAAACAGAAGTTAGTCAAGACTATGTTCATTACCCAATAGCATCTTTTAGCAACTTCTAAAATCTTTCCGCCACTATTTTGCCACAACAACAGTGGAAAGATCAATAGTGGTTTCAATTTATTTTTCGACTGGTTCCCTTGTGCGATGCTTCTGTGCATATGCAGAAGCATCCGGGTGGATGGGCAGAGCCTCCCACCGCCACCACTATCAGTTCGCCCGATCTGGGGCGAACTGGCAGAAACCCACCTCTGGGAAAGATCTCCTTTGAATCATTTCAGCAGGGAAATAGTATGAAAATGCCATAAGTAGCTACTGGGAATTACTACTATCTCAAGTAAGAAAGTTTTAGTGTTATAGTGAAATCAATGTCAAGCTTAGATAGCCTTGGGTCTTCCTTTCTAGAGGAGAAAATTCTTTTGGAATTGTTGTCATTTGATTACCTTCACTTTGAAGATGTCTTCTGCTTGAAAGAACATAGAGACATATTTATAGGTAAAGAACAGTAAGAAAAATAGCTTAGACGTAACTCTGCATGTCCTTCTTGGGCTTTGTGGTTTGACATAAAAGTTGCAGCTGTTGCAATGTCTTCATGGTCACGTGATCATGATTCTGGAACTATGCAACTGGTTCACAGTTATGACATGACAGCACAATTGCCATTTGGAGACTTCGCTGCTTGATTCCAACTAGCAAAGTCAATGAGAAGTTGACAGATGGTCATGCCCAATACGTGATATCATGTGGAGTTCTCAGTCCCAAATACTAATATTAACTAAATACTAACTTTATAAATTTCAGCATTATTTTGGGGAAAAAAAGGATTGAAATACATATTTTAAAAGAAAATATATGTTGATTAATGCATTCGTTCATATATAGAGGTATTCCTTGACTTACAATCAAAATTGAGCCCAAAATTTTTGTTGCTAAGCAAAACACTTGCTCAATGAATTTTGCCACATTTTATGTCCATTCTTGCCACAATTGTTAAATGAGTCATTGCAGTTGTTAAGTTAGTGACATGGTTGTTATTGCTTTCCCCATTGACTTTGCTTGTCAGAAGGTTACAAAAGATAATCTCATGACCCCAGGACACTGCAACCATCATATTTATGAGTCATTTGCCAAGCACCTGAATTTTGATCATGTGACCATGGGGATGCTTTAAGGGTTGTAAGCAGTGGTGGGTTCCAGATCCCATTGCAGCCAGTATGCTGCAACAGAGCCGGGCATCCACCACGTATAAGTGCACTGCGTGTGCGTGCACACCCACTGCCCATGATGCTCCAGCTGCTCGACGGAGCATTGTGCAGGCGCCCTACGCTTCATGTGCATGCACAAATGGCCCAGTTGGGTCAAATACAGGCAAGGTGAGAGGGTTGGCCCTCCGGAACACCATACTGCAATGGCACCTGGTGCTCCCAGCAGGCACCGGTATGCCCGTACCGGGGTGTACCAGCTGTAACCCACCACTGGTTTTAAGTGTGAAAAATGGTCATAAATCCCTTTTTTTCAGTGCTGTTGTAATATTAAACAGTCACTAAATGAAAAGTTGTAAGTCAAGGACTATCTGTAAATGTATTAATCTTGCAAGGATGATTTTAAAGTACCCCCATTTATTTATTAAAATTAGTTACAAGTATCCAACTTCAACATACTCTGTAGAAATGGGGTTGAACTATGAAAAAAAAGTGTATACTGCAAATGTGAAAATATGTTTCTCTGCATCCAATTTGTTCTCTGAGTTTAAAAATCACACTTCCACAAAGAATGTTGTCACTTTTCTACATATTGTCAACAGTGCTACTTCTGGCCTTAAGAGTAATCAAAAGAATTGCCAAGGCTTATAAATTGTTACTGAAATTGAGAAGCATTGCATGATTCAATGCGGAAAGAATTTTGGGTATAATATAATACTTGAACAATGGGAAAACATATGGATGAAACATATATTAAATTGTAATCTAAAAGAATTTTTTAATAAAATGATGTATTGCTGGTATTTAACACTCAATAAATTGTCAAAGAGGTATAAGTTTTTTAAATGTATGTTGGAAATGTAAATTACAAGGAGGGAACCTTTTGCTCCCTTTCATGTACTTGTGACAAAGCAAATAAATACTGGGGTAAGATTCATATTTTAACGGAATATTCTTACAGTGAATATAAAAATTAAATTAGAGACTTTTTGTTTAAGCTTAATCAACAAAGAGCTTGAAAAAAAATCTAGAGATTTGCTGTTATGTATGTTGACCACACAAAACAAAATGGAAAGGTATTTTAATTCCTACAATGGAGGAAGGATGGGGGGAAAAGCCTATGGAAAGAGCAAAAATGGTCAAATGAACTGCTATACTCAAATAAAAGAATACATCAAACTTTCTCTACTTGGAAACTGCTTATGAATTTAGTTTTTGAGATGGCAAAAAAAATGGAACTTTGACTTTGGATTTTGATGATTTGACAAGTTTGTTGCTATGGAAATGAATAGGACATATTTTTTATTAGCATTTAATTTACATTTCACCTTTAATGTTTTTATATAAACAGCTCAAGGCAGAGAACATATCTCCTTTGTCTTCTTATTTTTCCCACCAACACCAACACTGTGAGGTGAGTTGGACTGAAAGAAAATGATACCTAAGGTGCTTAGCTGGCTTTAATGACTAAGCTGGACTTGAACACATAGTCTCCAGGTTTCTAACCTGGAGCTTCAACCAATTGAATCAAATTGGCTTTCTATATCTAAGCATTTTAAATCTTAAGTATGTAAAAATAAAATGTTGAGGCTGTAATGTTAATATACCAAATAAAGCTGAAAGTCAATGCTTTCCTTTCTCTTTTCTCCTTAATGTAAAGGTTCCCCTTGCATATATGTGCTAGTTGTTCCTGCCTTTAGGGGGCGCTGCTCATCTCCATTTCAAAGTCAAAGAGCCAGCACTGTCCAAAGATGTCTCCGTGGTCATATGGCTGGCATGACTAAGCGCTGAAGGCGCATGGAACACTGTTACTTTTCTATCAAAGGTGGTCCCTATTTTTCTACTTGCATTTTTAATGTGCTTTCAAACTATTTGGTTAGCAGAAGCTGGGACATTTCTCCTTTTCTCTTTTCCCTACTGATTTTTTATTTCCCTCTTTTCCATCCCTCTTTCCTGCTATTTTTATTTTCATTGGTATTTTATAAGTTTAATAAAATTAAAAAAGAATTTATAAAAACATCAGATTATTATTATTTTCAAATTCTCATATCCTAGCAATCAAGAATAATCTAATTTTCTACTATTAGCATATTTTAAAAGGGCATTGACCTCCTTTCAATACCACTTTTTAAAAGCAATTTCACTGCAGGTACTAGTTCTCCAGTTAAAAAGTGGTATTTAAAAAGGAAAATGCACATTAACTTTTATATGGGGTTATCATGACCTGGAAGTATTCAGATATGTCAAATCAAGGGAATGCCATATCCATTAATATCCCATGGAGAATGGTTATAATGGTATTTATATTTATATAGTATCCCACAAAATTATTTTGCGTGGGCTTTTAACATCTTCTATTCTAAGTTCATGTCTTAACCTTCTTTCCTTCTTCTCCTTCGTCTTCTTCAAACTCCAACTTCTTATTTGAAAAGCAATCCAATGCACACTCTATAATGTAAATGTGTTACTAATGAATTTAAGTTAAGCTTTGCAGTGCAGCATTCAATATGCCCACAGTGAGAATTTTGATGTCACCAGAGTTCAGAGTTCATTTTGCCAAAGCATTTATTCCTCTTTCGAAAGCTTCATATGCAGCACAGCAGCATGTGATTGGAATGCCTAAGAGGAGAACAATATTACAGGTTATCACTAAAATAGAAAGGATTAAAATGACACTTTGAAATACAGCTCTGAAAGCAGGATGTAATATGGAAAACATTTTCAAAGA
Source organism: Thamnophis elegans (assembly GCF_009769535.1). Lineage (NCBI taxonomy): Eukaryota > Metazoa > Chordata > Lepidosauria > Squamata > Natricidae > Thamnophis > Thamnophis elegans. The sequence goes on along the minus strand of NC_045558.1, from coordinate 19,564,235 downwards.
AAGGAAAAGGATTTACATGCTGCCTAAGGATTAGGGAAATGCTGTTAAAAGAGGTGATAAGAAGGTTGCAGCTATGTTTTTGCTAAGAGAAACCAACAGGGGGGGGGGGAAAGGTCAAGGAATCGCTCAGGATGCAAAGAATAGGATTTGTATATGCTTGTAATTTGCATAAATTATGTGTGTAGGCCAGCACGGTGTTTTAGAACATAGCATGGGTAATGCATCATATAAATTGGGAGCATTTTCTGGCCAAGAAACATTTTAAGGATGATTACAAATCCTGTACTCTCCTCACTTTAGCTTAATACGAGACTGGTCTGACCAGAATGTACAAACAGGAAACTAGAAACGTAAATGGAAAATAGTATTGTTCTAAAAGGGAGCCGAGGTTTGCCTATATATAATTTCCCCCAAACTATAAAACAGATTATCTGAACTATTGTTAGTATGAAAAATATTCTATGTGTGGACTTGAAATAAAAAAAAAAGTAATAGACTCTCAGTACTGAAATCTCTTCCTAGGGATTGGGCCAAAGATTAAGATTATTTATTTATTTATTTATTTATTTATTTATTTATTTATTTATTTATTTATTCATTCATTCATTCATTCATTCATGCATTCATTCATTCATGCATTCATTCTTTCATTCGGCATATGGCAAAAATGTTAAAAAACACATCGCAATTACATTCTCAAAGAGCAAACATGAAACTATTTACTCTATTTACAAATTCAAGGGTTGACTACACACACACACACACACACTCACACACACACGTGTGTGTGTGTGTGTGTGTGTGTGTGTGTTATTGTGGGAAGAAATATCCATTTGGTTCAGTTTCAAGCCAGGAAAAAGGCGCTGGAGACAAAGTAGAGGCTGGAGGCTGATTGGAAAGAAGGTCCATTTATTGATCAACAGAACCACCAGGGTTTGTGGTTCTGGGCAGCAGGAAAAATGGAGTTGAGAATGGAGGTTTTTTATATCTTCTCTCGGCTTTGTATTTGAGCTTCCTGTACCTGTGCAAGAACATTTATTCTATTGACTGTTGTCAGGTTCCTATGGGTTCATGTAGGGTTATGTATGGGTCATAGGCAAAAGCAGGGACGTGCAGTCACTAGAGGCAGGGGAGGCGGGACCTCACCAGTCTCCTGAGGAAAAGGAAAGAATTTTAAAGATTTTTAAAAAAATAATTAAAGCCAAGGTAGTTGCTACCAGACTCCAAGTCACAGTCACTTGGAGTCTGTGCTTAGTGTTAACTATAGGAGGAGGCGAGAGAACTATGGGCCTCCTTTGCATAAGGAATTTTTCGCCTTTTAAAAGTTAAGCAAGGGTTAAAAAGCGAAAAATTTCGTATGCAAAGGAGGCACTGATTCTCCTGCCTCCTGATCTGGGAGCAGCGAATCATGCCTTGTTGCAGTTGAGCACGCTTACGTTGGGCGGGTTATTTCGGAGGGCACGCTTCAGAGGAAAGAGGAGTGGGGGAGAAGGAGGAGGCTCACTCTTGTCAGAAGAGACCGCACGAGAGCCTTGCCATCTCTTGCATCCCAAAGGTGGGTAGGTGTGGGAGCTTTGGTGGCCCCAATTCTTTTCTGGGGGGGTGTCTTCTGGGGCTGCTGGCTAGATAGACTCCCGAGGAGCGACCCCTTCCCTCCTAGTCCCCCTTCCATCTCCACTTTACTCGGAGAAAAACATGCCAAGAATGGCAGCGGGTGCAGCTCTCTTGTGGCAGCTGGGCAGCTGTTCGCCCTGTGGGTGGCTGGAAATGTCCGCGCATTTCAGCCAGCCATAAAACGCTTAACCGGGGGTTTCCTTGCAAGAGCCAGGTGGGAGAAACCCTCGCTTCTTTCTTGTGGAGATGGGCACTTTGCATCGTGGGAGCCACCAACCGCCTTTGCTGAAGACCCGGGCGCTTGGTGGCTCCCGCAATGCAAAGTGCCCCGCTGCTGCCGAGGCCAACCACTGCCCCGCTGAGCTGCTTTGCCAAAGGCTGGGAAAGAACTCCGCTGGAGCTGGTGAGTCTTTGAAGAGATGCCCAGCTGAGTGAGGACATAGAGGAGGAGGAGGAGAAAAGGTCTCCCCGCCATGTCCTTGCCTCCTATCATGCCGCCACCTTTGGTTGCCCCCTGACTGCAACCAAGGAAGCAACACCAGCCCCCACCGCCGGTGGCGGCTCCTTGAAAGCCGGTGGCGGTACTGGCAATGGCCCCCCTCGCTCCAGGCAGGCCTCCTTGGAAAGGGCGCGGCGTGGCTTCTGAGCGATCCGCCGGCTTCTCCAGTTCCTGGCCCAGCACCTCTTTGCAGAAGCAGCTGCCACGCGGCAAAGTGGCCCAAGGCAGCAGGAACGCCCTGCCGGGCGAAGGAGGGGCAGTGGCGGCTGCAGCGGCTGCTTTAAGCGCTGCCTTGTCTTGTAGCCGGGGCTGCTCAGGGCTGCCGGCTGCTGGCATGCGCTCCTGCGAGAGCCTCTGCGTGGTGCCAGGAGGCCACGGAGAAGCTTCGCTCCGCTTCTCGCTCAGGCTTCCAACAGAGGCGATCCGGGTCTTGCAGCAGCGGAGCCTGAAGAAGCAGCGGCCGCAGGCCAGGGCAGCGGGCAGGCGGCGGCATTGGCGGAGGTAGGGCACTTCGCATTGCGGGAGCCTCCAAGCACCTTTGCTGAAGACCCGGGCGATTGGCGGCTCCCGCAATGCAAAGTGCGCTGCCGAGGCCAACCGCTGCCCCGCTGGCTGCCGGCTGGGGCAGTGGGCAGGCGGTGGCATCGGGGGCAGTGGGGCACTTTGCATCACGGGAACTTCATCGGCCGCCACTACAGCTTCCTCCGCTGCTGCCGTGTTCTCCTCTGTCCGCTGTCAAGCCACTTTTTTTCTTTTTGCCTCACCAGGCATAAACTTCACCGCACATCACTGGGCAAAAGAGAAAATGCAAATCCTAGGTATTTGTCTGAAATCCCAGGTATGGTTGAAGTTTTGACAGCTTTGAGATGATGCAATGATTGTATTCTGAAAGGGTATTGGGCAATTCCTATTGTGACTTTGTCCTGGTTTGGGTCTTGAGTGAGGGCTAATCATTTCATTCTGCCTTTGCTGCAGGGAGTTTCAAAATATCCTTGATATTTTGTCTTGAATGGATTACCGAATCTGTATTTCTAAAAGCTGCTTTCTCAGTACCCACTGGGGCTATTAAGAGTCTGCTTTCTGCCCCCCTTCTCTCTATAAAACCAAGACACGGAACAGGACAACGGCATTGCCCTCCTCCCTTATATCAAAGGCACCACAGATAAAATCAGCCAAATTCTCCATAAACACAATATCAAGACAACCTTCAACAATGACCAAAAAATAGCCAACATCTTAAGAAACCCCAAAGACAAAATCCAGCTGGAAAACCAGTGTCTACAAAATACTATGCAAAACCCGCCCTGCAACATACATAGGACAAATGGACAAGAGAATAAATGCACACATCACGGAACACAAGAATGCACTAAGAAAAAAAGAAAACTTCCTCCCTTTTCCAGCACCTTAAAGCAACAGGACATTAAACTGATTTTGAAAGAACCAAATTAATCTCCAAAACTGAACACTTCAACAAGAGAATAATTATGGAAGCCATTGAAATAGAGAAAAACCCCACAACATGATTAAATGTGATGATACCTCCCACCTCCCAGACATCTGGAAACTAGCCTAGTCATCAAATGAGCCCCACCTACCACCCAGGCCATTACAACACGAAACAACAATAGACACACAGCCAGCACCAATCAGTACCAATCTACCAATCATGATACAACCACACAACCAATCATTCCACTTACTGAAACAAAGCCAGCACTCCACACACACCCCCACCAAGATTGATAAAAAGACGGCAGCTCCAATCACACTTTAAGCCCAAAACCCAGCGTGAAGATGGACTCGAATCCTTCTTTTTATTAGACTAGACATACACAATTCTGGCAACCTCTTCTGAATGATGGAGTTGCATACCAAAAATCTCTTGGGTTTCCCTGATATGCGCTCAGACAGCACTGTTCCACAACATGTTGCACTGTCTCCTTTGGAGCACTTCGGCTACATCCCAAAGAGTAGATCTTCCCCCATTAATGGAAAAAATCTAGCACATCTCCCATGTTGAGTGCTAAACCTATTGAAGATTTAGCAGGTATTACAGGGTAGATTGAATCCTTTTCTAGAAAGTTGTGCAAATGCAGAGCAACATCTGTTTCTAATAAAATATCACTTGATTTTGTTGACCATGCCCTTTAGATCACCAATTGCTAATGAATTTTTTTGGGATATTTGAATGAGTCTCCTATACAGGATTGTCAGTAGCAACATTACTACAGCCACTTTTCCTTTTTTGGTGGATTTTAATTCCAAGTCATGCTTCAGAAGCAGCTATTAACAATTCTGAAGCTGAATCTTGTCTATTGATTTTGGACTTGTTCATGGACCACTATGGCTAAAATTATTAATACCAGTGTTAGTAATATTTGAAATTCTCATTAATATGTCATTGTCTTGCTGGAAGAAGCATGGCCTGTCAATATTTCACTCCTCCAACTCTGAAAACTGTATATCCTGTCATCATTGATATCCCTTATTTATTAATGCAATGTTTTTTGAAATTAAAGATACAGAAATTAAGGATACAGAAATTAAGGATACAGAAATTAAGGATGCAAAATAATTTGATACTAGAGAAGGAAGGAGACTATTTGGGTTAATTCCAAACTCTTACAATTATTTATTTAGGGATTTTAAATTGCTTAACATTAATATTTCTGTAAAAGTCACTATGTTTTGAATCTAGAATAAATAAATAATGTTTAAGTCACATACGCCTTCAGAGTTAGTTGAATAATGTCCATTCACTGTCCATTTAATTATTTTTTAAGAATGTTTGCTGTCTATCTAGGCCTCATTAGTTCTCGGCAGGAACCATGCTGTATTTTGACACAGATAAACTATCTTGTGGATACTATTGTGGGCTCTCCTGGTGATAATTCCTAAGTATTTCCACCATATTGTATGTAACCCAGAGATGAGTTCCTACATATTCGTCCGAACTGGTAGTGATATGGTGGTCTAGGTTGCTGAAACCAGCAGCGACCCAGGTCTGCCATGCCCCCGAACCAGTTTCCCGGTCACCATCGCCATCTTGTTTTTTTAGTTCTGCACATGCATAGAACAATTTTAATTGAACTGCACATGTATGTGAAGTGCACGCATGAGCGAACCAGCAGTAAAGCCAGCCAGAACCCACCATAAAACTTCGATATGCATGATTATGATTCACAAGTGTTGAGATATATGTAATCCATAAAACATTGAGGTTTTAAGGTTTCCTTCTTATTTAACTTGAACTGTATTACCGAAATGTAGTTATAATTATTCTTTCAAACTTCTGAAAAAGTGCTGTTACCCTATGCACATTGTTGTTGAGACATAATGGAGTTCAAATTGCAATCAAAATTTGTTAAATCATTATCTTTGTCCTCTTCCAGCCATATTCTTTGAGTTTGCAGGCATCAAACCAATGAAAAACTAATAATTTTAAATTCTTCTGAGTATAACATCTTTCAGGCATCTCAATTTCTGGAATTGCTATGCAGTCTACTAGAGGGTATTAATGCTATGTTTGTATTCCTTGCAGAGTGGTTCAGTAAGTTAATTGCCTAATTTGCTTAATACCATAGTAAGCAGATCCATTGCTTAGCACAAATTGTTTTTATATTTGCTTTTTTAAAAGTTTAGTTGTAGCATTTTTCTAAGTACTTGAACTGTTTATAGGATGATTTTTCTAATGCTGGAATGCTTCAAACAGGATCTAATTTTATATAAATATAATATATAAACTACAATATAATATGATGATTATATCAATATGATTAATGTGAACAATTAATCATTGGAACAGCTTGCCTCCCTGAGTTGTGGGTCCATCGTTGGAGGTTTTCAAGAAAAGATTGGACATCATTGTCCAGATGGTATAACGTCTCCTATCTTGGACAAGTGACGTTCTATCCCAATGATTCTATAATTTGAGAAGAAAAATTTACCTTCTGTGTGAAAAGTAGATTTCACAGCTATTGCTATAGGACAAAGCAAGATTAAGTTGGTTCCTTTACTCTAGATCTCTATTCTAAAAATTTAGAGGCCTGCAAACTGGTTCACCATGCAGCACCCATAAGAAAACTGACATTAAAAATCTCTTTTCTCAATGAACTAATTTATAATTATTTCCCACCTTTCTTCTTCCCTCCCTCCCTCTCCTTCTCTCTCTCTCTCCCCTAAACAGTCCCATATATTCTAAACATATTTATTGATTATTCTGGCCACTTCTTTGTGTACCTCCTCCAGCTTTACAGTTTCCCAATTTCCTAAATGGATTCTGTGGAGTCCTTGCTCTCTGAGCTTGCTTACATGTTTCAGTATCTGCTAGGTAACATCATCAGTGTGAGTAAATGTGGAGTTTGCTACCAGTATACATATAGTTCAACAAATCAGAGGAATACCCAGGGATTCACCATTCTGGTGGCATAGCAATTGATGTCCAGAATTGCAGGATAATTCTGTCTACAGCATGGTGTTTGATCCTGATAGGGCTCAAGGTTGACTCAGCCTTCTATTCTTCTGTGGTCAGTGAATTAAGGATTCAGATTGTTAGGAGCAATATGCAAATAGCTTCTATATTGTAAGCTGCCCAGAGAATGTGATAAAGCACTATGGGATGTATATAAGCCTAAATGTTATTGCTATTGCTATTCTTAGGATGCATAGCAGGACTGTAAAGCAGCATCTAGAACCCTGTCAGACAACCAAAAGTATGAATCTGGTGTAGGTGATACCTTTGTCATAGTAAGAAAACTAGAAAAGGCAGGCGAAACTATCAACAACATCTTCAAAGGAATAACATTCTTTGAAGGAACTCACAAGGGAAGAAGAAAACAACAACATACTAGCTTCCTGGATATCCTCATCAACAGAGGAAACAGTGGGAAATTAGAAAATAAAATTTATTGAAAAACAACCCACACTAAAGTGCACAATTTTTTAAAACATTTTTTTTACTTTTAAACAAACAAGCACAGACAAACATAAAACATAAAACCATCTTCCAGTTTCGTACAGTGTGTCGATTGGTTACCAAACTTTTCTGCTTCCTCACTGTAGTCTTCACTTACAATTTCTATAGAATCTCGTATTATCAATCTTATATATATGTATGCAATTATTATCATTGTAAAACATATATTTGACTGCAACTATTATTACTTCATTTTATGTGAGATCTTCTAAATTTTGAATAAATTTATATTATGGCATTTCATTACATCATCCATCCAGTAGTAATGCATCTTTATAAAATTCTCTAGCATATTTCACTTCCATATTTTTTGCCTAACCATTGATAAGATAAGTCCCATATTTTATAAAATTGTTTGTCTTTGGTTACAAAACTTTTGTGCATCCTCTCCATAGTCCTCACTTACATAAAGTGCATCATTTCTAAACCTGACCTCTCACAAGAGGAACTGTGTAGGAACATTATTCAGACAAATACTCTGCAACAATCCGGAACACCAGAAAAAGAAAACACAATCTATGAAAAGGACAACTTTACCATACATCAAAAATGTGTCAGAAACAACTGGTGGACTATTACAACCATATGACATCATTATAGCATACAAATTAACTAAAGCCCTCCAAAACCTCTTAAGTAAACCAAAAGATCCAGATCCTAGACCAACTTAAATTAAAAAATGCTAAAGAATTCCTGGCATTCAGGTAAATCAGACATAGTAGACACATAGAAATGAACCATATTTACACATCATTTATTTTATGAATTTAGCATATGGCATTGGATGATTATACATATGAGTATGACGTGTAGACTACTCCATGATGGTAAAGGGCTAAAAGTGTACACATATGACAGATGAACTGGATATTGATCTCATGCTCAAAATCTACAGAGGCAGCAACTAGATTACAATAGTTCTTTTAAGAACTCATGACAAAAGATATTGGACCATAGGTCCAGATTCTGCAACTAAATATAGAAGGCTTAAGTAGAAATACACACCATTCAAAAGAGAAAATAAAAAAAAACCTAAGAAGAAAGCAAAAAGCTACCAACTCCCTACTAAGAGCCGAGGTGGCACAGTGGTTAAATGCAGCACTGCAGGCTACTTCAGCTGACTGCAGTTCAGCTGTTCAAATCTCACCGGCTCAGGGTTGACTCAGCCTTCCATCCTTCCGAGGTGGGTAAAATGAGGACCCAGATTGTTGTTGGGGGCAATATGCTGACTCTGTAAACCGCTTAGAGAGGGCTGAAAGCCCTATGAAGCGGTATATAAGTCTAACTGCTATTGCTATTGCTATTGCTATAAGCAGGGATTAGCAGCAGGCAGAAAACACTTCCCTAATCAAAGCCGAAAACACTTCCCTAATCAAAGAACTATGAAGGAGAAAATCATGCCTCTACTAAACTGCCAAAAGCCCCATACTCACTTGCACTGAAATTGTTACCTAGTTGAGTAATGAAATGTCTTCAAGCAAACAACTAACTTCAGAGAACACCAAGGACATCACAGCACAGCCTATATTAAAAGATTTAGATTATATCTGTATGCGTTTTTACATAATTATGCTATAGATTACATATGGGCATCATATGTTCAAAGATAACTCATTTTATCTGACTGCTATGATTATTAAATAGTCTATAATGGTCTATAAATTTCTAATGTAATTGTATTCTGTCCATTGCTCTATGAGTTGGCCCTGCCGTGTGAAACCTGCCATCTTGTTTGAAACAGATGTGAAATATGTGCTTTGTCAAAACTATCAAAATAGACATTTTGCTGTCTCATTCTTCTGGTTAATGAAAGACATAATTGGAGAAGAGCAATATTCTGACAGCCCAAAATTTATTGTAATGGTACCTTTAAACTGTTGGTGGGCTGGGCTGAATTAAACATATTTGTGTTCCAACTGTCTGAGTTATGTTATACTGCAGCCAGAGATTGAGCTCAGCTGTTTACTGTCAATAGTAAAATCTCCTGAGTAATATAATCTAAGACAGGTGACTATTATAATTTACTTAGGATCGTATATAATGTACATCCTCATATGTTGCCAATTTACAAAAAGAAGTTTGTTTCTAAAAAAAGAAATGGCGTAAGTGAATTATTTGATACTCTGAAATTCACTATGAAATTCTATTACATCCATCTACTATACCGAAAGCTTAGAGACAAGTATTTATTTTTGATAATCAATATAACAAATTGAAGCAGAAGACAATGGAACAACAACAATAACAAACTTTTGCCTACATGCAAAACTCTCTCATGGGACAATGATCTGGTAAATTGGGTTGGGCATTCAGGAGATATCACAGAACAATAAGGTTGAAAGGGACTTTTGAGTCTTTTAGTGTAGTCTAAACCTCTGCCCATAGCAGGAGATCCTATAGCATTCTGTACAAATGATTGTCCAATTTTTTCTTCAAAATCTGCAGTGATGGATCACCCGTAACTTCTGGAGGCCAATTGTTCCATTGATTAATTGTTCTCACTGTCAGGAAATTTCTCTGTAGTTCTAAGTTGGGTTTCTCTTTAGGAATCCTCTACCTGTTTTTCCTGCCCTCAGGTGCTTTGTAGAATAAGTTGACCCCTCTTCCCTGTGACAGCCCTTCAAGTACTGGGAGACGGTCACTGCTGCCATGTCACACCTCCCTTTGTTAGACTAGATATAACCATTTCTGTTAATTGACCATTGTATGGTTTAGTTACAGTCCCCTATTCATCTTTGTTGCTCTTCACTGCACTTTTTCCAAGGGTCTCAATATATATTTTGTATCATAATAACCAGAATTGATCAGAATCAGTCACAGTGGTTAGAATGCAGTACTATAGGCTGCTTCTACTGCTTGCGGACTGCCTGCAATTTGGCAGATCGAATCTCACCATGCTCAAGGTTGACTCAGCCTTCCATTCTTCTGAGGTGGGTAAAATGAGGACCCAAATTGTTGGGGAAAATATGCTGACTCTATAAAACAGCTTAGAGAGCTGTAAAGCACTGAAAGCGGTATATAAGACTAAGTGCTATTGATAAGTCTACTGCTATAAGTGCTATTGTTAGTATCCCAACCGTGGTCTCAGCAGTGCAGTATAAAGCTATAATACTATCATTTCACATATCTTGAAACTCTCCTTCTGGTGCATCCTTTTGGTTGCATTGACTTTTTTGCCAACTAAAAACCTGGGCTTTGGCAAGAGTAAAATGCTGGGATTCAAAGAATTAACTTTGACAAATATAGCTTTATTAATGATTATTTCAATTGCATATTTTTTGCATTGAATAAAACTTATGTTGTAATAATTTAATTAGGTCAACTCCACTAGCTGTACTTACTCCAGACTTTAGAACTATTATTATGCAACCTTGCGTGTTCACTTAAAGCCACAGAGATGTATTCCTAGAATCCTCCTAGGTCCTCCTATACTGTAAGGCAAACAGAAATATTTCCAGTATTTAATAGGAAAACATATCCAGCCTGTAGGGACATGGTGGCTCAGTGGCTAGGACACTGAGCTTGTCAATCAGAAAGGTCAGCAATTCGGCAGTTCGAATCCCTAGTGCCGTGTAATGGAGTGAGCTCCTGTTACTTGTCCCAGCCTCTGCCAACCTAGCAGTTCAAAAGCATGTAAAAATGCAAGTAGAAAAATAGGAACCCCTTTTGGTGGGAAAGTAACAGTGTTCCATGAGCATTTGGGCACATGACCACAGAGACGTCTTTGGACAGCGCTGGCTCTTCGGCTTTGAAACGGAGATGAGCACTACTCCCTAGAGACGGGAACAACTAGCACACATGTGCAATGGGAACCTTTACCTTTATTTATCCAGCCTGTACTCCAACTTTGTCCCTTGTATATTTTTGCACAGAGGGAAAAAAAATCATAGTTATGGTGATGGAGAGTGGCATAAGTGCCATCAGCTCAGTTAAAAAGCACAGTAAGAGGGTAGTGAGGTGCCTGGGTGCCTGGACTTGTTCAGAGAGCTGAGATGGTGGTAGGTGGCATGCAGTGACTATTTTTACCTTTGGAAACCTTTTCTTTTATGGCCTCAAATTGTTGCTGATTCTTGGTAATGCTGAACAAGTCCCTGCAATTTTCAAGGCAAGATTTCAGAAGCTGTGTGTCATTGGCTCCTTCTTAAATTTAGAGGTGGATTGGGACAGTTTCCTGGTTTTTAGGCAGATGGCTCAACCTGTACACCAGTGGTTCCCAAACTTGGCAACTTTAAGACTCCCAGAATTCTCCAGCCAGCTCTGCTGGCTGGAGAATTCTGGGAGTTGAAGTCCACAAGTCTTAAACTGCCAAGTTTGGGAACCACTGCTGTACACCAAATGGGCTCTCTGTAGGAAAATACATTGCTACAATATGATGTTTATAGCATTTCTTCTTGAACTACAGGTTAGCAGGGAGTTAAATTGGCTCAAGAATTTCTAAAAATTCTGATGTTGTGAAACAGCAATTCCAGATTGACACAATATATTGCAGAAGAAGCTATAATTATAAGGTAATAGTAAACTCAGACTAATAGAATTATTCCTCAGTGAACATAGAATTTTGAATCCTTATTTTTTTTTATTAAACAGAGATTCCTAAAGTCAGATTGTACATTGAGTTTCTGACTATTTATATACATTGATGACTATTTCATGGAAGTAAATTGTCTTCATTCCATTTCTTAACATAATTATTTTGATCTAATATCCAATTCATATCTGTCATAGTAATGTTCAAATATTTTATCTTCTTCTCAGAAGTAGTTTTAATCATCAATTTAGTTTGATTCTCTGTCTTCATAATCTTTGCTATCCTTTTTGTCTCCTTTTTTTGTTATTTTTAAAACCTGCCGGCACTAATGTTTAGCTTAAGTCTTGAGTTTCACAAAATTCTGTTATTACAACCATCAATTCCAGTTAATTGTAGTTATTATCATGCTAGAACTGTACATTGAATCAGAATTAGAACAGAGCTGGAAGGGACCTTGGAGGTCTTCTAGTCCAACCCCCTGCTCAGGCAGGAGACCCTGTACAATTTGAGACAGGTGACTGTCCCGTCTCTTCTTAAAAACTTAAAAATGCTTTGGAGAATAGGTTAACCTCCTCTTCTTTCTGGTAGCCCCTCAAATATTGGAATACTGCTATCGTTTCACTCCTAATATTTTTTTTTCTCTAGACTCCCAAAACTGCTAAGAATGTTGGATTGTTTTGACTTCACAAGGAGTGGAATGGATGGGTTAGAAATGTGAAAAATGAAACAAAACAAATAAACAAACATAACAAGAATTGAATTCTAACTTGAAGTCATACACTAGTGGGAGATTCTGAAGACTTTACTTAGAAAATTAGGAAGGACTGGAAGAACCAATGTATTTAATGCCCTGCCCATAATGTTAAACTGCACATTCACATCTAGTTTCATTACAAATTATTCTGTCCACCATCCCTAGGATGCAGGGGAGGGGGAAGATGATGATAGTGATGTATGTTATGCTTTGGTACAACTCCCACTCATTTCAGTATGTTTTATGTAGGTTCTTGTGGATAGTACTTGGACTATATAAAATTTGAATTATAGAAATATTTACATGTATGATTCATGATTATGGTAATTTTGTCCTTTCTGTACTGCTACTTTTGATATGTTTTTTTTTTACATAACTGTGTTTTTACTCTCACATTCTCTAATGAGTAATCCTGTCCAATTGCAAAATTATAGGTTTGGGATAAGGTTCTGCATTCCATGACCATTCAGTTTGTGGAATGTGACAGTCCCATAGATTTATGTCTTCCATCATTTCCCTCAAATTGCAGTTTTATTTTCTCAGACTTCTTTGTTTCCTTGCTTCCTATTAATAGGATATGGACTTATTTCAGTGGTGGGTTTCACATTTTGTTACCACTGGTTCGCGAGCACACGTGATCCAGTGGTGGGTTCCTGGTCCCGTCACAACCAGTATGCTGTGTTGGGGCCAGCCTCCCACCACATGTACATGCACTGTCCATGCATGTGCACCCGCGTTCCTTACCTGTACCCTGCGATGCTCCAGCTGCTCGGTGGAGTGTTGTGCAAGCGCTGTACACTGCATGCATATGCGCAAATGGCCCTGTTGGCTCAAATACAGGTAAGGAAAGCGGGTGGGCCCTTCACAGGCACTGGTACACCCGTACTGAGGCATGTCTGCTGGAACCCACCACTGATGTGCTGCTTCTGCACCGCCTTTCATGTATGTGCTTTGCTCTCACATGCACCTTCCACGCATGCAGACTGTTTAGTCCTCAAGGCTACGACTGACAGCAAGCAACAGCCAGGCCACGCCTGATTGGCTAAGGTGCAGCATGGCTGAGCACGGGGTGTCAGTCGCATGCCTATTGGCCTCCCTGCTTGACAGCTCCATATAAATAGCTGTCAAGCAGGGTGGAGTCCCGATCTACCGCTAGCCTGTCTACTTTTCATATCTGTTTAATAAAGTGCTGTTAACTTTACCTCAGGAGCCTCCTGCCTCGTTCTTCCTTGGTCCACTTCACAGACAGCCTCAAAAATAGGGCAGCATAGAGTCAGGGCAGATGGGCAGATGGGCAGGGGCCAATCAGTCCGACTGACCTAATACCATCTCTGACTTATTTATTTCTGAAATTGTTTTGATTTATATCTCACCTTTTCACAAAGAGCAAAAGGAGTTTTTCTCCCCAACAATTTAGTAAAAAAAAAATGTTAGAAATGACTGATCCAAAGTCACTTGTGGAGCTAGTACAGCTAAGGATGAATGCAAATCTGGATTTTCCTGGTCCTTGTCTAAAAGGACCTTAACCTTTATCATAGCTAATCTCAAGGTAGCCACACTAACTTTATTCTGATTGAGTTTTTTCCCCTTTCTATTCTTTTGTGACATTACAACTTGTCTATTAATTAATTTCAGAAGTCAAGCACCACTTCTGAGGCTTTTATCCCTTGGATAATCTTACATGACATTTCATACAAATGAAAACATGAAGACTGATTTTCATATGTAAGTGTTCTTTATGTGTAGGCATTTATTTGCATGCTAGCATGAAATTTAGCCGCTAAATCATTCTGAATATTGAATGTTTTTCTTAAAATAATCTGTTCTTCTACAATAAAAAAACAGACAGAAAGACACAACTTGTCAAATAAATTATTCATTGCAAGTCATTAGGCTAGCTCTGTCACCACCCTAGCCTTGTGCTGTAGTTTGCACTTTTGCCATATGGAGAAATAAAATGCATTCTAATTTGTTTTCTAATAAGTGCTAATTAGTTTAGGCCTTTGAGAGATCTATGAGGAAATAAAGAGTGTCCTTGTCCAAATAATAAAAAATAACTCTATAGCAGCAGTTGATAGAGTCTCATACTGCTTTCTAACTGTATCCTATAAGAAAAAATTGAAATAATCTCTCATGGAAATTGTAGCATAAAAATTAAATAAATGCTACCAACTGCAGTCACTTGATACTGGTTGATTCTTTGCTTTTGCTTAATACTAGACTTCGCATAGAGTGAGGAAGGAAATAATTATGGTTGGATTGTCTTCCAGAAGTTCTTAATAATAATTGCTAGGAGAAATGTTATAGAAGTAAAATGCTATAAAATGCCAAATCTCTTTCATTATAGTAATATGTGCATATCTATGATATATAGTAATATGTGCATATCTTTCTGTGTAATTCATTTCATGAACAAAACTCTAAATTTCTCTAAACTTCAGGAAGATTTTTTTTAAAGCATTCAGGAGGAACCTGTTTTCAGTTCATTGTGGTATGACAGAAGATAGATTCTAGCCATCTTTTATACAACTTTGTATAACCTGCTCAGAGGCACCTTGAACCATGAGATGGGCAGCAAATAAATTTAATAATAATTAAAGTCCGAATTCAGTGAAGGAAATACCAGCAAGTCAATTAACACCTGGGCAATTCCAGTCATTCGATATACAGATGGAAAAATGGACCCAAAAAGAATTTAGGGCCCTGGATAGGAAGACCAGAAAAATAATGACAGTGAATGACGCCCTTCAACCTTTCAGCAATATTGACAGAATCTATTTATCAAGGAAAATGGGTAAACATGGTATGTTGCAAGTACATCAGATAATGAAGAAAAGAAAAAAAGGGCATTGGGAAAATATCTGAAGGACAGTGAAGAAGATGAAAGACAAAATTTTACATAGCTGGTAGATTAAAAAAATAGCAAGTAGTGCAGACAATAACAAGACCTGACAAGGGATAACAGCAGGAAAGTTGAAGAAAGACTACAATGAGAGGCTAATTCTAGCTGTACAAGACCCATTATTAAGAACAAATGCATATGAAGCCAGAACTGAAAAACAGAAAAAGACAGCAAATGCTGCCTCTGCAAAGAAGCTAAAGAAATAGTGGACCATCTGGTTAGCTGCTGCAAGATCACACAGACTGACTACAAGCCAGGGGTGGGTTTCTCGCCCCGTTCCAACCGGTTCGGTTGGAACGGGGCCGGCAGCGTCCTGGTGCAGGCGTGCGGCACGCGCATGCACGTGTGCGGCGCACACGTGCATACTAGCGTCTGCGCGATGCTCCAGCTGCTTCTGGAGGATCGCGCAGGTGCTGTATGCGTCCTGCACATGCGTGGAAGTGCAGAACTCATCAAAACCGGGTAAGGAGCGCGGGCGGGCGGGTGGCCCCTTCGCCGTTCCCGGAAGTTACTTACTTCTGGGTTCGCCGACCAACCGGTTCACAGGGACCGCCGCGAACCAGTTGAAACCCACCCCTGCTACAAGCAATGGAATGACAAAGTAGCAACAATGGTGCATTGGAAGATCTGAAAAAAAAAATGCCTACAAGCAAGAACTGGTGGAATCATAGAGAAAGTCATAGAAAATGAAGAAGCTAAATAGCTCTGGGACTTTAGAATTCAAACAGATATCTTCGACAGAACAACCAGACTTAACAATTGTTGATCAGAAAGACAAAAAAGTCTGGGCAATGGATGTGGCATTACCTCAAGAACAGAAAGTAGAAGAGAAAGAACTGGAGAAGATAACAAAATACAAAGACCTGCAAATAGAAATAGTGTGTTTGTGGCAGAAGAAAGCAAAGATAGTACCAATAGAAATAGGTGCCTTGGGTATAATCCCACAAAAATTGGAGCACAATTTGAACACCATTGGTATTGACAAAATCATCATCAATCAATTGCAAAGCCAGATTTACTCGGCACAGTTTACATCCTGTGATGATACATTTAACACCATCAAACAAGAACATCAGTCTATCCCAGATCCTTGAAAAGGACTTGATAGGTTGATAAAAATGCTTAATCAAGTTTAAACATATGACTGACTATATGATGAACCAATAATAATAATCTCTTAGTCACTGAAACCATTGTTGATGGATATGAATATCATACAAAACAAACACCAAATTGAAGGTGGTTGAGTTTAATTTCCACCTACTTTGAAAAAAGAATGATTGGTGAGATACTAGAGAACATTTAGAAAGCCACAGAAAATGGCAGAAATGAAGAAATAACAAAGATGAGGTCCATTCGTCTTAAATTTTCTGAGGTTGAGAAACAGTGGTCTAAAAGAACATAATCCTTTTCAGTTGTCTCCAAATTAAGAGCTTCAACCCTTCTTGTGCTGCATTTCTTTCTACCTAATCCAGAACACCAGAGGCAACAATCCAACTATCCTAGGGGAGCAAATTGTGTTTAAAAAAATATTTTAAGGCCAATGTTTTCTTTTCAGTAAGAAATCAACCTTCTATGCTTTTTCCAAGACTAGTCCCCCAAAATAGGGTTTTCTACTTCTTTTAGAATCATTATTGAAATGCAATATTTTGCTATGATTTTTCTCTCTCTTGGAGATTCATACTTTTCCTTTCCCTTTCTCCAGAAATGGCTGGGTGCCGTGGCCTAAACTGAGGGGTGAGTGAGATTAGAAAACATCTATGGAAATTGGAACAGGTTTAGAAATAGCAATGCATATGACCAAGGGATTAGAAACAAGCACGACTAAAGGAACTGGGCATGGTTAGACTGAAAGGGTACATAAAGTACAACTTGAAAGGATGCTTCAGACAGAATACGGGCTGTTTTTTATTATTCCAGAGTGCAGGACACAAAGTAATGAAATCGTATCACATCACATCATATGTATCATATCATATCAAATCATATCAAATCAAATCTGGAAGATAGATTAAAAATCAGGAGCCAGGTAACATCTTTTCAGATCAACACATTTTATTAAAAGGCATAAGCCAATGTAAAGCCTGTTTCATCAGATGCATGGAGTGGCTAAACTGATATAGGATTACAACTGGGATGTGATAAAGGACAAAAGAGAAGAGGCAGAGTGGTTTTGTAGATACAGGCTATGTGTGAAACAAATTACAAATATCATTGTGTGTATATGTATGGGTTTTAGAGGGGGGGGGGGAGATTGTGCTTTCAAGACAGTCTTGATTTTTCTTGACAAGAAAGTGGTTTGCCATTGCTTTCTTCCTAGGATGAGGGAGTGTGTGAATGGTCTGAAGTCATTAGCTGGCTTTATGCCTAAAATGGGATTCGAACACAGTTCCCACAGTTTCTAGCATGATGTCTTAATTACTACTTCAGAATGTTTCTCTGCAAGTAGTATAGTGTTATACAAGTACAAGTGTTAAAAACCCATTGTATAAAGATCTCCTGAGATAGCTCGAAACCTTTGTTCCAGAGGAAGCTACTTTGAGATCAGTAATGGAAAGTCCTGGAAGGTTAAAATGCTCTGCTATTACTCTGCCCTTGTTTTGAGTCCTAATGTCAAACTTGTGTCCATTAATTCTTGATTAAATGCTAGCAGAAACTTCCAACCATAAAACACTTTGACAGTGAACCCAGTTAACCAAAGATAGATGGTGACCTCCCTTTTGCTGGGTGTGTTTAAGTAGAGGTTAGGCATACATCCTTCTAGGGATGCTTTAATTTGAGTTTGAGCATCAGAGAGGACTAATTGGGCTAAATAGACTTTCCAACTCTGCAACCTTATAATTGTATGGCTCAATATAAATTTAATCAATGAAACAAAATAGCCAAAATGGTATGGGTTTGGCAGGTTTGAGAGGCCCACAAGCAGAAAAAAGGGAAGAAATACTTTAGGGAGCATCTCTCTCTGCACAGATAGGAATTTTGCAATAGAGGCTAAATATGCCCAGTAACCATGGAATGAGGACCAACATCATGAAGGGGAAGAGAAGGGAATATTCTGCACTGTAAATTTTTATAGAGCTCTGACTTTTCATTTCTGAAATGAAAATCACCCAGGCTGATCACCCAGAACAGGTTTTCTTTGAATTCAGATTCTCTGATACCAAACTCTTCTCAGAAATTATAATGCTGAAAGTTAGCTGATAAAATAACCAGAAGTGGTATTCAGCAGGTTCTGACCAGTGCTGGAGAAACAGTAGCAGAAATTTTGAGTAGTTTGGAGAATCGGTAAATACGACGTCTGAATGGCTCCATCCCTATCTATTCTCTGCCTCCCGAGTCCCCACTGAACGGGAGGGAATGGGGATTTTGCAGTAACCTTCCCTGGGAATCGGGTGGGAATGGGGATTTTATTGTATCCTTCCTCTGCCACGGCCACCACACCATGCCCACCAAGCCAAGCTAGGCCCAACAAGCCACACCACACCCACCAAGCCAAGCTCAGGTAGTAAAAATGTTTGAATCCCATCACTGTTAATAACTAGTTGCTTAGTGCTGCAAACATATGTACGGATATACCAAAAACCATCTCTGTGTACTGTATATACTTTGATGCTTTGCATCTGTTCAAAAGTATTGTCTAGGCTGCTACTTTAGAGATATGCCTTTACCATAAAGTTAGGTCAGATTAAATATTAGTGTTTGAAGCAGCCTTCCTGAACTCGTGTTCTGAGAATCTCTTTTCTTGTCTCTCTTGGAGAGATCATACTTTTTGTAAAGTGTGCGGTTTTCATGTCAGTTTATTTTTACTTATCCATTCCATCTTTACCATGCTCTTTGATCCAGGCATACACCCAAGGGAGCATGCAATATTAATACCAAATGCAAATATTAAAAATGGCTATGAAATAATAAGACAATAAAACATTAAAGCAGAAATAAAGCAATTAAAAAAACAATCAAAACAGTGGAACAGAATTAAACTGTTCTTTACTGAAAGTAGGAAGAGAAGAGGTCTTTATAGTGCTTAAACTAGTCCATAACTCAAGCAGAAGAAGCCAGAACTAATATTTGCATTTTGCAGTTAATGTACATTTTCAATGCTATGCAAAATTTTAAAAAGTGTTGTACAAGCAGATGGGTGCATTTGAACACTTTCCTACCCATAGCAGTCTGGAAAAAAAAAACCCCTCTTCTGAAAGTATAATTGATATTGAGAAAAATCTTTCTCATTAACACCATGTTGACTGTATATGCCATATGCCCTTTCTCACGGTTTTTAAGCATTCGTGAAACCAGCCTTATTCTAAACACTAGGATTCTGCTATCCTGTGGCTTTAGAAGAGGGAAAAGTGGTTTGGAGCATGTGTCAGCAACACTTAAAATCTAAACTAAATATTCTCCTAGAATTATGCTGCCCCATTGTGGAGTACAACCTGGAAAAGCACATCAGTGCATACAGTGGTTATATGAGTATAGCAATAGCAATAGCACTTGGACTTATACACCACTTCACAGTACTTTACAGTCCTCTCTAAGTAGTTTACAGACTCAGCATATTGCTGCCCACAGTTTGGGTTCCCATTTTACCCACCCTGGAAGGATGGAAGGCTGAGTCAACCTTGAGCCTGGTGAGATTTCAACTGCCAAATTGCAGGCAGCCAGCAGTCAGCAGAAGTAGCCTGCCGTACTGCATTCTAATGACTGTGCTACCACTGCACCATCGTATCCCATTCACAGTGACGTGCGGTGAGCTTTACTGTTGGTGAGGCAAGAGCGCAGCAGCGGCGAGAAGCAACGTCCCCGCCGCTGTGATGTTATGACGGACATAAACGCGAGATGCCTGTCGGACACAGCGGCGGGGGTGTTGCTTCTCGCCGCTGCCGCATTCTGCTGCCTCGCCCCCCTGCCTCCTCCGTCCCCGCTGACATTCGCGGGAGCAGAATTAGCATCATTGCTGTGTCTGGAATCTCTAATCAGCCACTGAGAAAAGCATTTATAAATAAATAAATAATAATAAAATAAAATAATTTGTTTGCTGCCAGTCTTGCTTTGCAACCAATTAAAATATGGTTTTACTGGAGGGATGGCCAATGTGTGGTACATAAAATACCTTCAGACTAGGCCTACATTTTCATATGAGTTATTTTCACAGTTGTGGATAACTGTGAGGGAGGGAGAGAAATGTTCCCCAGGAAGGAAATGTGGAAGATGATAATCAACCCAGTGGTGAAATTCATTTTTCACCTGGGTACCTGAGAGACCGTCTCCTGCCAATTACCTCCCATAGACCGATTAGATCTCACAGGTTAGGTCTCCTCCGGATTCCATCTGCCAGCCAATGTCGGCTGGCGACTCCCCGGGGGAGAGCCTTCTCTGTTGCAGCTCCAGCCCTCTGGAATGACCTCCCCGTGGAGATCCGGACCCTTACTACCCTCCCGGCCTTCCGAAAAGCCACCAAGTCCTGGCTGCTCCAGCAGGCCTGGGGGCTTGTGAAACATCCAGCCCCACGGAAACTGTGAATGTTGCATTTTTTTAAAGTGTTGTCTTTGTCTATTTATCCCCCTTCCCTTGTCTATTGTAAGCCGCCCGGAGTCCTTCGGGAGTGGGCGGCATACAAGACAAATAAATAAATAAATAAATAAATAAATAAATAAATATTTTTTTTAACTACTGGTTCTTTTTTTTACTGCTTGGTGGGCGTGGCAGGGGAAGGATACTGTACAATCCCCATTCCCTCCCCATTCCTGGGGGAAGGATATTGCAAAATCTCCATTCCCACCCCACTGGGGCCAGCCAGAGGTAGTATTTGCCAGTTCTCTGAACTAGTCAAAATTTCTGCTTCCGGTTCTCCAGAACCTGTCAAAACCTGCTAAATTTCACCCCTGAATCAACCTACTGGTTTTATGCTATTTCAAAATAGTTGGTGGGTGTATGTTATATTCTTTCCTTTGTAATTAACATATAATTCTGAATAGACTACTCAGTATATAATAGGAAAATATCTGTACAAGCCTAGGTATTCATATTCTTATGTTTTTCCTGGATGACCTGTACTTTCTCTTTCCCTCTTCAAATTGGTGAGAGCCTGAGGGAAAAGTTGGAAAAAAAGGAAGGGCAAAATTGTCCATGAGCTTCTTATTGCCGCATCTGTCAGATACTGACTAATCAAAGCTTCCATCTCAATGCTGACACCAATTCTTGTGGAAAAATTGATTTCTTTATTCAATTAAAAGTATGCCAGCACGTAATGAGAATTTTTTCTTTATTAGAAACTTCTTTAGCAGTGATCACTGGTCCTATCCCACAGGATCAGATGCCAATGCTATCATCAGCAGAGTCTTTTATTAACTTTTACACATGTGCAATGCAAGCAAACACATGGTGCATACTGATTGGATGAGGTGTCCCCTCTGCAGGAAAGGTAGGCATCTAAAAAAAAACTACAAATGAAAAGTTACGGAGTTATTAAGATAGTTTATCTCTCATTTCTTTATTATTATATAAGTGACCCAATTATTCATGTCTACTTGACTGATTTGCTTAAGTTTATTTAGTTTAGTTGCTCAAGTTTAGTTGGTGCTTATTTTCTTATGAGCCATGAGGTGCAATGGTTAGAGTGTAGTACTGCAGGCCAGTTCTGCTGGTTGATGGCTGCCTGAAATTTGGCAGTTCAAATCTGACCAGGCTCAAGGTTGACTCAGACTTCCATCCTTCTGAGATGCATAAAATGAGAACCGAGATTGTTGGGGGCAATAGGCTGACTTTGTAAACCGCTTAGAGAGGACTGTAAAACCTTGTGAAGCAGTATATAAGTCTAAGTGCTATTGCTGTTGCTATACAGTGTTGTATAACAACAGTGTTGTGCCTCTGAGTCAACGGTTTAACTCCTTTAATAACAACAGCATAAATAATAATGACAGCATAAATATCCTAAGGGTGACCAATTTCTACCAGTGCAGAAGCACCTTACAAACAAAATCACCCCAAGTTCTTTTATCAAAAGAACCATGACTTCAGGGATGGGCTTCTGGGGGTTCACAGGGGTTTGGGACAACCTCTAGCTAAGATTCTGTGCAGTTTGAAGAACCCCCAAATCTCACTCCTGGCTTGCCACACCCTCTCCTCCCTGGGGTCCCTTTGTGACCTGTTTTGGATGCAGGTAAGTGCAGTTTCAGGGAGGGCAAAAAATGGACCTACCAGAAGTTTGGGAAGCCTGGAAATGGACCCATTGCTGGCCTTCTAAGCAGGCTGTTTTCACCCTCCTGGAGGCTCGAAGAAAGCCTCCGTAGCCCGGGGGAGGCAAAAATCCCCCCCACCATGGTGCAGGAGGCTGACTAGGCCATGTCTACTATAGCTACACCTACCCAACAACCCTTTGCTAAAAGTTTTGAAGCCCATCCCTGCATGACTTCATGCCCCTGCTTTGGTTATAAGAATTGCTTGGTAACCTTGACTTCTTGGTACATAGTTTTGGGATGAGAACTGGAAGTCTGAGAGTTTTGCAGGCTTGCAGCTTTGTGAAGAAGATCTTCTTTATTTGGTAGAAAAACAAATAGGTTAGCTTCAAATGAGCACTAGACTTGTAGACTGCTACCAGTCTAGAAAGAGTAAAGGAGAAAGAAAAGTGAAGGAGGAATTAAAATATGTCACTAAATTCCTTAAAATACAGTGGTCTTACACATCATCAACACATTCATCCAATGCACTATTAGCTAGTTAGAACTTCTCTCCTTGGAAGCTAATTCCACTAGCTAGAAAGATAAACTGGTTTGTTTTAGGAAGCTGCTGAAAAGTAAAGAATAGTCTTTATTGTTGAGATGCAGGAAATTGCCTGTTAACCAGGGGTGGGTTTCAGGCAGTTTGCGGCGGTCCCTGCGAACCGGTTGGTCGGCGAACCTGGAAGTAAGTAACTTCCGGGAATGCTGAAGGGTCCACCTGCCCGCCCGCATTTCTTACCCGGTTTTGACGAGTTCTGCACTTCCACCCATGCGCAGGACACATACAGTGCCTGCACGATCCTCCAGGAGCAGCTGGAGCATCGCACAGACGCTAGTACGCATGCGTGCACTGCGCGCGTGCATGAGGATGCCGCCGGCCCCGTTCCAACCGAACCGGTTGGAACAGGGCGAGAAACGCACCCCTGCTGTTAACTATCCTTAAAAGATAAAGGTTCCTGATAAATCTATACATTTTGGTTACAGAACGTATATAGTGTGTTATTTTCATTCGCAGCTAACAATTTCTAACATTTTTTTCTGTCAGATTCTTTAGAACAGGGGTGTCAAACTCAATTTCATTGAGGACTGTATCAGGGTTGTGTTTGACCTGTGTGGGGGGGGAGAGTGAGTGTGGCTAGCTCAATGTCACTAGTGCCAGGGATGCCTGTGGGGGCCCGAACACTCTGCCAGAGAAAATGGGCTCTCAAGCTCTGTTTTTGGCTGTGACAGCCTCCTACAACCCTGTGTGCAGCCCTCCCAAGCACCATTTTCTCTGGGCAGAGGCACTGTGGGCCAGTTGTTTGCTGTTTCCAGAGCAGCCCCGCAAACCAAATCTAAGCACCTCATGGGCTGGAACCATCTCCCAGGCCTTGAGTTTGATATCCCTGCTTAAGAAAATATACCAAATCCAGAAGTTGAGTTTCTTTAGTACTTGTGGTTAGTGTGGGAGAAGTCCTACTGTTATGCCATGCTGATTATCATGTCCACCTGAAATTTGTGGAGAACCAAAGAAAGTTCTGGAAAAGGATCCTCACCTTCTTTATCAGCCCAACAACTCTATACTAAAATGTGGACGGGGAAAAGATAATAACAATAAGGAATGTGGTGGGTCATGAAGTTAAGATGCTAGGCTGAGGACTGGCAGGCTCGTGTTTGAGACTGGGTTGATACCATATAACAGGGTGAGCTCCCATCACATGTTCCAGCTCCTGCCAACCCAGCAGATCGAAAGTGGGTAATGAATAGATAGATGGTTACCACAGTGGGCAACTTAACGGGAACATAAAAGGATTGGACATACTCCAACAAACAGTGATATCACCAGTTGATATTTCACATGGAAGTGCATTGGTGCTTCTGCCACAGCACTATAGTATTTTTGATCCTGATTGTGTTCAGGAACCTATTAAAGACCTAGCTACTCTTCTAGGCCATGTGGCAGAGGGAAGGTCAAGTCCCCGATGAATAAAATTTCTTGGTTGCATGTTTCTGGGCACACTTATGATTGTTTTGAGGATTTTTAATTATAAGCTAATCAGAGTCGCTGGGAGTCAAGTAGCTAATAAGACGTATAAATAATTGTCCATTTTCTTTTGCATAGAGTGAAGAAGCAAGGGGCTGGTTTTGCATTCTCCTACTGGTCTTCTGAGGATAGCATGGGTTTGGTGATATCTGGTTTGCCCTACCTTTTCTTAGCAATTTGAAACTTGTTAAAGGAAAAAAATGATCTGATGTCATTTTTTTTTGTTTTTCAGGGGATTGAAATTTTAATGGTATGGAACAATTGCATGATTCATAATAACTAGTTCTCAGTACTCTATGGAAGATGCTTTTATATTTCTCTCCATTCTCTTCCCTTATTATTTCAGAAGTGTTTAAAATGATCTTGCATATGCCATTTGTGTAATCACACACCTACATTTATAGATTTTGATTATCCTTTTTGAAGAGCACATTTTCCTGACCTGATGTTGTTCAGAACTATTGGCTGTAACATCCATTATCCCCAAAGAGCTTGATTAATGGCAGAGTTGCTATGCACAAATATATACTAAAATATAACATTGATGGAAGAGCTCAGTATGGCTAGCTTAAACTACCATAAGTGAAACTGCCAAGCAAGGACTTTGTTTTACTTTGGCATATTTCAGAATCCTCTGTAGGATTCTAATAACAATGGCCTCACCTCAAGTTTTCCCATTCTTTGTTACATTTCCATGCACTTACTTGGTTTTTTTACCATTGCTCTTTTTTTCCTCATTTTTGCTTCTCATTTCCATAAATAAACTATTTATTTCTTTGCTTGTCCCCTGATTATATCCCACTGTGGCCTCCATATAATGTGGTTTTCTTCTTTTACTTGAAACAGCATGCCATTGCATTTCTGTGTTAAATGAGCATAGGAAGAAATGCAGCCAAGATTTGACACAATTTCCCGAGTCTCTCCTACAGGTTTGGCTCAACTTTTCAGCTGACGCTTTTATTCTGTTGGTTTTATTTATCTCCCACCATGGGTGGAATGTTTTAGATGTTGTTTGGTATGCATTGGAATTGCTGGAAGTGGATTTTTAGCCTTAGCTTCCAGAAAACCAGCCAGTATTCAATTCTTGATGTTTCCAGTAAAGTTAGATTGGTTCTTTGCCATCATTAAAACTGTAAAATATCACATCTACTTGTCTCGCATTCAATGCAAACTATATCAGGGGCCTTTATGAGCTTAATTATCTATTAGATTTTCCTTGCCTTGAGTGTCATGGCCCCTTCTTCAACTCAACTGTCTTTTACAATCAGAAAGACTCAACACTATCAGTCTGTAGGTAGTAATTTTAATAGTGACTACTGGGAATTATTAAGTCTAATAACCTAATTTCTGATGCATTATCAGAATTTTGGAGAAGCTGCCATGGATTCTATATTTTTTAATTCATGGTTTGTAAATATTTTGAGACAAATATTAAAAAAGGGGAGGGGGAGAGGGATGGATCATGTATGACTTTCTATAGAAGATGGTTCTTGCAGTCTAATTTAATGTGCACTTATTAGAATCATAGGAAATTTACCCATGTAGGAGAATAAACTGAATTATTAGCAGTTTAGGAAAATCCCTCTGGACAGTGAGAATGCCTGACATGGCATTAGTTACCACCACCTCATCATATCTGTCATGATGAGCAGGCTGCCTACACAAAATATTGCAAGAAATCCAATAGTGCAAAGAACTCCCTAAAGGGAACTCAAGTATACGTTATATACATTTAGAATAAACGCAATAGCCCTAAAATTCAAAATACAGTTTGTTGCTAAAAGCATTATTCTGAACCTTGACTTTAACCTGGAAGTAGATTTTCACTTTCTGGTGATTTTGGTCATAGTTTCATTATAAACACATTTATATCAATATTTATAGCTGTGTGTCTACTTAAACTACTTATGTATTTATTTTTATTTATTGCACAACTTTATATAGCTATACAGCTCACATATAGGTGATGTCAGGCAGTTTACAAAATTTAAAATAATGTATCTTATAATAAAAATTATTTTAAAAAATAACTCATGCCAGAAACAATATAATCAAATCAGCCACTGGATTGAGTCTGATCCCATTTGTGGTTCCCAGGCCTGCTGATAAGGCCTTTTGGAAAAGTCAGAGGGTAGGGGTCAACAATACTTTTGGGGGGATGATGTTCCATATAGAAGAGGCCAAGAAAGCTCTTTTTTGTGGTGAGTGTTAGATGAATGCTCTAAACCAGGGGTGACAAACTCAAGGCGAGGGAGTCATATCTGGCCCAAGGGGTGCTTAGATCTGGCCCATGGGGCCATCCTGGAAACAGTGAAGGACTGTTTGTGAAGTGAAGTGCTTCTCCAGTGAAAACGGACCTCTGTTTTCACTGGCAGAGGGTTGCAGGAAGCCATTGCAGCTGAAAATGAAGCTTGGGAGCCTTTTTCTCTGGCAGACTGCTTGGACCATCCCCAACACGAGTGACATCAATCTGACCCCACCCACCCTGGCCATGCCCACTCCCCCCAAGATCAACAACACAACCCTGATGCATCCCTCAATGAAATCGAGTTTGACACCCCTGCTCTACACATTTAACATCTAAATATCTCCCCTAGTTCTTATTTTTAGAAATCTCTTATAGCCCTTGAGGCTGACTTGATCCACACACACTTACATTTTTATTTGTATTTTTAAATAAAAGATGATAACAAATAATATAATTTAACTGAAATCTAAGAATACAGTTTTGATGGGAAATGATCAAAACCAACAGTGATATTTCTGATACAGAACAGAATTCATGGGATGGGATGTTCAGCCCAAATGAAGCTGCCTACTCCTTCCCATTATTCCCCTATCCTGCATATATCAAATAGCAATGTTTGAAGAAAAACACCACCACCAATGGGGACAATTAGATTTTTTATATATTGCATTTGGGTAAGGAAACATGGTGGCACAGTGGCTAAGACACTGAGCTTGGCAGTTCAGCAGTTCAAATCCCTAGAGCCTCTTAATGGAGTGAGCTCCCATTACTTGTCCCAGCTTCTGCCAACCTAGCAGTTCGAAAGCATGTAAACATGCAAATAGAAAAATAGGAACCACCTTTGGTGGGAAGGTAACAGCATTCTGTGTGCCTTCAGCATTGAGTCATGCTGGTCACATGACCACGGAAACATCTTCAGACAGCTCTGGCTCTTCAACTCTGAAACGGAGATGAGCACTGCCCCCTAAATTTGGGAATGACTAGCACATATATGCAAGGAAAATCTTTACCTTAAGGAATCTTGAATCTTGTCTTCTATGTGCTCTGATTTTAGGTTCAATTTAGCCATGCAGTGTGTGTTTGAGTAGTGTATGCCTTCAAGTCAGTTTTGACTCTTAGTGATTACTTGGACTAGTCCCTGCAATTTTCTTGGCAAGGTTTTGCGGAAGTAATTTGCTCTTCCCTGCTTCCTTTGTCATAGTTGACTGAGTTTAAAAAGCTAAAACAAATATTTCCTGGTTAGTGCTTGGATGAGGAACCACAAAGAAATCACAGAGTTGTAAGCAAGATTGGAAAGTTAAGAAAACCATCTCTGAAAAGTCAATGGCAAATCATTTCTAAAAAAATTACGTGGATGTTTCTGTGTTATTACTAACACAGTAACTAGATGTTGAGCTTAGTTTGGGAGATTCCTTACCTTTACCTTATGTAGCTACTAAGGAATTGAATACTATTTGTTTCCCTAAATTTACTTCTCCCACTCCATGAATTTGCTGAAGCCTAACTTTGCCTTAGGTTACAAAACCAGAATAGTATATTGGATGTGCACTAAAGTATTATTTTTTATTACTTTAGAGAGGAAAACTACTTGTTTTTAATATCTGAGGATTTTTAAGAAGACTTTTTGAAACCAGCTGGTGAATAGTTACTGGTGAATTACTCAATTAGAATTATATAGTGATATGGTAATCCTAGTCATCTGCAGATACATTTTCCCTCCAGCATTAAACATCTAAGTGGATTAGAAGATTTTCAGATTTGGACAACTTTAATTAAATTATTTCTAACTTTTACTGGGCTCTGAAGATCAATCTGTCTTTGACTGTCTCAGTCCATCAATATAAATGAAGAGGGAAAAAGCTTTTTCCTAAAGCTCATTTTTTTAAAGGCTATTTTGTTAAAGGAAAGAAAATCAGATATTTGGATTTACTTGCCACTTAACCTTCCACTTTATATATTAATAAAAGTTTAAGAAAACAAAGTACTGCATTATTTTCCCCGTTTGTAGGTGATTGCTTCAATGGCATAATTCAATAAAAAAAAATCCTTGCAATCTTTTAAACTTTTGCATACCTCATTTAGTATATTTATAAAGACATTGAAATGATATTTTTTTCATTCTGAAGGACACAGATATTGCAGATTATTTAACAAAATTATCTAGATAATAAATTTCTAACCTTATTCTTAAAGATATATCTATTAATTATCTCTTTTTTTCATTAATTCAAGTGAACTGTCATATCTAATATTCCTGCCCCCTATTTCCCTATGGAAAATAGGTACATTGGGTCAGTGGTGGGTTTCAATTTATTTTACTATGGTTTGCTTGTGCATGACACTTCTGTGCATGCGCAGAAACGTCCAGGCAGGTGTGCAGAGTCTCCTGGTGCCACCACTACCGGTTTGCCCAATCTGGGGTGAACCAGCAGAAACCCACTTCTACATTGGGCTGTGAGAAATGTTGAAGTGTGAGATGTGTTGGGCTGAGAGAAAACAACAGGTCTAAGGTTATCCTTTCATGCCCAAATAAAGCTTCAAACTCACAGGGTCTTGATTTCTAGACCAGCACCTAAAAATTATATCAAACTGGTTCTCACTAGTAAGTTAAAAGTTTCCCACTTGCCCATTTCTAAAGTGAAAAAATAAACACCCCTAACTATTGGGAGTCCTCAACCTATGACCAGAATTGGGACCAGAATTCCATTGCTAAACAAGGCAATTGTTAAATGACTTGCAGTAGATGTTATTGTATCTTTTTTTGCCATAGTTAAGTGTTAAGTGAATCACTGTAAACAATTCAGTCATTAAGCAAACCTGGCTTTTACCATTGACTTTGCTTGCTGGAAGCTGGTGTTCAGACCTCAAATGATGATCATCTGATTTTGGCTCACCTGACTGCGGGGATGCTGTGACAATTTAAGTCATTTTTTTCAATGTTGTTATAACTTGAAATGGTCACTAAATGAATGGTTGTAAATTGAAAACTACCTGCAGCATCTGAGAAAAAAGACGGCATATTTTGAGGAATACACAAAGGAATATGTAAGCCTGAAACTATTTAATACTTGTTGCCAAAAATGTGTAGAATTTAATGATAAAAGCATTTTATCAGCTTACTTGTACCAGTATAACATGTGGTACAGATAAAATATAACATTAAATATATGCTTTCTGATAAAGTAATGTCTATTTTAAGATTATGGTAAATTGTCAATTCTATTGCAGTTGTTAAATATGGAGAAATCATGTAATATAGCTTGTAGTCTGTTCCTTCTCCATTATGAAATAAGTAGGTAAATAAGTTTCAATGCAGGAAACCAGAATTTCAGCCACAAGTATAAACTTGTTCCCCAGGAATGCCTATATAATAAGATATATCCAGAAAGTATCTTCAGAAGATCAAAACAGCAGGTAAAATGTCTACTGTCCAGGCAGAAGAGAAAAATGACCTGGCATTTCTATAATATAAAATGCCTGATAATGATGATGATGATGATTGATAATGATAAGATGTATTTTATAGGAAACTATTGGTAGCAATAGCAATAATAATATCCATATGCAATGCTTCAGCTCTTGTATTAAGAAACAGTTTCTGGTTTGTTTAAGGCTAGATAACAAGTATGGGAATTGGTAAATTCTGGGAGGTGAAGTTGCAACACATCTGAAGAGTAACAAAGGCCATTATAGTTAAAAATGGAGGAAAAGTACGACATATTTTTTTCTTAAAATACAGCCCAAACTAGAAATAGTCCCTCTCAGCGTGAAAAATATCAGGAACCTCTTTTGGAAAATATTCACCTTAACTATAGAGTTATGTTATCAAATTTATTTATTTAATTTATTAAGTTTGGTTTATCAGGGAAAAATAAAATGAATGATGAACAAATAACAAACATAAAAGTTAGCTTCCAGTAGGTCTTTATTTTGATCATAGTTCAGTTAACTATATATTCACTTTATATTCTAATGCAGTTGGGAATATTCTCTTTCTTGATATATTTTGGATTCTATGAAAAGAAATCTGAAGATAAATTGTAGGGACAAAATCTTATGATGATTGGATTGCAGACTTCAAATTATTTATAAGGGGGCACTGTAAAGGTTGAAGAAACCCAATAATTTAATCTACTTTAGGAACAATGCATTATGTATACATTTTTTCCTTCAGAACTCTTTAAACTTGTCCTTAGTTTTCTCTTGATTGGCACTTGGAGGTTAAGGATAACACTCTGAACTCTTAGTTCTCTGACCTAAACTGGAAACTTTAAAAGAAAAAGGGAAAAATATGGTTGTTCATTTTGGTTCCCTGGAGCCTCTTAACCCTCAGAAGGGCAAAGAAAAAATATTATTGTATGAAAATCCAGCATCTACATTTGCACATGGGCATTAATGTGCCAGTAATTTTCTTCATGGAGGAAAAAATACAATTAAGAGATAATTCACAGAAAACATAAAAAAATTGTCTTTTTACGATAAAGAATGAGCTGGATACTCCATTGTAACATGATGAAATGCCATTAACAGGAAGGCGTGGGTTGAAAATAAGATGATGTTAAATAATAATGCTATTATTTAGACCTATCAGAATTTAGAGGAATGAAATTGAAAGAGAGGACCATGAGATGCAAGTAATTTAGCTAAAATAGCAGATATAAATATATTTTTAAAGAAAGCATATCCGTTTCAGAGACTGCCAATGTAAAAACATCTTTTTGAGGGAATTGAAAAGGGCGTATGTGAGCATAAAAGAAACTCTGGTTATCCATGATAAGAAAGAAAGTTATTTGATAGACTATTTCAGCCAGCCTACTTTCTGATGAAAATAGATGAATGGAAATGGAGAAACCGTCAAGCAGCATATGACTTTTCTTAAATCTGTGTATTATTGTAGTTTTCTCTCTCCGCATGGGGCTGCACTGTTTTGGCTATGCTAAAAACGTTGGCTCATTTATTCTGATATTATTTTTTTCTATTTAGTCCTGCATGACTTCAAGTCTTTGTTCTTTTAAATTGTTTGATAATTCCACACAGATTGTCCGTATAAAGTAGAGAAAAAGCCAAGGGTAACCAGGCAGCATTCAGTGTATCTGGACTGAAACAGATTCATGAAGAAAGTAGTACTCCAATTATACAGGCTTTGTGTAACTTGGGACTTTCCTTCACCTTATATTTAAGGGATCACTAATTGCAAGGATGAAATATCAACTAGTTTGGAAAGGCAAGATCACAGAATATCAATACCTGATTATATTCCTCAGCCTATCCTTAGATAATGGGAAAATGCTAATTATCCGTGTTCTCTTGCCCTGCATCAGAAATAGCAGTTTCCTCTTCTGCTTTACAAGGATGGCAATTTGACTGCTCTCTTTCTCTGTATATGTGCATGTCAACAAGTGAGTGTTGACTTCTGGAAGCCACTTCTGGATTGGTAGGTGCCTGCAGTTTTCTTGGCAAGATTTCAAAAGTGCTTTGCCACTTTCTTCTTCATAATGCTAAGAGAAAGTGACTAGCCCAAGATCAGGCAGTTGGCTTTGTGCCCAGACTAGGATTGCAACTCATGGTCTCTCACTTTCTAGCTTGAGGTCTTTACCATTAAACCAATTAGTTCTCTTTTCTGGGCTTCCTACTGAACTTCATTTCTCATGCCCCAATTTGTTGGTATATATTCTCATGAATTACAGGGATGCAGTGGCTCAGTGGCTAAGATGCTGAGCTTGTCGATCAGAAAGATCAGCAGTTCGGTGGTTTGAATCCCTAGCATCATGTAGGAGTGAGCTCCCGATACTTGTCCCAGCTTCTGCTGACCTAGCAGTTCAAAAGCATGTAAAAATGCAAGTAGAAAAATAGGAAGCACCTTTGGTGGGAAGGTAACAGTGTTTCTTGCACCTTTGATGTTTAGGCATGCCGGCCACATGACCAAGAGACAGTGTCTTTGGATAGCATGGACTCTTTGGCTTTGAAATGGGGATGAACACCGCAGTGGTGGGTTCCTAACTGGTTTACTACTGGTTCACATATGATTGTGTACGCAATTGTGCACACGTGCAACACTTCTTTGCATGCACAGAAGCAACCGGGTGGGTGGACTGCCACCAACACTATCGGTTCACCCAAACCAGCTCGAACCAGGAACATCTGGAGCACTGATGGATATACTTGTCTCCAGTTTTGGGTCAGGGTTGCAGGGCTACATACATGGTGACAGTTTCTCTGAGAGGTTTCTAATGATCATTAGAGGATAAGTTTGGGTTAATTAAATTAAGATTGAAGGATTGGTCTTAGATGAATTCTACTAAAATCAAAGGAAATCCAGAGTCTTCTGAAGTCAGAAATATTAAAAAAGGAAGCATAGGAATTGCTTGCTGGGGTTATCTACAGGCTGGAATGAGTCAGAAATATGAGGACTGCAATTGTGAGATCATGTGAGACTTTAAGTCATGGATAACTGATACCTACTTTTAACAGATTCAGTATTAAAGCCAAGTGAAATGTTTTTTCATGATTGTCCCAAAGTTTCCAAAACAGAATTTTAATTAAAAAAACAAGAACAACTATAGGATTGTTCATCAAATTAAAAAGAATATTGCAAACCATTGTGTATTAAGAACAAGTTCTTTATTGTATTTTAGAGAAGAGTCTTCCAAGTTCTAAAGTTATGACTTGAAAGATATCAGATAGAGTTAGTTTGCATGTCACTGTTAACTTTGGTGAGAGAAAATGACTTCAGAGAAACAAAGAAATCCCTCAGACAACACTAACAAACAGTCCTCTCTGGTTTCTATAAGAGTTTTTGGGTTCTGGCTTATTATCTTGTCACCTCTACCTCAACATTACCCATGCCCATGCCTTGTTTTTCTTCTAAAACTTTCCAAATTGGCAGAAGTTTTCTTCTCAAACAGCACTCCCTCCCCCCACTGTTTCTCTGCTTGGAAGCTTGGGGGGAGTGGGGAGATAAGTTGAATAGTTTTGTTTTGTTACTTTTTGTAATCATTTTTGCCTTCCTGAACAAACAATGTTGATTAAGCTTTTCTTCCCCTTTTCTGATGGTGGTTGTGGTGGTGACGGTGGTGATGGTAGAAGAGAAATGAATATTTGTCTCTGTTTTTTATGAACTCCAAAGTTTTTATGAATGTCTTCTATACATACATAGTAGATAGTCCAGCATTGTTTTAGTTAATACTAGCCAATAAACTAGGGTGCCCGGATATTAATTTATAGGGGGAAAATGTCCAGACCAAACATAATTTCTAATGTTAGATTTTTTTCCCCCTTACCAGAGGGAGCCCCCCTTGTGAAGCCATTACTATGGCAACTCCACTGCACTGTACAGTAGAAACCATTTTAAGGCACAACAAGCTGTATCTTGACAGAATACATGCCCTGAGGAGTTTAGGGATGTCTTACCCCCACAGTACTTGTTTTCAGAGAGTAAGTTATCTATGTACCAAGTTTGGTTGAAATTGTTCGAGGTGTTCCAGAGTTTTGCTGGAATACACACACACACACGCATACGCGCGCGCACGCACAGACACACACACAGACACACATACAGCCATATCTATCTATCTATCTATCTATCTATCTATCTATCTATCTATCTATCTATCAAAAAAATACATTGGTTATGTTCCTAGGCCTTTTTGCTTGAAATGTATTAAGGATCTTATTTCATGGAAGGAAGGAAGGAAGGAAGGAAGGAAGGAAGGAAGGAAGGAAGGAAGGAAGGAAGGAAGGAAGGAAGGAAGGAAGGAAAGAAAATATGTTGAAGGCTAGCTACAAGCATGACTCATGTTTTCCTGCTGGAAGTTCTTAGTTCATACATAAGAATGAATGCATGGTCCCCACTTTTCATAACAAAAAGTAGGGGATAGATAGCTTCATTAGAGCCTATATGCTCATATTGAGCAAATAAAACAGAGTGCCAGATTATAGTGGGAAACTGATTTTCACATCAAATGTATTCATATAAAAGAAGGACATTCAATTTCCAGAATACCCAAATACCTATTTTCAATTACCCTCTTCTCCCTGAAATTCATGAAATGGTTAAAGTTAAATATTTTGGGCATATATTGTGATCTCTCTCACCTTATAAGCTTTCCCCTCCTGTTTATGTATACATTACATTTATCCATTGTCTCAGGTAGGCACAGAATAACCACTGTGAGACACTTTTATATAAATCAATCTGTTAAAAAGAACCATATTTACATGTTATCTATTTTTTTAAGTACATATGGACTGCAGACACTCAAAGTCATTCATAGACAATAATCCCATTTGGGTATTGCCTGAATTCAGTATATAAAGACATTCATAGCAAAGACATATTATTTCTACTATAAAAGAAGCAGGGAATTTGCCCATCCTCCCATATAATTTGATTTCCTCCCAAATATTTAATTAACTTGAGCAAAAAAGCACTATCCATACAAAAAGCTTTTTCATTATGAATCCAGAGTTTCCTAGCTGATAAAATCTACCCATATATTTAACTGAGACCCAAAACATAACCTTAGTGTTTCAAAACACTTTGGAATTAGAAAAGAGTAATTAAAAATAAAGTCCCAATAAAAGCTCATTGTAGCAATAAACATCTATCTTTTTAATAGCACAGCTAACAAACTTTTCCTTTTACTGTGGTGTCAAATAAACCTCCTACTCCTTCAAGGGCCAGCTGAGACACCTTTTAGTGTTATGACAATGACCTGGGAGCCTCCAGAACAGATTATGACCATATGGAATGATCTGCAACTCCTCAATTCCAGGTTTCTATGCAAGAAACAGAGAGCCAGTTTGCTATAGTAGTTAAGTCTAGAAACCGAGAGACCATAAGTTTCAGCCCTGCCTTAGGCTGAAAGCTAGCTGAGAGACCAAGAAAACTGGTCTAGCAGTTGTAAGACATTAATACTGATTCAGAGGAGGAAGATGATGAGGAATAGGGAGAGGAAGAGGAAAAAGAAGAGCAGGAAGAAGAAGAGGAGGAGGAGGAAGAAGAAGAAGGACGGAGGGAGGAGGAGGAAGAGGAGGAAGAAGAAGCAGCAGCAGCAGCTGTAAAGTTATACTGTATTAAACATATTAAATTTTTCTATTACAGCTTGGTGAAAGATCTCTACAATTATATTTGCTTTTTTGTTGCTGGAGCTGTATTAAATGACTATTCATTTTAAAAAATTACTTTAATGCTTTAATTTATGTTAACATTTTTATGTCAGCATTTATGATATCATACTTAAAATAAATATTTGACAAGGAAAATCAAATCTGGAAGAAGTTAAACTAGGAGAGTAATAAAAGTCATAGCAGGGAAGATATGGAGGGTAGATAGGAAAATAAAAACTAAGTCGAAAAATAAGTTGTTGTTGGGCCAGTGAAGTTTTGAAATACAATTGGCAATTCATACTGCTTGGAAGCTGCCCAGAATTGGTTATGAGATAGACAGCTATATAACTGTAATTAATTAATTAATTCTTTGGTGGGTTTGGTGCAAATGACTAACAGGTCTTCCTAATAGGAAATTATCCACTGCATCTTCCATTCCAAACACAAGTGTCTTTTAGATGAGTGGGAACTACTTTGTTTTCCCGAAAATAAGACCTCCTCAGATAATAAGCTCAATCGGGCTTTTGAGCACATGCACTAAAATAAGCCCTCCCTAAAAATAAGCCTCCCTGAAAATATTGCAACACAGCCATAGCCATGAGGTGTCATGCTCACCACCTCCTGCACCTAAAAAATAATAAGACCTCCCCGAAAATAAGGCCAAGTACTTATTTCGGGGGTCAAAAGAAAATAAGACCATGTCTTATTTTGTGGAAAACATGGTACAAATTCTAGAATTTTTAGTGAGTAAGGTAATATTAATAGTTCTAGAATTAACACATCTGGAAGACACATTTATAAGGCACAATAGAGAGAAGAATATGTAATAAGTAATATATTTTGCATTCTCCAGAAGAAGAGAGATATTTCAAAGTTCGTTGCTTCAATACAATATCTTTTTATAATACTAAAATTCTATTTTTCCAATTTTCCCAAAAAATTAGGATTTAGCTTTATTTGGAGTTCCACCTCATTATGACTTAAATTTATTGCTACCAAATCCTCAGTTCTAACAATGGTTGCTTCAGTTCTCCTCATTTGTAATACTGAATGTTCAGTACAATTTTACTACTGGGATGCAGCATTTTATGAAGGATTTTAGAATTCTGGGGCTCACATATTGACTGGGGAACTAGCTGGAAAGATGTTTCCAGACAAATGCCTTTAAATATCATATAAAGCAGTTTTTCTCAACCTTGACAACTTTGAGATAGATGAACGTCAACTCCCAGAATTCCTCAGACGGTATGCTGAGATCTTCCCATCTTAGAATTGCCAATGTTGAGAAACACTGACATAGATAGAGTGGTATGTTAATAAATTTGCTCAAAGGAAGATTAGGGAAATCTAGCCAAAGAGAAAAATTAGTGAAAATTTGTTGATCTGAGCAATACTCATTGATGTACTGGAAACTGTAAGAAGATTTAAACTAAAAATAATAGGGTCCAACAAGCTTATCTTCATTATTATAAATAATTATGTCATTAATATCCTTAAACATCTCAATTTGTTTATCTTTCAGGCTTATCTTGCAATTCACAGAATTGTAGCAGTGTGAATCCCATGCTGATGCCTTTAGAAGCAATTAACCTATTTCTGTAGAATATAGAAATTTTTATGACACTGGATAAGCAGTTTAATTCACTATCTCATAACTGTAGTTTGAGAATATCCTTGAGCAATTTGTACAGAAATTTTTCAGGTCCAAATCTCACAAACAGTAAAAAAAGAAAAGAAAAAGAATAAAGAATTATTTTACTGTTTTACAATATAGGCTTAATATATTCTCATACATATCTATATTGCATTTATATTCCATGCAACCATGAAGATAAAATATATGTAATATGATGAAACAAAAACAGGGTTGAGGGAGAAATAGTTCAATTTGCAATCAACTTCATCAGACCATCAGAAGCTGGAACAACTGGAGAATTATTTTAAACAAGGGTTCAGAGATACTGCTTAATTGGTTTAAGTTCTAACTTCCAAAAAGGCACACCACTACTGTTGTTTATGTTATTTGTTGAATAACAAACTAAACACTTTAGGATTTGCTACATAAGCCCCAATGGCTTATTGAATAAGACACATTGCCAAGTTCATACTCTGTGCAAATCTAGAACCATTATATACAAAGTAATATGTGGATTTGCATAGTGCACAAAGCTGAAATCAAGCCAACCACATGGTAGGTAAGTCCAGTAAGTGATTTTTCATTAGCCTTCAATTACAGTAATTATTTTTGTGGGTTGTATGAATGAACAGAAAGGAAGAAGTGGGACAACTTATGGCTGACTTCCAAAGTATTCAATGCTGTGCAATGGATTTTTAAATGCATAAATGTCTGTTCAAGTGCCTTTTCCCACACAATCAAAATTTACTTTTATAAGTTCCTGGTAGAAGGAAGAATAGCTTCTGCAAATACAATTGTACTGATGAGTATAGGATTGGAATAGTCTTAGCTTCATATAAAGACACTGGAATTAATGGATCTTAGTTAATTATTAACTGATTTCAGTCTACTTCTAACCAAATCCGAATCAAATTATAGAATCACATCATAACTTTGGTGGCTATAGTTCCACTGCTCTTATTTGTACTCAGATAAGTACTAAAATTCCAAATAAAAATAAAATGTCAAAACCGTTCAATCTGAGCAAAAGAAAAAAAAAGACTTTTTTTGGCTCATTATTTGCTTAAATAACTCACATGGCTATTTTTAATTACAGCCTTTTCAAGTACAAATTCAGAGATTACTTTGCTCTTGAAATATTATCTATTCTGTGTTGCTTAATAATTATTATCATGTGTTTCTTTTGTAAAAGTTATCTATACATATATTATCCTATGCGATGGAGACAAACAAGATTCCTATTAAAATAGGTAATTAGCTGGACATGCACAAAAAGTCTGGTAATGGGTTCTACTGTTTCAATAATATATTTCTTTCACAAAGTGGAGGAGCCAGTTGACAGACAAAAATTTGGATTAACAATGAACTACTGTATTTAGACTTTGCAAATGCTGAACATTTAATTATCCCAAAGAAACATTCTACCAGTTGGATATGATTGTTAAATCAAATTTCAGTTTATATGTATGAAATATTTATCATGTCTTTACAAAAAAACAAGGGTTAGCCATCTATATATAGCTATTTGAACTATCCAGTTCATCAAGGTATTTTGTTGAAAAGTTTAGAATTTCATTTATTTTCTGCAACGGAGATAAAATGTTTGTAAATGACAAGATAAGACCTAAGGGAGGGGTGCGGAAGTAAAATTCAGCTCTGTGGAATGATGATAAATATATCTTCTTTGAACACTAGGATTATCATGAAAGAAAAATGAGATAGCATACCTTAGCTGCAAGCTTAATGATAACTTGCATTTTTACAGTCTGTAAGCTTTAGTATTTTTCATTAAAGTTATAAAAGAGTAAATAATTGTCTAAACAGTTCTTTATTTTTAAACTTCCTAGGGGAATTTGAGATAGAATGGGCTAGAGTTATTACAGGTGAGTTCAATGTGATCTCATCTTGAATCACAATGAAACAAAGCCAAAATTTGCAAATAAACTCTCTAATACAAATGAGAGAAATATGCTTGGTCTAGGACAGTGTTTCTCAACCTTGGCAACTTGAAGATGTCTGGACTTCAACTCCCAGAATTCCCCAGCCAGCGAATGCATTCGCTGGCTGGGGAATTCTGGGAGTTGAAGTCCAGACATCTTCAAGTTGCCAAGGTTGAGAAACACTGGTCTAGGATCAGGAACTGATTTCATTTGGCTTCTTATGCCTTAAGAATAAAAGTTAATGATAGAAGAAGTAGCCATATAGTCTTGAATACCAGCATATCAGGAGAGTAAATGAAACATAGCCCAGATAAATAAAAAATAAACTCAACCTAAACCTAAATCAGGTTATTCAACCAGTCTTTAATGAGAATAAAGTGGGCTTTTTTTTCAGTATGGTAGGTGTTCCTTTAGAAATCTGTTGGACCACATGCCAGAGAACAAAAAGTTCAAACCTGAAAATTTTGAAGAAGTAAATGTAACTTTGGCATGTCATATCAGAGGTGGTGAATGGACCCAAACTCTATTTCTATGCCATGTGAGTCTTGTTTTCTTCCTTGCCATCTTTGTTAATTTTAAATGAATTTTATTCCCCCCCACAACTCTTTAAACATTTTATTAAATTTCAGAATAAAATACAAAAATACAAAAGCAAATAGGAAGACACAGAAGGGAAAAGAAAAATGAGGGGGGGGGGGAGGAAGAAAGAGGGAAAAAAGTGTTGACTTCTGACTCCATCTATGGCAGTAGAATAAAGCACTAACATCTAATCTCCACTCTTTACTTTTCCATAATAATGTAAACTAGCATTTCTGAAACAACAAATTAATCTAATCAGTAAAACCCATAATCAAAGTTTCATTTTTTCCCACCTCAAGCACACAGTCCAGAAGCAGTCTCCATGTAGCAACAAAAGTACTTATATTCTTTTACTTGATCAAAATGGTCAATTTAGCCATCTCTGTCAACTCCATCAATTTCTGTAGCCATTCATCCATGGTGGGAATCAAAGTGTCATTCTATTTTTGGGCATACTGTAGCCTTGCTGCTGTCAACATATATAAGATCAAAGTTAAAAAAAAACCTAACAAACCCAAACCACAAAAAGAATTAAATAAATGTTAATTTTAATATTATTTTAATGGTTTATCTTGTTTTTACTTCTTTGAGAGCCACCTTGTGTTGCCTCTAGATGAGATGAGCAGCAAATAAACAAAAAAATGTTCTGATAAGTTTTCTTTATTTGCAGTATTCAATGGCAGTTCATTGATTAAACAATTATACTTGATATATCATTATCATCGTCATTATCATCGTCATTCTTCCTTCCTTCCATCCTGCATGATCAAATGCAGCATCTAGGTCCAAGCACATTTTCATGCCTGCATTTACTGTGTTTTGTTATCTTTGCCTCCTATATGGGCACTTGCCATCTGAATTAAAGTGGAAAGCGATATAGGCAGTGGCTGCTTGTAGGACATCCAAGTAAGAAAAAGAGCCCTTGACCATAGATCTCATCCATCATTCACCCTTATGACTCACCCTAGAAATGCTGTAGTGCCCCTGCCTGGATCCCTGCAGCACTTGGGCCTCCTCTCCATGCCTCCTGGAAGTAGTTAAGGTGCTCAGCACTCCTGCTTTGGTGATTTCTGCCTCAATCAGCTAGCCATTGGGAGCCTTCAAACCCTCTCTTGGCTCTTGTTAGTGTTGGATGAAATTTATATTCAGGGATAATTTTATTCGTTCACTTCTTTAATCCTCAACCTGACATGCAAGTAGCTGAAACCATAAGAAGCTATGTTGCACACAAAGATAATATAATGTTGTGAGAATTGCTTAACCTTCTTTCAGTTGAAAATTGACAGCCAGGATGAAACAGAGTAAACTGCGCCACTCACAAAGAATAGGAAATAGGCAAAGTCTTCTTCAAGATACAAAGCAGAGGTGGTATCCAGCAGGTTCTGACCAGTTCTGGAGAACCGGTAGCAGAAATTTTGAGTGATTCGGAGAAGCGGTAAATACCCATCTATTCTCTGCCTCCTGAGTCCTAGCTGATCAGGAGGAAATGGAGATTTTGCAGTAACCTTCCCCTAGAGTGGAGAGGGAATGGAA
Organism: Thamnophis elegans; assembly: GCF_009769535.1. Classification (NCBI taxonomy): domain Eukaryota; kingdom Metazoa; phylum Chordata; class Lepidosauria; order Squamata; family Natricidae; genus Thamnophis; species Thamnophis elegans. Next base: position 19,522,676 of record NC_045558.1, on the reverse strand, counting down.
ATTTTACAGTACCTTCCCTGCCATACCCACCAAGCCATGCCCACAGAACTGGTAGTAATTTTTTTAATCCTACCACTGATACAAAACATACAAATGTGATACCCCAAAGTCAGAATATAAGTAGATACCAAAGCGAAAATATCTGAATAGTAAGCAAAGTAAGATAAGGACCTTTCCACTGGAATTGCAGGTTAATCAGAATACATATTTCAAGTGGCACATTCACACCTTTCAGAAAGAACCACCTTTTCTATAAATATGAACCTCAACACCCCAAATTTGTAACTTTACAGTGCTGTTCTCTATGCCCTCAAATAAACTACCTCTTCTTCAAGCATTGCCATTCTTATACAACCTTGGTTTAGAATTAGATGTCATTTTCTTCTAACATCAAGTTTTGGAAAGCCAGCCCCTGCAATGCAAAGGGGGTAGCTTCAAAATGACTTCTCCAAAAACTTTCCCTTACTTTAACCCTCTCCATCCTCAGAAAGCCACATTTCTTCAATGAAGAAATTTTTTAAAAAGCTGGGGAAAAAAGATCTTTCTCCCCGAGCCCTTAAGTGCTAAAACTAAACTCTTCACCTCTGCCCTCCAATCTTTCTCCCTTTAAAAACCTTACTTTGACTCCAAGTTGAAAAGGAAAGGAAGCAAACAAGCAAAGAAAATCTTTCTGCAGCTGAAGAAAAAGTTAAAAAGCAAAAGACGCTAAAGCAGAAACAGGCACCAAATGGCCACAGGAGAAGATAAGTCCTAAAGGATCTCATATAGGCATAAAAGAGCATGGAAATCTTTGGAACGTTCTTTGCTGCCTATATGGCTCTCTTTGGAACCTAGGTCTCCATTAAAAGGTAAATGAACAATGAGCGAAAAGGAGCATGTGTGACCCCCAAGAGTGGGAAGCAGATCTCAGGGGGTAGGGGAGACCTTGAGTGATTTGAACTTGTGTCTGCACTAGGCCTTCCAGAATCTCCTCCACTCCAAGGCACCCCATGGTCCACTTAACAATCCATACATTTGTATAAAGATTGCACTGGGAAGAGTAGGAATGGTCAGTCATTTATTTAAGACAGTTCTCTTAATGTTTGTCCTGATTTCCCACCATAATGGGCAGGCTCCATTATGATTATAACTGGAGGACTGCCTATATATTTGGTTGTCTTTCATGATATCAAATTACCTAGAAATAGAACTATCTTTTCTTTTCTTTCCTTCCTTCCTTCCTTCCTTCCTTCCTTCCTTCCTTCCTTCCTTTCTTCTTTCTTTCTTTCTTTCTTTCTTTCTTCTTTCTTTTACTTATTTATTCAATTTATATGGCCATCCTTCTCAATAAATGACTCTGGGTAGTTCAGTTCAAAGATATAATGTATTACCTTAAGGTTTATTAGGCCAACTATTCCTTCCTTCCTTCCTTCCTTCCTTCCTTCCTTCCTTCCTTCCTTCCTTCCTTCCTTCTTTCTTTTACTTATTTATTAAATTTATATGGCTATCCTTCTCAATAAATGACTCTGGGCAGTTTAGTTCAAAAATATAATATATTACCTTAAGGTTTATTAGGCCAACTATTGCTTATCAAAGTGGTTAGACATTGGAATTATATTCAGACTTAAAACCAGGCTTTCATTTCATCCATCTTTTCTTTTTTTTGTGGACCATTGACAATAGTTCCAAATTGAGCATTAGGTTAGCCAACCATCATTTTAAAGTGTTTCATAAGCCCATGGACTATCTATAAGCACTCCTTTAAATAAAAACTATACACAAGGGCAATCATGTTGGCCCCATAGTTCATTCTTCTAAAGAATGAAATAATGCAAAATTAAAATCATCCAGCGGCACATCTGGGAAGGTATTCTGGAGGAAATTGGTGTCTGTGGGCAGTGGTGGGATTCAAATAATTTAACAACCAGTTCTCTGCCCTAATGATTTCTTCCCACAACCAGTTCATCAAACTGCTCAGAAAGTTAACAACCGGTTCTCCCGAAGTGATTTGAACTGGCTGAATCCCACCACTTTCTGTGGGCATTATATTGCTTACATTTGGGCTGGGAAATAAAACACGGAAGAAGAAAAAATCAGACTGTTAACTAATTTCCAATTAACTCTTTTCATTTCTTCTAAGAGATGTTGAAAAGCTCTTAACTGACAGGCAGGGCAGAGTGACCTCTGATATACATCCTTCCTTCTTTATACCTCTGCGAAAAGGCTGGTTTCTATATTTTGTATTAAACAAACTGAAGAAGTTTTCAATGACATTATTCTTAACCAGCTTACACTAGGATAGGAAAAGAGTGAATGATGGTTAAGGGAAGGAAAAGTGCCCAAGTTTTCTCACAAAGATAGAGAATCCAGGAAGTGACTCTAACCATTACTGCAAATCAAATTGCCACATTTTATGGATTTTTACACATGCATGGGACTTATAAGCTGTTCCAATCAACAACTGTTAGTGACATATTAAAATAGACACTGAATAAATCAAGTTTTAAAACTGAAAACCTACCTTATAAGTAGTCACATAAAACACTGAGAATTAACATTCAAGAAACATTAAAATTATTTCATTGTCGAGAAGGATAAACATAAGGAGTCTGTTCTCATGGTGTGATGATCTTAACTGACTTTCTAAAAGCAAGAGACAGAAATTGTTTGAATATCTTATGGAATATTACAATATTCCATCAAAGAATGGCAATGATAGAGAAGGCATGTTTTCTGTAGACGATAATCTCTAATTGAAGGAACATAGATCTTGTTGGAAGGCAAATATCATTAGAAGAAGGCAATCTGCAAACAGTCATGTCCTATATTGTGAATGGATGTTGTAATAGGTCCAGGCCACCTGAATTATAGAAATATGAATGATACAGCAGGCCTACACTGATCAATAAAGAGTTTCTTTATTGCTTCTCTGTGCTTCTCAAACAACACAAAGTGATAGTCATCATTATCTCAGGCTTATTGATGGCAAGCTTGCAGATTGATAAATATATATTTCTGATCACTAGAAAGAATTATTGGCCCACCAGGAAGAAGGAAGAGAATTCTACTATTAATCTGAAAGGCTGATGGCCTTCAGCATCCCAGGGCATCTCTTATTCTAGCCATTCTGTTTAATTTCCCTCTACTCTTTCCATAGGCCAGGTACAAATTAAGAAGCACATATTGGTTGGTTGAGAGAAATTGAAAAATGATACTTTCTAGTTTTTCTTTGAAGACATTTAGCTTCCCACCCAAGAAGCTTCTTCAGTTCTTCAGAGCGGAAGAAGCTTCTTGAATAAGAAACAAAATATCTTCAAAGAAAAACCAGAAAGTCCAGTTGCCTCTTGAAAAAGCACTTTTGGGACAACCAAGACATGGATGACTGAGAGTCTCCATATACATTGAGAAATTAAAATCCAGAGATGGGGCAGCAAATATTCCTGTAAATATTGTTTTCTTTTTTAAAACTCATAAAAAGGGGCCTAACAATGAATTGATGCTGTTTCTTTTTAATGCAAGCATGGAATATTGAATTTTTCCATGTCATTTTAATTTGGGCTTTAGTCAAGTGAAGAGTTAAAAGTCTATGTTCACATGTTTCATATGACCTGTGTCAGCACAATGATAATCAAAATAACTCAACATGACTGACTTGGGAATTCTGGGAGTTGAAATCCACACATCTTATAGTTGCCAAGTTTGAGAAACTCTGTGTTGATGTTTATGTTACATACAAAAATAGCAAAGAAAAAAACCCCTTGATTGATTTCCCCAGACAGACACTTCATCCTCCCAAAATTTCTTGCCAGTGTACCCAAAGGCAAAATAGTCCAGACAGGCAGACATGGGGTGAGAGTTTAAGTCATGTCTCAGACTGGACAATTCTGAATTTTCCTTTGGGTCTGATTATTATGCCTCAGGTGTGCTCTTGATCCACTGGAATTTCAACTGAAGTCACAATAATAACTATTTTTTTTGTTATTATCATGCATCCTTAGCCATAGACTAAGAGACAAAACTTAAAAAGATTAAAACACCATATGGACCTAGGACATAGTATGAAGAAATGAAGTGGGAAGATTTCAGAAGCTGGAAATCCCTCATGTTCCCATGCCCAACTCAAATAGATGTGGAATGTCAAAAATGGAACAGTAGCCACATTTGGCTGAAGAGAACTATTGTATTTCATTGCATTGGACCCATGATCCAAGATGGATACAATTCAATTTACAGCTTCTTCTCAATGCTTATTTCAACCACAGTTTGTGGTTTGCCGAGGCCTGAAAGAGGGCAAAGAAATTTTTATTTCTGGCCATGAACACTATAAAAGTAGAGATGATTCTGTAGAAGATTATGAGCCCATGTTTAGCAACCACAATTAGGAGCGGCATTTTGGTTGCTAGATTATGCAATCAGTAAATGGAAAACTACATGACTGTGACTATGCTTATGTTTTTACTTCAGCTTTCGATTTTCCCTATTCCTGCCCTTTGGAATGCTCAACCCAGCACAGAGATAATAAGCAAGAATGCAGTTAATGTTTGTATTTGCATTTATTGAAGAAAAGGGGATTACAAGAGAGTAAGCAGGCACACTGTGTGGAATACACTTTGAAAGGAATGTGCTTTGCTTAGGCTACTCATCACTTCAAGCCCCTAGCCACTTGGGCTAAAGTATCTGACCAAGCTGATACTTTGAAACTGATTAAAATATTGTCAGTTATAGGCAACAGCTGCTAATTAAGGTCACAGAACTGAGCTTGTTAACTTATGATTAGCAAGTTTAAGGACACTCTGTGCTTCTAGAAAAGCACCTGAGGAAGAGATTGTGTTTTTATGCAATCTGTCTGCTTATGAGGAAGAGGTAGGGTCAGGAACAGGACAATGCCTACTCACTGTAGTGGAAAACATATGACTGAGAGAGAGAGAGATGTCACAAATGTTGCAAATGCGCACCTCGGTTGCAAAGTTTTTCAGCACCACTATAACTTTAAATAGTTGCCACACAATAATAATTAAATAAGATCTTCCTCTAGTGCAAAGATCCCATATTCCAGTCTTAGCATATCTAATGAGGGCTGGAAAGAAAGAAAAAAGTCACTGTCCCATTTCTGCCAGTTAGGATTCTAATATAACCCTGATGGAGTCATGATCTGCTCCAAATGAGGTGCTTAATTGGTATCAGGAAATTTCAGGAACAAGAAATGCAATGCTTCTTATCCTCTTTCAATTTGTGACAAACCTCATTCTCTTCAGAGATAAGAGGAAAACAGGCCCACTAGAAGAATATTGGGTGCTTTCCTCAGTCATGTATAATGTAAGGTACCTTCTTATTTTGAAAGACTTTTAAAGACCATTTTACAAATGTATAATTCATGAAAATATGGATTGGTTATCACAAAATGAGGCTGTCCTAAATGGTTTAAAAGATGCCTTTTCAACCTGGCATTCTTTGGGTGCACTGGCATGTATTTTTGAGGCAAAAGAGTTTTGGGAAGTTATTCAGTCAGGAAAAGAATCAATGACGTTTTTGTAGGACAAGCAGTTCTAAAGACAAAGCAAGACATAAACCTTCAGTACTTAAAATGAGGCAGTGAATAAAAAGAATTTGCTTTAGCAACCAAAGATGCTTTATTACCCAATCTTGAGGGATACGCCCTTTTTACATCATCCCCATCTCCAGTGGTGGGACTCAAATAATTTAACAACTGGTTCTTTACCCTAGTGACCAGCTGGATAGGTGGCCAACACAACGTCACTCTGGTCAATGGGTGCTTCGCCTTATCTGTTACAATGTAATAAGGGTTAACCGGAGAGGTAGTTTCTATAAGCAGGGCAATAAAGATTAGGCTAGAAACAACACCAGAATGTTTCCTTCCTGCCTCCCTTACAGGATTAACCCTGTAAAGTGAAAAACAAAAACAAAAACAAAATGAGATTTCATCCAACAATCGGTTCTCCACACTGCTTAGAAAGTTAACAACCAGTTCTGTCGAATAGGTGTGAACTGGGCTAAATCTCACCAGTAGCTCATTCCCTGAAGCTGCCCAGGCAGAATGTTTCAGCTATTTAATTTTAGAAATGGTGTTTTCCTCTTCCTCACTCAGAACTTCTCATTCCCGTAATTTTAGTGAATTCACCAATTGTTGGAAATTTGAGGACAGCAATTGCTGTCCACCACAGTAAAGGTAAGCTCTGAGGGTTTTGGCTAAACCATGGTTTGCCCCAGCCAAACACTAGATTTGTTTTCTCCTGGTATGAAGTAATGAGTTATCACCCAAGGTAGGAAATTGCAACCTTCTGAAAGAGGTGTGCTCTTGTAACTAAACCACAAATTGAGAGCCCCCAATACACAAATTAGCATTGCTTTCATATCCTTTTGGAAAACAAAGGCACATAATCCTCAGTAATAGATAACAAGCAGCAAAATATTTATAACCCTGATACAGAATAGTTATGCCAGAAGAGGTTCATTACTACAATATTACAGCCCTTTCTATCTAATGTATCTACAATAGGAAAGTGGTATTAATCCTAATAAACTGCAAGGATAGGTACGAGCTCCTGGTACAAAGCTATCATGAAGCAGTCCAGGAATTTTAGGACAAAGATCTAAAGCCCAGGAATGAGAGACCCAAAGAGGAAATGCCTAAGAACAGAAGTGAGCAAAATGAAGGTTTCCTTAACAAAATGGGGCTTTGACTAAAACTTCCAATCCTAGAGGCATAATAGAGTTGTATTAATATATTTTTTACTTATTCAACAACCATAATGATATCAGTTGGACTACTCAGAATTAGATCATACAGCCTATTATATAGGCATCACAAGAGCATGAAATATAAGATTTGGATGGGATCTTGGAGAATTCCTTCCTTCCTTGCTTCTTCCCTTCCTTCCTTCTCTCCTTCCTTCTCTCCTTCCTTCCTTCCTTCCTTCCTTCCTTCCTTCCTTCCTTCCTTCCTTCCTTCCATACACCAGTACTTGGCAACCGGAGGTTCCCAGAATTTTTTTTTCATCAGAGCTCTCCATAGATTAAGTGATGAAGCAGTAAGCCTCCTCCTCCTTCTCCTGCTCCTGCTCCTTCTCCTCCTCCTGCTTCTGCTCCTCCTCCTCCTCCTGCTCCTCCTCCTCCTCCTCCTCCTCCTCCTCCTCCTCCTCCTCCTCCTCCTCCTCCTCCTCCTCCTCCTCCTCCTCCTCCTCCTCCTCCTGGACATGAAGTTATTTTGACTTCAAAGAAAATATCTTCATGCAAAAAAAGGACAATTTCATGGCTATCACATTGAAGTCCACAGAGACCAAGAATTACAGGCTTATCTAAAATTGCTTACCTGAATCAAGCTGAAAGATGTTTTTTCCCTGCTTTGCAGGAATTTCAGAATTATTTCATCATGTATGGCCATAGTCTCAACACATCAACTGATTTGAGTAAAATGCCTCTAAACTTTTGGAGGACACAATGGCTCAGTGGCTATGACATTGAACTTGCTGATCAGAAAGGTCGGCAGTTTAGCAGTTCGAATCCCTAGTACTGGGTAATGGAGTGAGCTCCCATTACTTGTCCCAGCTTCTGCCAACCTAGCAGTTCGAAAGCATGCAAAAATGCAAATAGAAAAATAGGAACCACCTTTGGTGGGAAGGTAACAGCGTTCAGTAGGCCTTTGGCATCTAGTCATGCTGGCCACATGACCATGGAGACATCTTCGGACTGTACTGGCTCTTCAGCTTTGAAACCGAGGTGAGCATCACCCCCTAGAGTCAGGAACAACTAGCACATATGTGCAAGGGGAACCTTTACCTTTATCTTACACATGGGAAAAATTCCTGTAATTTTTGAAAGCAAGCCTTTACTTAGTTCCTTTTGATTTTAGGTTTTCATTGCTAGTGATGAAGAAAGGCATGTAACAGAAAGCCTGCCCTATAGGCATTGACAGCAAATTGTTTAATTCATACACATGATATATTGGGACTCTGAAAAATCCAGCTCACACTATTTCCCTATGAATGCTGAATTTAAAAGAAGAACAAGATGGGTCTTCTAATTCACTAATTGTAATTCTATAATAAATAAGTTCAGGGATAAGCATCTTTTCTATTAAAAATTATAAACAATCCCTCTGGCTGGTTTCTTCAAATCAGCAACAAAAAGAAGAGAGAGAAAGTGAGGGAGGGTGGGAGAAAGAGAGAAAGAGAGAGAGAGAGAGAGGGAGGGAGGGAGGGAGAGAGAGAGAGAGAGAGAGAGAAAATGAATCTCATATTATCATACTGAGAATATGAGCAACTGTTATCTAAAAGTTAATTAGCTTTGTATTTTTCCCCGTCAGTTTTTAAAAGCCAATTTGCTTCCAACCCAGCTCTTCTCTGTATGAACAGTACTGAACTGTATTTATACATGACAACAAAATAAATATAGATCTAACCTCCCATGGCAGGTAGTGAGATAAATTATCACAAAACTAATTTGTTTTGCTGCTACTTTCTTGCTCCAGACTTGGGTTCACACAATCCATCCTCTGTCATGTCTCATATATAGGCATACATGTCAATATTTGTCCTTGATCTGGGCCTCCCTACTGATGATATATCAATATAAGTTTTGTTTGGTCGTGGGAAAAGAATGAGGTCCAGTGAGGCAAGAAGATTCTGAAAAGAGTTTCCTTTTTTTTTTTTTAAACTAAGTGAACCGAGGCTCAGCTAATGTGCTACTGGTGGTCACTCAGAAATTATTTAGAGCGCATCCAAAAATATTAAAGAGAGGGAACAAGAGACAAGGTGCTACCTCAATCTGTGAAGCAAGAGTAAAAAAAAAGCCTTTCCAAGGAAGGATAAAAAGGGCAACAATATCAAAGATTTTCTTGAGCATGAACAAAAGTTTAATAAAAATAAATACTTGGACAACTGAGGAAAATGAATCAGAAAAAAATAAAAGAATATGCCATAGTTAGGCAAATTTTACTGTTCACCTACTTATAGTGATTAGCCCACAGAATAAAATTTTTAGTTTGATCCACAACTGGACTTTTTTTTTTTCCTTTTTGAAGAACCAGTTGAAGATGAAGTGGTAAGATCTTTCCCATTTCCCTGTATTTTTGTGCATGTTTGGAATTCCCTTCTGGTTTGTTCCATTGGATGCAGTTTCTTAACTCATACTGACAGCTACCTATATCTCAATATTAGCACCAAATGAGGTGCAGAAGAGAAAACTCTTTGCTTCCTGCATTTGCCATTCATTTTACTTTTTCAAGCGGGTGGAAGGAAGGTTGTGATAATAATGCAAAAAAGAAATGCCCTCTTTCCATCTCATCTGCATTATTACATTTGAATTCAAACTTGAAAAGTTCAGGGAGTGAAGGAGAAGCTAATTTTTTGTACAGTGCTTCTTGCTTTTGCTCTGAGCAAGATGCCTATGGGGAGGGGGGGGAGGGGGAGAAGAAAGAAAACCGTTCGTAGTAACTAGGGATAGAAGGGACAATAATATTCGCTTCGGGATGGATTGAGCTTCAAGGCAACCAGTTGCCAACTCCTATCATATACAAATCCATAAATTATGATAATGAAGCTGGAGATAAGCCAGCATCATCTATTATGGACAAACAACAAGCAGCCCGTAACAAAGACATGTCCTAAGAGTGTAACCCAAATCTGTCAATTAAAGACAGCTTGAAGCTGAAGAAATTTTGCTCTGTAGCCAAATGTATCTGAGTTTGAGATTGTTCAGATGTTTGGTTGTGGCCTAAGGTCATCTCTAGGGAAATGAATGAAGTGGGGCTGACAGATTTCTCTTCTTGCTGGCGGTTACAAATAAATAAATAATAGAAGAGGATAGGAATAATAAAAAGCTAAAATGGAAGAACCAGTAATAGTAGGAATGGTGTAGAAAAGGGAAGGAAGGCAAATCAAGGATTGGTCAGGTGAAGATAAATTATGTGTGCTTTGGTTGAATTGATCAGCACCCATTCATTACCGAACAGTTTAACAGCATACTGCAAGGAGGATGACATTGAAGATTGGTTAACATCTGGTAAAACCTACTTGATCATGAAAGATCCAGTAAAAGGGGCAGCACCAGGCAGCTCCAGGGCAATTACCTATCTATCGACAACTTTCAAATTGCTAACTGATGTGGCAGAAATCTGAACAACATTTAGTTGAAATCAAGCTCTGTCCAGCTGAACAGAAAAAAAAAAGCTGCAGGATGCAATCTGGGTTGGCCACTTCAAACAGATATTTAGTTTTACTAGCTTTTGGACTCATGCTGGATTCCATTTTCCGGGAACTTCTCTCTCACATGTTCTAGTGGGATAGAAGTTCCCTCAGAATGGGCTCCAGCATGAGCCTGAAATTGGAAGACTAAACCTCTGGTCCCAGTGACCAATGAAAATTAAATCCTACAACATTATCCTGGGATATGTATATTCATAAAAAAAAACCTAAACAGCAAAAAAAAAAAAAAAAACCCTTCAGCTTCTAATTAATTGATAAGATGACTTTGGAAAACTACAAGCCAAGAAAGAACAATCTTAATATACTGTAGTCTGATTTCCTTCTACATGATGGCATAAACCAAGGGACTAAATATGACAGAAGTCAGTAGAAAGATCATAAAGTTTGAGGCACAATGGAAAGCAAAATTATTGGTCAATGATGGTATATTGGAAAACAGTACAAAACTTATTATCCTCTGAAAAAAATTAAAGAATTTAGATTAATTATTTGCAGAAACTAGAGGGACAATGTGCTTGGGAAATTTTTAAAGTAAGATGGAAAAGAATAACAGAATACTTGCGGAATGGAAAGATTATGAAGGAAAAGCTAATTGTCATACTAATTGGAAATGGAGTTCTTGATGCAATATCAAAAGGCTTTATCAGATATTTAAAAGTTTTAAATTAAGTGCCCTTGACACTACTAATTTGACAAAAAAAATGACCATTTGTGGGCTGTCATACATTTTACAGCAATGCCTCTAAGATTTTTTGGTCCTTGATGAAGACTTATATAACTGGAGTCAACATATACATTGTCCATACATTGATTAGACTTAAGCTCTATAGAAATAGTATTGACAATAAATAATGATTATTTATGCTGAATCAAAGTGAAATTCATGGCATAGGGATCAATTGCTATTAACCCATGATGGCAATGTCTCTGCCTTTAAGGCCTTCTACTGGGAGATTAGTGGATTTCCTTGTGCAGTTGATTGGCTACTGTAAGAACAGATTACTCAATGAGATGGGCTAGAGGTCTGATCCAGCAGGAAAATACCTTTGTTCTTATAAAATGTAAAATATGTGCGGAATTGCTATTATAATTTTTTTAATTACATTATTCAGCTAGAAGTGAAGGGATCTCAAGTTTATTCTCAGCTATGGAAAGTCTCCAAATAAATTTGGGCCAATAACGCTTTCATCCCATCTTACTTTGCAGTGCAGAGGAAAAAATGAAGAAATCTGGAGAAGAGTCCTCACTATGCTCTTGAACTCCAGAAAGAAAGAACATAAATTTGAAAAATTAATAAAAAATTTAAGGGTGAACTGTTTCCTGCTATTCTGCAACATTAAAATTCTAGTCGGAATACTAAAATAGATTTAACATCTTAATCTTATACTGGGATTAAACATGTGTGTGTGTATGTGTGTGTGTATGTGTGTATATATGTGCATGTGCGCGTGTTTATATATATATGCCTACTTTTGAGAAATCTAGGATTGTTTTATTAATTATTCATTACTAATTAATTATTAGGATCACACCATTATTAATCATGAGTTGTGAACAGAATTGGGGTATTTTATCACTATGAAATCTACACAAAAGATGGTTATACTTACTTTCACCTAAATAATTAATACAGAATAAAGTTTGTTGGATTCAAGTTATGACTGCTTTTACTCATGCATATATGCAATATTTTGACAGTTTTTGCTGCATTTTAAGAAAATGAGACCTGCCTTAATATCTTAAATCACTCAAGTAATATGTTTCCCTGATTCCCAGTTAACATACTGTTAAGTCTTTTAATACCTATGCAACTTTACTGAAATTGTTATAGTACCTCAGGTCCCAATAATTTAAATTTTACATTTTATCCTAATCCCAGCAAAATATGGAAAATACAAAGATTTGGGGGGAGTGAATGAGCAAATAATGACATATACTTCATGATGACATCATTGTCCAAAGCAACATGACTTCTATACTTGTGTCAGATGTTATGATGTAGGTAGTAAGTTATATTATTTCTCAATGATGTCATGATATATGGGCTGTCTTCATGCTTCTAAAAGCTACTTAGAAGGGTCAATGAGCTTCTAATGGTGCCCATTTTTCAGTGTTAGAATCATATACTTTGTCACTGCATAGGCAAGGAGACAAATGCTGGATGGAAAGTGATTCTACAAAGTAAGTGGAAAGATGCTAAGATATTGTACCTGCATATCTTTGCCTATGCAGGAATCAGATGGAAATAATATAATATACTCAGACTTCAGCAAGGCATTCGACAAAGTAGACGACCTACTTCTAGTAAGCTAGAAAAAAGTGGGATATATAGCATAATCACCAGATGGATTTGTAACTGGCTGACAAACCATACACAATGAGTAGTCCTAAATGAGTCTAAGTCTACATGGAGGGAAGTAAGCACTACGACAAGGTCCTGTCTTAGGTCGAGAACCCTTCAATATCTCCATAAACGACTTAGAAGAGGAATAGAAGGGGAGAACTTACCAAATTTGCTGATGATACTAAACTGGCAGGAATAGTTAACACCGTAGAAGATAGGCTCAAGATCCAGTTGGATCTTGACAGACTTGACTATTGGGCCCTATCTAACAAAATGAAATTCAATGTAGAGAAAAGTAAAGTCTTACACTTAGGCAAGAAAAACTAACAGTACACATATGGACTGGGTGAAACCAGGCTTAATAGTAGTAATAGGGATCTTGGAGTCTTAATGGACAACCAGCTAAATATGACCCAGCAGTATGTAGCAGCAGCCAAAAAAGCCAATGCAATCCTAAACTGCATTAACAGAAGGATAAAATCAAGATCAAGTGAGGTACGAATTCTACTCTACAAAGCCTTAGTAAGATCACATCTAGAGCACTGCATCCAGTTTTAGTCACCACACTTTAAAAAAGATATTGAGACTCTAGAAAAAGTTCAGAGAAGAGCAACCAGGATGATTAGGAGACTGGAGATTAAAACATAGGAAGAACGGTTACAGGAACTGGGCATAGATAGTCTAGTGAAGAGAAGGACCAAAGAAGACATGATAGCAGTGTTCCAATATTTGAGAAGCTGCCACAGAGAGGAGGGGGTCAAACTATTTTCCAAGGCACCTGAAGGCGAGACAAGGAATAATGGATGGAAACCGAACAAAGAGAGATTTAACCTGGAAACAGGGAGGAACTTTCTAACAATGAAGACAATCAACCAACTGAACAGCTTGTCTTTAGAAGTTGTGGGGGCTTCATCACTTGAGACTTTCAAGAAGAGATTGGATGACCATTTGTCAAAAATCGGGTAGGTCTCCTGCTTGGGTGGGGGGTTGGACTAGATGACCTACAAGGTCCCTTCCAACTCTATTAATCTGTAATCTGAAATGTGTGAAAGAAAGAAAAAAAGTGTGACAAAGGATACATAAAAAGCTTAAAGAACATTTTCCTAATTTGGTGCCTTCAAACCTTGTTAATTCCATAATTATTTCAGATACCCATGGTTTAGTAGCTTCAAATTGTAATCCAAATGTGTTTGGAGGAGATCAAGTTGAGGAAATTTGTTTTAGAGTAATAATGAACCTAGATGAGAAAGAGAAGAAACAGTATTACAACACAAAATGGAAGAATGGTACAGTTCTTTACATTTGTTAGTATCAAAGGGTATGCTTAAAAGAAATCTTAATGTACTCATGTCTATTGTTGCCAAGTAGCATTTAAAGACAAAAAGCCATTAAATTTAACAAAGACTTTATATTCCCATTTTCAGATATAGTATTTTCTATAATGAGCATTTCTTTTTTTTATAAAGCATCCAGTTAAGTACTTGATTTGTCTGATGCGAGTTTAAGTTGGATTAGGGATGCTTTTTCAGAATGATTTTGTAGACTTGTAGAAGGAGAGATGGAAAAAAAATCAGGAGACAGCTCTAATTTTGAATAGAAATAGAACCGAGAAGACTTTATTATGAAATAAATGAAAGGTGGGATATTAGACATGGAGAAAATGGGGTAGATAGAATGTGTTTTTTCTTCCTGCAGATTGTTCTTGAGAGATTAATGCAGTGTCCATTGAAATAGGAAGGGATATGCTTATCATTGGTGAGGTCTGTGAAATGTTTATGAATTTATAAAAGTTGATGTGGAATAGAAGAAGTGTAAGAACAAAACTTTGTATAGCCTTTGATACCCAAAGTGGTAAAAGAGGAAGTAAAGAAGAGGATGTGAAATAGGACTTTCAACTCCATCAGAAGAATTGCCTTCTCCCATAAATGTGGTATGAAGGCAACACACTGTCAGCCTACGCCTGCAGCTTTCTTTTGGATCTTTGGCCTGCCACACTTTCTATTATTCTACTATGCATTTTTCTATTGTGGGAAAATGGGAGGGGGGATTGTACGGAGTTACCTACTGTGTAGCCAAAATAAAATTCTTTCTAGAAAGCCAAGGTCATCCTTTGTCTCTGCACCTCTGCACCTGACTGGAACTGCTATCAAGTGGGAGACTGGACCATGTGATGGAATTATTGATGTGGGGCAATAACTTGAACTTTCAACTGGGTGGAGAAAACCTGGAAGCTTTCAGATTCGGGTTTTCCCAGATGTGCCAACATGGCTCTCTTAATAAATTGGAATTTTGAGCAATACTTTGCCTTGGATTCTGATTTATTTTTGGATGCTATTTGGAACCCTGACATACACCCCAATCACCAGGATCGGGATATGCTTCTTAATCTACCATATACAAGTGATGCAAAGATTGAAAACTGGTTTTATGAATACTGGCAAAGTACTTTTGTAAGTAAAGTAAGTCCTTGACTTACAGCTATTTGATTAATGACTTTTCAAAGTTACAATAGCAAGGAAAAGAGTGACTTACAACTAACTAGTCCTTACACTAACTGTCCCAGCATTTCCATGGCCACATGATCAAAACTCAATTTCCTGGCTAGTGGCATGTATTTACAAATGTTTTGGTGTTCCTTGGACATATGCTAATCATTTGCAACTTCCCCAGTTGACTTCCAGTAAGCAAAGAAGATACTGGGTTTAGCTTAACCATTGCTTGATTCACTTAACACATATAATGATTTGCTTAACAACAATGGAGAAAACATTGTAAAATCAGGTGTGACTTAACAAACGCTTTACTTAACAGCAAGAATTCTGATCTCAGTACTAGTCGTAAGTCAAGGACTACATAGGTTGATAACATAAATATAATTTTATTGGCTGACTGTTTAGTAGTTAAAATGATATGGTTCTGCTTTTTGACCCCTCCTTCACAATCAGATTATTCACTCTTTTCTATTTCTACTTACTTGATAGAAATCATGATACATTAATTATTTTCTTTAATGAATTCAGAAGCAGCAATTGAGTACCCCGAATATCTTGTGCACAAAATAATGAAGCTAAATCATAAATAATCCCAAATCATGGAAGCCACGATGCCAAGCAGTGGCCTCCAATATCAAAAGCAGATGAATGGTGAATTGATCTAATAATGAATAATCTCTTGAAGGTTGTACCCAGTGGTAGGATTCAGCCAGTTCTCACCTATTCGGGAGAACCGGTTGGTAACCTTCTAAGCAATAGCAATAGCAATAGCAGTCAGACTTATATACCGCTTCATAGAGCTTTCAGCCTTCTCTAAGCAGTTTACAGAGTCAGCATATTGCCCCCAATCTGGATCCTCATTTTACCCACCTCGGAAGGATGGAAGGCTGAGTCAACCCTGAGCCGGTAAGATTTGAACAGCCGAACTGCAGAACTGCAGTCAGCTGAAGTAGCCTGCAGTGCTGCATTTAACCACTGCGCCACCTCGGCTTTAAACAGTTTGGAGAACTGGTTTTGGGAAGAAATCTTTTGTTTTTTCCTACTTTACAGGGCTAATCCTGTAAGGAAGACAGGAAAGAAACATTCTGGTGTTGTTTCTAGCTTAATATTTATTGCCCTGCTTACAGAAACTGCCTCTCCAGTTAACCCTTATGACATTGTAACAGCTAAGGCGAAGTGCCCATCGACCTGAGTAATGTTGAATTGGCCATGCCCACACAGTCACATGACCACTAAGCCCCGCCTACCCACCTGGTCATTAGGACAGAGAACCGGTTGTTAAATTATTTGAATCCCACCACTGGTTGTACCATATTTTACCCACCGAAGCACAGGGACTACATAGTCCTTGACATATGACATTTAGTGCCACTATAATGTTCAAAGTTACAACGGCACTTAAAATGACTTATGGCCACTTTTCACACACATATGACCATTGCAACATGGTAAAAATTCAAGCATTTGGTAACTGTCATATATTGATGACAGTTGCACTGTCCCAAGATCTCTCTCTCTCTCTCTCTCCCTCCCTCCCTCCCTCCCCCTCCCTATCTATCTATCTATCTATCTATCTATCTATCTATCTATCTATCTATCTATCTATCTATCTATCATCTATCTATCTATCTATCCCCATCATCCATCCATCCATCCATCCATCCATCCATCCATCTATCTATCATCTATCTGTCCATCCATCCATCCATCCATCCATCCGTCTGTTTGTCCGTCCATCTGTCTGTCTATCAGCTTTGATCTAATCTACCAAAGTTCTTTCTACATTCTTAAAATGGTTTCTTACTAAACAAGGAACTTTCTTTAAGCTGTCCTGAAATTGCAGTAATAACCCATGGCTACGGGACAAAACATTTCCCCCTCCCGGCCCTCTTTTTTATTTTATTTGTCAGCATTATGCAAAACCAGTTTTACAATTGTGTCTTTGAGCTGTGGTTAGCTTTAAAGCTTCGATGAAAGAGCAGGAGAGAAATTGTTCTTCAGCAGCGCATGAGCTGGCATAGAATAGCAGGAGTCATTATGATCTGTCAGCCAAGTACATATTTAGGAGCTCTTTTATAACCACTGATAATAGACTTACTAGAACAAAACAGCTTCCTTGGAATTGATGGAATTCATTGTGAAACTGCTTGCATTATAGGCTATGCAACTCTTTAAAGAAGCCAATGACACCCTTAATAGAACATAATAGCACAGCTACTGAGCAGCTTATAGCTTTACAAAGTAAACATGCATTTATGGAGCAAATTGTTTAAGCACATATTTTCATATTTGCTGAAAGAAGAAAATAATACAGCAATTAGCAAGTTTGGGACATCTGCTTCCTCTGAACAGGTTGGTAGATTCTAGGTGTGTTCTCTTCTGTCCAGTTTTTTCAGTTCAGTGTCCTCCACCTCAGGGGAAATTACACAGTCGGAACTGTCAGCTATCCAGCTTCCAAACAAAACAATGGGATTTTTCTTTATTCTTTATCCATCCTCTGTTACTTTAATCACTCTTCTTTGATATATTATATATTTATCCATTTGTTTATGCAATGTGTTAGTCACCCAGTTTCAAAAAAAAAGAGAGAGTCTGAGCAGTTTACAGAATGCTAAGTAAAACAAAATTAAAGGGAGGAAAATACATTAAAACCAAGTGAAACCAATTTCCTAGCTATCGACAATACCAAGAAGAACAGTACTAATAGCAACAATTATGCCCTGCAGGGAAACGATACCCCATCAGTCACTAAGGGAGGGAAATCAGGCTTTACTGGCTTTATTGAATGCTAACTGGGTTGGTATTGACCTGATGTCAGAAGGAGCACTGTTACAATGGAGATGAGCATCTATCGTAAAGGCATGGTCACAATCCCTCATGGATGGGGGTACCTTTCCTAATTGATTTTACTGGATAATAGAAAATTGCTGGGTGAAGATGGTTTCATAAATTTCCAGGTCCAGAACTGTAGACTACTTAAACAGCTGCATTCTGGATTAGTTGTTGCTTTTGCGAGGTATAGAGAGGATGCTCTATATACACGTGGCATGTTGTAGTCAAGAGATGACTAAGGCATGAGTGATTGTGAACAGATTTTGCTGATCCAAAAATGGTTAGAATAGAATAGAATAGAATAGAATAGAAGAGTTGGAAGGGTCCTGGGAGGTCTTCTAGTTCAACCCTCTGCTTAGGCAGGAAACCCTACACCAGTTCAGACAAATGGTTTACCCAAGATCTTCTTTAAAACTTTAGGTGTTGGAGAATTCACACCTTCTGGAGGTAAGTTGTTCCACTGGTTAATTGTTCTAACTGTCTGGAAATTTCTTCTTAGTTCTAGGTTGCTTCTCTCCTTCATTAGTTTCCATACACTGCTTCTTGTCCTCCCCTCAGATGCTTTGGAGAACAGCTTGACTCCCTCTTTGTTGTGGCAATCCTGAGATATTGGAACAATGCTATCATGTCTCTCCTAGTCCTTCTTTTCATTAAACTAGACACGAACAATTCCAGCAACCATTCTTTATATGTTTTAGCCTCCAGTCCCCTAATCATCTTTGTTGCTCTTCTCTGCACTTTTTCTAGAGTCTCAACATCTGTGACCAAAACTGGATGCAATATTCAAAATGTGCCCTTATCAAGGCATTATAAAGTGGTATTAATACTCCATGTGATCTTAATTCTATCCCATTGTTAAGGCAGCCTAGAACTGTGTTGGCTTTTTTTGCAGCTGCTGCACACTGCTGGCTCATATTTAAATGATTGTCCACTAGGACTCCAAGATCTCTCTCACAGTTCCTACTATTGAGCAAGGTACTACCTATACTGTACTGTGCATTTAGTTTTACACGATATGAGATGAGGTTGTGCTTTTCTAACCACATTACACCTTTTGTTAATTTTCCTCAGTTTCCAGATCCTTTGTGAAGTTCAAGTTTATAAAGTGGTTTAATGTGTTGGTCTAGAAACCAAAAGATTGAGTTTTAATCCCACTTTAGATATGAGAGTCAGTTGGGTATCTTTGATCCAGTTACTCACTCTCTCAGGCCAACTCGATTCACAGGAATGTGGCTGAAAAAGAAAATAAGAGGGGTAAGGATTATTATATATGTTGATTGCCTTGAGTTATTTATAAAATAATAACGGCAGGATGAAAAAAAGCAAGGTATCACCAATATGCATTCTTCCACACTGTTTAATCAGTTTATAAGTACAGAAAATGCTGCTTGTCCTAAATTTTGAATGCCCTTGACAGTCTGAAATTTTTTTCCCCATAAAACAGAGAGTTTCCAGCAATTACCCACATATCACAATACTCTAGCAGCAACATAAATATAACAAAAACCTAATTAACTCTATGAAAAAAAAATCATTTATTCCTGGCTGAATTCAAAATAGCTGGCATAACGATGAAGACATCAATGACATGTTATGTTATGGGAAAAAAACATTTATGGGGGAGACATTCTATCAAATAAAGACAAGAAATATCAGGTTTAAATTCGGAGGCTGAGACTAATAAAATGCTAGAACAATTTTCATGAGCATTTTGGCTACGACATTACATATACTGGGCTAGTATAGTTGGAAATATATTTACCCTTACATCTGAAAACCAGAGCAATAAAATATCATCTTAAAAGGAACAATGACAGACCTGTATAATTCTATTTTTCTATGAAAAAAAGCTAATTTTACCAAGAAAACACTACATACAGTCATAAAGCACCTATATGTAATGCCATCTGATCATGCCTATGGCGATTTTCAATCATCCAGGTCATGGTTGTCCCAAAGGTGCTTTTCAAAAGACATATGGATTTTCTTTATTTTTCCTTGAAGATGTTTCACTTCTCATCCAAGAAGCTTCTTCAATTCTACTGAAGGGTGGATAATGGAAGGATTGGAATGGGCAACCATCTCTCCCCATTCTTCTGATGGCGTCATTATGCACACAATCCTAGAGCAGAGTTTCTCAACCGTGGCAACTTGAAGATGTGTGGACTTCAGTTTCCAGAATTCCCATCTTAAAATAATACGGTGCAATAACCCATATTAAGTTTTATACAAACCAGTGATAATAATATAATGCCTTGCCCCAAAATAGCTCCAAGTCAGGAGCTATTTTAATTTCCAGAGTAAATAAATTAGCATTTAAATACAGTACATGTTTGATGAATAGATAAAAAGGAAGGCAATTGAAATTCCATCCAAAAGGAAAGATTACTGACAATGGAAAAATAGTTTCTTTAACAAGTTAATAAAATGTGGAAGGACACTATAAATATATATTATGATTCCATGCAGGAATGTTTATGGGGCAGGAAAAAGTAAAAGGACAGCTAGAACTTTGTAATTAAAAACTTACCCTTAAATATGCAGACCATTCAGCAAATTTTGTAAATCAAATATTAGCTACAAAGCAAAAGATCTAGAGTCATTTTTATTTTATTTGTCTCCTATAGGGATGTCATCAATATAAGGTCATCCCTGTCTTCATATTCTTAAACCTAAAAATGAATATGTTGATTCTCCTAATATAGAATGAATACTCCAGTTTAAATGGTTTTGTTCAAATCTTTTTTTTTCCTTATTAGTGCCTTAAACAATGACTTAAATCCAGATTTCTGCCCATTTTACTATTCTGGATGTATGCTGAACTGAACATTTCCTTCCTGCCTTATAAAGTTCTTTTATCATTGCCCTTATTCTGTATCACTCTTCATTCCATTTTTACAATGGTGTGAACCATTTTTTGTTGTTGTTGACATTGATTGATTTTTTGTAAAACTCCGATTTCATGCTGGCCTCCTGTCTCCTGACCTTTCTTGACCTGTACTACTTTTGACTTGTCTTTATTTCTTTGGATACTGTTGTCTATCTTCCCCACTAACTCATCATGCCCCTGGCCAGTTTCTCCACAGCATTAACTCTCTTCTTAGAACATTTAAACACTGACCTCACAACTTGCTATCTCCAATAAGGTGATCACTCTTTCCCTTCTTTTCTTTCTTGATAGCTCTGGTACAAACACAGCTGCA